>NW_026889773.1:1727500-1882500 GCF_033153115.1 Saccostrea echinata | reverse complement strand
ATTCAAAATGTAAATAAAAAAGGTTTAGTAGCGTCGTTGCAGTGCTAGATGTTTTTGTTTTCATTTTTGTTCTTTAATGACTCTTTAACTTTTTCTACGTCCTGAAGAATGGACAGGGCTTCCCGAATATTTGACGATTTTTATTGCTTTAAATTTCCATCCTTGACTTTGTATCTATCTAGTAGATCCGACACTTAGGATACAGTGCTGTTGTTTTTTATGTATATATATATATATATATATATATATATATATATATATATATATATATATATATATATATATATATATATATATATATATATATATATATATTATATATATATATATATATATATATATATATATATTTATAACGTACTCCTCGATTCCTGATTCAGGATCATAAAAACCGTTCCAGCTGGCACATATCCGATTATCTTCAGATTGATAAGTTTGATCCTGTCCGAGAATATTTCCATCCAACACCTTCCCTGCTATGGGTTTAGTTCTATCAATAAGTATTGGGTCATCGCTATGTCCAGCTTTTGACAATTCGACTAAAAAAAAAAAGACTAACTTAACTTTACAGAACTTGTACGATTCCAGATGCTTATTCTGATCAAAATTTAAGAGGAACAAAATACCAAGTAGTAGTGTGCCAGATTATAGAAATAATTGAATTGTCATTTACCATTGTTTACAGCTCTAAGTCTTATCCAAGCGGGTTCTCCATTGGTAAGGTTAAGATCATTTATCAAAATATAGGGGTTCTCCCTTTTCGGATAAGAAACCTTGGCATAACCTCGAACCTCTACATCATGCTTTGTTTTTCCGAGTCCAAAATCAACCCGCGATAAGAATGATTCCTTGTCTTCTGCTTCAAAGTATATGGCCATTAGATTAAAGTCTTCGTCAAATAGTATATCGGAGACCCCTTTAAATAAAGGAGGTGTTGTGTCAACGACTATAGGGGTTGAGTGACAGACAGTGGTAACTAAAGAGCCACCATGAACCACATTGTTAATGGCCTGTACAGTAGAATAATATTTTCCATCAGGAAGATGTATATCTCGAGCATATCCCGTATATGTCCAAAACCTCTTGTCGGAAAGATGCTTATGGGGATTTTCGAAATCAGATACGTCTGTTTTACAAATGGATGTACCGAATGCCCATGTGTATCCCGATATTCCACTTTCTTTATCAGTGAAAGGTCTCCAATTTGCTGTAAAAGCAATCAAACAATTTCACTAAAATCCACAAATATGGGATTTTCATTTAAAGAGATATAAAAAGAATGGACAACGATCAAACCACTTAAAATATATTAGAAAAAAAAAATGAATGGCACATGTATATAATTTTACTGTGAAGAGAATAATGGAGATATAACATAGATATTGCACGCATTTACTTAACTGTATGGAGTACAAACATGAAAAATATATGTATTCCAGCAGACCTGATCTTTGTTTAAGAACAAAAAATATACCTGACGCAAAGTGATTAGTCAATGTAAATTTTGTTTCTTTTCCCGGGTGATGTCCATTGTATACAGTAGCCGCATTTTCCCCGTCTACTATTTTCCTGCAAAATGATAAAACATCAGCAGAAAATATTGAATTCTATTTATCTATACATGCACCAAAACTATGGGTTATTTTTTTTACCTGTGGTTGTTTTTCCAAGTTACTTCCTCACAGCTTTGGAGTATTGATGCATGACATTTATCAGCAAAGAGTTCATCTCTGGAGGCATTTCCAATAAAGTGAGGTTCTGGAGGAGTGAAGTCTACAATAGTACCTTTTGACGACAAAAGATTTTTATACTTTAATAAATTTGTTACTTCTGCGTTTATGTAATACCTTTCTCCATGTTGTAAATCAAAATTGTATTCAAAGACATGAGTATTTCCCGATCCAATTCGTTCAAAATGTTTGTATGTGCCACTAACTTTAAGATCAGCGCTTGGTCCTTCAATCACAGCGTGAATATCACAAGTTTCAGAATGGAATTCATAATCAAAAGAAATACAAATTTCACCAGTACTGACACATACTTGAGCACACTCCTTATGGTCTTTGGTCTTTAATGATTTCTTTGGTGTAACATTCAGTTTACCATCTTTTCCTCTGCTAAAAGATTCAATGGTATCAAAATGATTGGTCACCTTTGTAAAGTTAAAAATGGACCAATTCAAGATTTGATTTCCGTTGTAACCCGGCGCTAGTCCAATTGCATAAGTATGATTTTCTTTCAGGGGAGTGTCATCAAACACGATAATTGTAGCTGCTATTCTATTTGGGTGACTTGTATAGGGATACAATACATCTATACGTCCACTTGGGACTGTATTGTCGTATGTAGAAAGACTACATGATCTAACCATTGATTTACCATTTGTTGTTATTCCTTTAACAGACCAGTAAAGAGGAATTCCACTGCGTAACTTAAGCGGAGCCAGCAGAACAGGTTTAGTCATTTTAGACCAAGGAAGAACATCTGTGCTTCCAGGTGTCGTTCCAACAGAATACGATAAGGATAATTCTCCAAGTGAAGCTGTTAATCCAGTAGATAAGAGAAAGGCAGGGTTTGTAGAATCTCTTCCATTAACTTGCTCCACACTGCATCCATCAGTTATGCTTCTTTTCCGCAGAAGTTTTGTTTTATAATATGAAAATTCTATACTTGGACCCTGCGTTATTGTTGGTTTTCCTTTCTGTTGAATTACCTTAACCAAGTTTGCATTGAATGGAAAGAATTTAATGCTCCATATGTTTTGATCAAAAATCTTTTTTTCCACAATAAAAAGTCTGATGTAAGCCACAGCACTTAACCTTAATTCCAGAGGAACTATATTAAGATCAACAGAGAATCTGAAAACAGAGAAATAAATAAATGAACCACAACACTATCCTGAGTCTCCTTGATCCTGCTGTTATAAATAGATCATATTTTTCAATAACAAAACTTTGATCCCTTTAGCAGCCTCCCTTTGCTCTAGAGGAAAGTGACTTGACCCAACCTGAATCTACGTTACATGAAGCTGATTGTGTTTCAATATACGAGTAAATGTCTATAGGATGATAAAAAAAAGAATTGTTCTATTTAGCCCAATGTTAAACATTGACCTTCCTTTCTAACCCTAACGTAGTGTACAAGGGGCAATAAAAGACAAACTTCAGATCCACTCAAGTAGTGTTGGTTGTAAAGCAATATGATTGATGAAATATGAAGATAACGAACAGACATCCATCTCAAAAGTTCATTGAAGCAATGCAAATTTGGGGCAGAGCAAAGACGGACCAATAAAAACATCAGAGAGGGGATCAGATGCCATGTTGGAATAAGCATCCTCTGCCGACCGGTCACGCAAGCCGTGCGCTCCTAGTCATTATCAGGCAAACGGAAAAAAGATTCGGATTAGGTCAAAGTGTGAAAATTATGGCCTAACAATTTGTATGAAAAATGTCAGTCTACATCTGATTTATGATTGATTGCCCTGTTGTTCTTAAAAAGATTTTTTCCAGTTTAATTCTTTGTAATATTCCAACACCTTATTGTGATCCAATCCGAACTCTGCCTCGTATGTATATATCATTGATTATTTGTGGTTCTGTTGTTTTTGAGAAGACTTAATTAGAAGAAATTTGAATATGAACTATACACTCAGATGTTGATTCAATAATTAAAAGTTACATTATATTTTTTGATAAAAAAAAATTGGAAAAGCTAATATGAAATCGATGAAGTAGTGTGTTTTTTTTTATAGAAGTAAATAACTGGTCTCTGGGCAAAAACGCTTACCTTTTGCAATTGGATCTGGGATTTTTTCCCAGAGGAGGATTTTTCAAGGAGATACCGCCTTTTTATCCAAAAAGAAAATTTTGATGCCATATTGTGGCCCCAACCCTAGGGGTCATCACAAATAATTCAAACTTGAATCCATTTAACATGGGGATATTTAAACATTAATATGACTAACATTGCCCTGTTGTTTTGAATATATTTTAAAGATTGTTTTTATTTTTATCACTTGCATCATGAAAAAGTTCATTCTCAACCTAAATTGAGGGTCCATAATTAAAAAAAAAAAGAACTTGGGAATATTTGCATATTGATTAGTTTCAATGAAGTCCTGCTGCTCTTCAAATATAAAATTCTACATGTAAAACTCAGATCAACTACCCAACCCTCTGGGCCATGATTCTAACAAACTTAAATCTGCACTTTTTGTCGATATTAATATGGCCCTGCTATTTTAAAGGAAATATTTCTAAAGGGGTTATGCTATATATTCCCAAGTGAAACTTTGATTCCTTTTTTGTACCATCCTATCCACGGCGTTATAATTTGAAGAAACTAATCTACATACCACAAAATGCTTTCTTGTTAATATAATTAATCATTGCCTTGCTTTTCTTCAGAAGGGGATTTAAACAAAACTTCCTCATAATACCACGTAAAAATTGTATTTGTGGTCCAGTTCTATCACACAGTTTTAGCAAATTTGAATTTGCACTTGGTGAGGATGATTGCATATTATATGACTAATCGAAATCGAAAATTTTCAAAGCTAACAGACGAAAGGACATCAGGATGGATGGTCAGAAATGCCCTCTTAAGCTTACAGCTTGAAATTGGAAGGTTTATATCAGACATACTGGTCCCTTCACAGGGAATAAAACATCCTTTGTAAAAGGAATTCTATTTATGATAAATTACATGAATTCTGTTGAAAATATTCCTCTCATCAAGTGGTGCACATTCTATTTTAGTAAATTTAATTTTTCAATGAAATACTTAGATATAATCTTGAATCTTTACATGAGAGTTACAGGCGGTTTATCCCAGGTAATTGTATTCGAGATGTCAAGTGATATTTGGAGAATCCGTCCTTCGATCCGTATGCCACCAAATGCAATGAGTATATCAATGCCAAATTCACCGAACGCAACCCCACCTAGGTGAGCAGATGTTCCAATCTTGAATAAATGAAAAATTGTATTACTTTTTTAAAGATATAATTCAAAATGACTTATCCTCTTTGATGACTTTCTGAAGAACGTTTAATCTGAAATTTATTGCTCACATGAAAAACATAAAATATTTCTGTTTTACTAATGAATTTTATACACTATCAGACTACAAAATAATGAATTTTCTGTTCATTACACTTTCTTTGCTTTTTTTTTTCATTTTAGTCTCTTCGCCAGTTGGCTATCTTTCTGTAATCAAGTGGCATAATCTAGGGAGTTCAACATTACAGCTACATTAAAAAAAAAATAAATAAAAAAATAAAACAAATTTTAAAATACGGCTACTTTTTCTCTAAAGTTTTGGTGCTCATTACCGCTACATCTATATGAACAAGTCAGTTTGCGATAACAACCCATTACCGCTACATACACAAATGTGCGTCTGAAGGCACAGAATGTGAGTTGAAACTTCAAAAGTACTGTACAACAAAATGTTTGAATCAGATATGGATACTTAAAAACTCCAAGGAACTTTTAGAAAATTTAAAATCACAAAATTTTATCAAAATCAATAACGTCAAAACGTATGACTTTTCAACACTTAACACAACCAAGCTGCTTTTTTAATAAAATTGGAACTCAAAATTTACTAACCTTAAATTGTCATTGATCATTTACAAAATCTTTTTGTTAAAAAAAAATTCTGGTTGTACACACAAGTTCTCTAAGTTGATATTAATTGCTTATATTGCTTGAGTTTCTGATTGACAATATCTATGTAGTTTCTTTTGGGGATCAGGTCTTCTAACAATCTGTCAGAATTCCAATGGGTACAAATTGTACCCCGTTATTAGCAGACCTATTTTTTATACTCATGAAACATATGAAGATAACGAACAGTATTCAAGCTCAAAAGTCCATTAAACATTACAAAATAGGAGCAGAGCAAACACGGACCTCCAAAACATCAGAGGTGGGATCAGGGATATATTAAGCATATGAAGCAGAATTTATTCAAAAAACTTATACATGAGAAGAAGACACTTGCTGTGGCTTTCAACTTTACATTTAGATATATCGACGACGTACTATCAATTAATCATAGTTACTTCCATTCATATGCCGACTCGATATATCCCAGTGAACTTAAAATAAAAGATATCACAGAGTCTGACACATCTGTTTGATATTTGGATATTTTACTTGAAAAAGATTTTAATGGTAACCTTACAAAAAACTTTATGATAAACGTGATGACTTCAACTTTTCCATCGTAATCTTCCCTTACTTATGTAGCAATATACCCTTTTCACCTTCATATGGAGTTTATATCTCCCAGTTGATTACACAAGAGCATGCTCCACGTACAAACAATTTCTAAAACAAGGCAATCTTTTGACAAACAAGTTGATGAAACAAGGATATCTACATTCTCGTTTAAAGTAACCAATTTGCAAGTTCTATGGTGGACGTAATGACCTTGTCAGCAAACATAATCTATCATAAAGTCGAATGCTGACTGATTTTTTCATACCAATTGTTAGATCATTTTTTAAACACTGAATTGTCTACGATGTGATTTTTCCGTTTGGCTGATCATGACAATCAACACATGGCGGGTGTGACCGGTAGACAGAGGATGGTTACTCCTCAATGGCACCTGATCACACCTCTAATATTTTTAGAGGTCCGTGTTTGCTCTGCTCCAAATTTGTATTGTATCAATGGACTTTTGAGATAGATAACTGTTCGTTATTTTCATATTTTATTGTAATCAATCTAATTACCTCATAATATAGTCGAAATAATGGATACTATTTTGTAGAAAGAATGTTTGTTTGTTTAACGTCCCTTCTAGAATTTTACACTCATATCGGCACCACGTACCAGTGGAAGGCTTAAACTTAAAATGTACTACGCACTTACGGTCTATGAGCAGTGACGGATACTTTTCGTGCCGGCAGCTTATGCGACATGGGCCCTCCGTTTATACGATTTCATCCGAAGGACCGGTATGCACGTCCTGCAGTGAAATTTGAACCCACCATGTAAGGACTAACTGCTTACTCTAGAGCAAACGTTGCGCCACGTGGGCGACTGTAGCGTGAACGAGTATATAGAGTAATGGGTATATTGAAATTGTAGCGCTAATGTAATGCACCAGTAGCCTGTGACTTTATAGCTAAGTGATTGTGATTGAAAATTTTACATTTTGTTTTTAATACCAATTTGGAGAAAGTATCGCTGTTAAGATAGTGTCAGAATACATGACTTATTCACTTGTGCTATGTATGAGGAAAAAGGGAAGCTTTTGATACAAATATAATATTTTTACTTTGAAAATATAATGTATATTTTTTTTATTTTAATTAAAATTATTTTAATCTTAATGTCACATCACCTTTATAAAAAAATATTGCATTTGACATCGTTGCCTCGACATTTCTTTGAAAGCTCTTGACTCAAATTCATTCCGAAATAAGTATCTCTGTTGCACTTGACCTGAATGAGTTTGATGATAATCTCATGTATCAAAGATCACTGGGTTACGTGAAACAGATATATGTTTAGATTGTAACTTTATTTTTTTATTTGCTGTAATGTATTTAACATTTAGCATGATGTTGCTAATGACTAATGATTTCCCATGATCTTGACTTAAGGTCTTGTATTAAGGGTCAATGTCGTTGAGCAATGAGAACTGAAATTGTTTTCAGTTCATGATTTCGAATCTTTAGAGAAATGAATTACAATTTAAGATCTTATGTTAATTTCAACTTGACCTTTAAATGTCATGACTAAAGTCATATTTTCGATGGCATATAGCAATGACCTAGCAAAATTTGAAATAAATCGAATCTTAGGAGTGCAAAATAGTTATGCATTTTACAAAAATCGTGATGAGAAATTTCAATTGACTGAAATCTTGTTTTTTGCTACCTTTGATATTTTTTCTGCAAAAACATTCAAAATATTCCTCAATTCTCAACTTCATTATTCTTTAAAAATATTTAAACTTACTTTCCAATATTTTGAATTTACACAAGACCTTGTTTCTGCTGAAAATCCAATGCTTATATCTGCACCAAGTCCTATAACAGAAAACAAACCAAAATATAAAAATGAAAGCAGGCAACACATTTATTCACAAAATCACAAAAGAAATTTTACTGAAGAATAAACTCTTCAATAAAAATAATTATTTAACAGGCAAATGATCCCTTTCCATCTTTTTATTTTTAAGACTGGGATTGACAAACATTTTTTTCATATGTAAGTATTTTAATATACATTATATGTCATTGATGATATAACCTTTTTTCTCTATGAGCTAAACTTGTATTTGTACATACATGTGTCACGTTTTTGACTTAATAAAAAGATATAAGGCTTGCTACTCTTTTCTCGTCGTCTCATTTATACTTAACGCGATTGTTTATCTGAAGAATGACAAAACATGGAAAATGCACAAAAAATTATTCACATTTGTCTTTTGTTTCATTCTTTCAGTTTACTTTCTAAGGATAAATTTTTCAAGCATACATTTCAGTGTTTGATACGTTTAACATTTCAATCAACCAAGGTGAGTTCGATCTTCCCTACCTATACTGGATTCTTAAACTTCATCAAAAATTCTTACAGACAAGGAAACTTTGCGTGTACATCAAATTCTCTATCAAGATCCTATCTTAACTTCTTACAAAAATATTAACTGTTGCAAAGGAGACACTCCAGACGTACTGAGCTACAACATATTCTAGAAGTATGTAATCAGATGTGAATCTTCACAAATTCCAAAGAGATTTCAAAAAATTAAACATTACCAATTTTTCTTAAGTCAAAAACATCAAAACGTAAGACTTTTCTACACTTTGTACAACCATTCCTTGTGATAAATTAAAAACAAGCCTTTTTGATATCATAGAAATAATAAAACAATAAAAATGAAACTCGGAAAAGTTCGTATTTTTTGATTGGTCATCAACAACATCGTAAATTCATAAATTCCGTCTGTGTGTAACACTTTCGTTTCCTGGCGATATCTCAAGAAGCTTTTGAGCTTTTGCCATGAAATTTTATACCATAACTCCCTATGGCCTCTCTCGCCCCTCTCAAAGTGTCCCGCCCCGTTTTTTTTTTTTTTAATTTATTGTATTAAAAAGCGCTTGGCAATATTTTTAGCACAGGGGCATGTGGAGAGTTATAACGTATAATATAGGTTGTCTGCGGACTTTATATTCTAATTACATCTATTAGAACTGTTTAGTAAAGGCTAAATTAGACACTATGTATTGTGTAAAATTTTGACAATATCGAAAGTGAATTTAAACATTATATGTGACCTAATGTTTGCATTTAATTTGCTGTATAATCAAGTGCCTTCGTAGTCTAGGGGTTTGACTCTCGCTTAGCATGTGAGAGGCCAAGGGTTCAAATCCCGGTCGATCCTTTTTTTTTAAATTTTTTTTTTGGATTTACTATATGAATGATAGTATTTAGCTTGTGAAATGAAAAAAAAATTATGACGTCTGGCTTGTACAAATTCATAAAATCATTATTACAGTATGATAAATATTCTATACAAAAATAATCTTCTGTACACATATTAAAGAATAAGCAATCAAATCTTTATATCCATATTGCCATTTTTTTTATTTGCTTCAATATTCATGTATACATTTAATAATTCTACAAATCAAGGGGGGTCCGACCCCCCACCCCCACCCACCCCACCCACCCCCAGAACTGCGCATGCTCTTCTTTTTTCCCTAAGCGGGGGACACAAATTCTCTGAATTAGCTTGTTATAATTAATTTGACTACAGATTGTTCCTTCTGATTTATACAAAGAGCTCACGGCGGCTGTATCAGGTCAACAGGGAATGCTAGGCACCTGTTCCCACCTCTTGAATTTGCGGGGGTATGTGTTTTATTCTCTGTTCACAGATTTGTATAGTTTCTAGATTAATTTTAGATCGATTATGGTTCATTTTCTTCACCTTTTCCATTTATTAGGAGCCACTGATTTGTAAATATTTTTAAGGTTTTACTTACGCAACGTTTTATTAACTTTGTAAAAGTTTTAAGAGTGGCCTAATTTTTTTCCATGTTCTTTATTGTTGTCCTGAAAGCTATACCCCCTGCAAACCATAGTTATAAAATTAACAAAAATGTTTATCAAAACAGATTTCAAAGTAAGAGATACATGTAATTTATGTAAAAAAAAAATTAAATTGCATTTTGCTATAGTAGAGTTATTCAAACAAATCTAGCTCTTTTATCCATTTATTATGTATTCAGTATCAAAATGATATTCAAATTGTATCACATATGATCATGGATTGCAAGCTAGTGTTCAAATTTCTTTATAACAGACACCAATACTTATATTGACAAATATTTTATTCATTGATTATTGTCTGTTTTATCGATATAGCAGAATAACAGGAAATTTGAATGTTAGAAACATTTATGAAATTATTTGAATATCTCTTTTGAATACTCGTAGATAAAAGGACATTTTTTTGAAAAATTCTGCTATTGCAATAAGAATTTTGATATATTTTTTACGTAGAATATTTCTTACATGGAGAACTGATGTTAAGCATATTTTTTGCCACATCAGAGCTGTTGTTTGAAGAAAAGAAAAGACTAAAACAAAAGGGATTCATAGACGTATTGATATTTAATGTTTTGTCATGCTTAAGCAGTCACGATGACAAATTTTCCCTTTTTTATCTTTCAGTCGAAAGTGATATATTTAATGTTTCCACAGAGACGAAAAGGGTACATTATCAATAACATGTTATGTATATAAAAATTTCAAATAGGAAAAAAGTGTATTAAAATCAGAGCTTAAATGGAAAAAAAATGAAAAGGGGGGGGGGTCTAAATTCCGAGATTATTTACTTACTCATTGCAAAAAGTATAGGACCACATGGGTACCATAAGTGAAGTTTGAAGACTGGGTAATCATAACTGCCACCAACAGCAGCTCCTGCGCATACATCATGAAGAGAAAAAGTTAAAGATGCTGTTGCAGATGCGCGAAATTTGGCTTTTTTTAAGGTTTCTGAATCCTTTATATTTTCCTCATCACTTTTCGATTCATCGTCTCCATCATTATCAGTCTTTTCAGAGTCATCCCATTGTGTTTGTAGTGACATTCCTTTTTTGGAATTGTAGAATTCCCACTTAGCTTTATATGTGTCTGACAACTTTTGTAACTTCGATCTATCAGGTTCAAATTTAGCAGAATCGCTTACTTCTTGCGCCTGCAAGTCATTAAATAAAATCATTCACAGAAAAAGTTTTACGAAATGTGCAAATCATTCTACTGTTGTTGTTTTTTTCACATACAAAAAACTATATATAAATATACAAATAAAACACGTTGTTCTGTACATTAAAATAGATGTAACTTATGCATGTTCAGTATAGTTTATTCTGATTATTAGAATAAATACTGTTATTTTCGTGGGGTCGAATTCTCGAGGTTTGAGGTAAAAATATTCATTTGTGGGGATTTGATTTCGTGGTTGGAGAGTTGTTGAGCAGTTATTTAAATGTAAATCAGATACGGAACCAATTTTGATGCACCAGATGCGCATTTCGACAAATTATGTCTCTTCAGTGATGCTCATGCCGAAACGTTGGAAATCCAAAATATTTGATTAAAAAAGAGCTGAAAAAGTGCCAAAGACTGGGACCAAATACGTCGTAGGAACAGAGCTATGCATGAGGGAGATAATCCTTAATTATGAAATAAATTTCTAATTTTTACCACATCAATTAAATATATATCCGTATTTTCAAGCTAGTACCGAAGTTCTAGGTTACTGGGCTGTAGAGACCCTTGGGGACTAACAGCCATCCAGCAGAGGCCTCGATCCAAGAGTCATAATGTAAATCATATACGAAATTTAACATTTTCTGGTGGACAACAATTTATGGGTCTTTTCAAAGCTGGAAAATAACACTCTCACGAAAATTAAGAATTTCATAGTAATCAGAATAAAAATATACTGAATCACAAACTTTTTCATTAAATCCACGGTAAGAATGTGAGATCTTAAGGTGTTGTCATACTAGCTAAAGGCAAAACAATTTAAACTAGTGCCAGTTGTAACTGGAACCGTTACAGATGCTCCCCAAACACTCCCCCACTCCTTTATGGGCCCCATTCCCTACAAGCTTTACAATTCGTTTTCGTAAATAAACCAAGCTTTATGATAAACGTGATGACTTTAACTTTTCAATCGTCAACTTCCCTTACTTACGCAGCAATATACCTTCATCACCTGCATACGGGGTATATATCTCTCAGTTGATTCGATACGCAATAGCATGCTCTACGTATGAACAATTTCTAAAACGAGGTAAATTATTGACAAACAAGTTGATGAAACAAGAATATCAGCTGTCTCGTTTAAAGTCATCATTTCGTAAGTTCTATGGTCGATACAATGACCTTGTCAGCAAATACAATTTATCATTGAGTCAAATGCTGACTGACGTTTTTTCATACTAATTGTTAGGCCATTATTTACACGCTGAATTGTCTATGGATTTTTCCGTTATTTCCCGATCATGACAAGGAGCACACGGCGGGTGTGACCAGTCGGCATCTGGGGATGCTCACTCCTCCATGGCACCTGATCCCGCCTCTGATGTTTGGAGGTCCGTGTTTGCTCTGCTCCTATTTTGTATTGTTTAATGGACTTTTGAGCTTGAATACTGTTCGTTATCTCCATATATTTCATCTACACTTTATTTTCAAGAGTATTTCATCGAAAAACAACGCTAGTTTGGTCCTCTGAGTATTAGACAATCAGATTTCAGAGCACTTGCATGCCCATGTTTTCTACATATATTTCACATGTCTTCCTCGTAAAGACAATCACAATAAATACCAACGTAAGAAATCTCAAACATTTTCATTGAAAATTATGAGAGGATATAGCTATATAAGTATAGGCCAATCAGAATTTAGCACACTTTCATACATGCTCTTGCAATCAATTCTGATTATAGCGCATTGTAGGAACTATTATACCTATCTATATTCTAAATTTCATCCTGTATTATTGAAAATCAAGAAAGTTGAAGCCATTTTAAGTTTAAGCCAATCAAATATCAGCACATGTGCATGCAACCGTTTTCAAGATATCTCTTATATATGGAACCTCCGTGTGTATGACTCTATAAATAACCTTCCTCTTCTTTTTTTTTTTTTTTTGACGAAATACTTAATTTAATTCAGAATACAAAAATAATTTTTATTTGTACATTTTTTTGAAAAGCTTAATACCGGTCACCGTAGACTAGGGGTAGGGCCGTTGCTTCGTGATCGGGGTCCCAGGTTCGTTTCTCGTTTTCCAAACAGCGTCACTACCCAAGACGTAAACATAGGTAGCGACTGTTCCTTCGCCAAGTGCCCGACACTAGAAGTGAAAGTCACGGGTCTTTCAGATGAGACCTTAAAAACCGAGATCCCGTGTCATGGTAGCGTTGGCACGATAAAGAACCCTCACTGCTCAATGGCCCTACGTGCCGAGTATAGGTCTAAATTTGAAGCCTAATTTTCTGTTTTGTATATTTTGTGGGTTTTGTTCCAACTTTACGGGTGTATTGTTTATTATTACTATTTGTAGTTTAAGTGAGTAGTCTATAGGTTTTAGATAAAGTCATTATTGTTTCAGTGCGGAGGGTTTATGATTATAAACCCGGGGCTGAAGTAGGTTGTAGGACCTCAAGAGGGAGTTTGGGTCGTGTTTCGAGACGAGGGCCAAAACAAGATGGTGACGCAGGGTGGACAGTGCATAAAGAGAATTGGTGAGAGTTCACAGCAGTATAATGAGGAGTAAATTCTCAAGTTGTCCAGTGGGAGACCTGTGAATCCAGGGCTGGAATCAGAGGGACGGAGTGTTCGTTGTATGGAGACCCTGTGGTGTAAAGTGTAATGTAACAGTTTTTATACGAAATTGAATAGCAAAAAGCCAAACTTCTAATTAAGTTTAAAGAAATAAAACATTGATAAGAATTACATTTTAACATTTAACGGATTTTATATTTACAGATATTGTTTAATTAAAAGTGGATTTTTTTCTGCGGAAATTTAATACAGAGTTGAACTTTTTTATTTGATTGTGTCCAGTTAAAGTTATAATATGTGTTTTGAAACCAACATCTGTTTTATTGACAATTGATTATGTTTAAAGCTCAGTCTTTATTTCATTGTCAACATTATCTGGTGTGCAGTTTAAGTTATATTTTGTTTCTTTGTGAGGTAGGTTGCGCGAGAGTGTGTTTGTTTTAATATTTTTTATTCATTTCTATATTAATAAATTTATTTTGTTTTGTTATTCCACGGCTTATCGCTTTCTCTACTGCCTGCACAAAATCCAAAAGAATTTCATGACAAGCATGAGCTCTAATCTGAGCAACCAGACAAACAATTAACTTCATCATATGAGATCAATTATGAATAATAGACTAGTAAAAGTAAATTTGACTTCAATGAGTATAAAATATTTCCACAACTTATGGTAGTACATTTGTGTATGCAATTCCACTTTAGGTCATTAAAATCTGTTTCTGGAGATTATAAATCTCCTGCAAAAAAATGTACTAAGTACATATTTTCTCAAAGTCCCCGTTTAATACGTAAAAATGCATTGAAAATACATATTTTTCTATCTGAAATAATGCCTACAGTTCTTACCATTCACTCGTAGATCAACTGAGGAGGTAGAAATAACTTAAATAAATCTAATCTATATTATTACACAATACAGAGACGTAATATCACCATTTTAATAAAACGGAAGAAATGCGTATTAAAATGCGATTTTAAGTGTCTTTAAACATGTGAATTTGACTCACCCCTACAAATGTGTTCGGAACCTTTTATATTTCGATGTTCTGCAAATTATAAAACTCGAGGAGTTCAGAGTAGCTCTGTCAGTAGCTCTGGCGAGATTTAGCGAGACTGCAGCGAGATAAGGAAAATTATTCACGGAAATGTGGCTAGGAAGTGACTTCCACGTGGAGACATGGTAAACAGAAAAGTTATGTCAGTTTCACCTATGTATAAAATCTTTAGAATTGTACTTCAATCTCTCTTGAATTCATTCAAACTTCGATAAGTATTCCTTATGAAATTATTTTCTGCAGTTATGTATTAAAATTTCTTTTTGGACAAAAATACTTGCACGGAAACTGGGACTATATATTTTGACGTTAGATTAGCAAATGAGGTACCAACATGGCTTAAACTAAAAAAAAAAAATCAGTTGAATGAGTTGAATTGCATTATGGTTTACTACGGATACTACAGGAATTTTACGCTTGGGAAAAAAATATACAGGCGATCTGAAAGGCACAAAGAACATTTTTCTCATGCATTTCGTAGATGAAAAGTAAACTGTCCATTTTTATTTTATTATATCCATGCTCACAATTACAAACAATCCATTTGTTATATAAATTTGGAATTCTAGCTTTCACAAAGCCAAACTGTACTTTGTTGCGTCTGTATTCCATTGTTGTACTATCGGTGAATACAATTGTCAGGTGGGTTCCCTGGCCAAAACACATGTGAACACAGGTATTGTATTGTAAAAAAAAACTTCGTTGTCCATTTAACTGTTTAAATACCTAGGAGATGCTGCACGTTTTCCTTAACCTTGAAGTGTTAGTGTTCTGAACGTGGCACAGACTACATTTTATTGTATACATTTTCTGGTTAACAACTTATCAACAAATTGCAAACACCCGTGACATCTTTTGTGGTTTCTAATCATTGTATTTTTTCATAAAAACAGTTTGAATTTTTGGTAAGATCCTCTATGCGCATTAATAACAGTAGCCATACAAGGTTTGTCATTGTAGAAGATATTACACATTTTTTTCTATCAGCGTATCGGGCGATTTTGGAAAAAATGTCACTACTGAGCTCTAGTTTTCGCAGTAAATTATCACAAAAGCGATTGTGATTCTAACACCCCACCCCGCCCTTTCTGTTTAAGATCATGAAAATCTCTCAGAAACATATTTTTTATTTTTCGTAGGACATGTCTTAAAAAGAAACAGACTATAGCGATTTCCTGTTTACTGCCAATTTTATTTATAAAACCGGTTCTACCCTAAAACCTTTGAATGGGTCAACCTACACCACGTGTCTTGAATTTAAATCACAATAACATTAGTAAGGGTGATGGCAGTAGCTTTGTTAAAAGAGTTAAATAGAAGAAGATTACAGACAATCTGATTGGAAATGGGGCCGAATTTCGACCCCTGAGAAGGTATTAATAATTCCTTGGAATTTATTGTAAAAATATGCCTACTAAATTTGGTTATCACGTTGAAAAAAAAGAGTTATGAGAAAAGTCTACGTATTTTTTTTTTTATCGATCCTCGTATGTGAAACGCAATGCATGTTTACGCTGATGAGTACACTATCTGTACGTTATGATCAGGTTTAGTGTGTTTTTTACATGTTGTAAGCACTTAAATTCTACGGCTGTAAGTCAAATGTTAAATACGTTCCATACATGTTTAGTTGTTAAGTAAACGTTACACATGTGCTAGAAGCACGTTCCCAAAGTGAGACATACGCTACGTAATTTTCAATTAAAATTATAATTTACGTGTGTCAATTCTGAAAAACGTTCATGTAATGTGTTCGAAATACAATAAATATATCGGATTCCGTACTTTCTAAAGAAAGTTCGAATATATTGTTGTTACCTTGGTCCGTTCGTCTGTCACACTATCTTCTCCCTCAAACTCCTCATTTATTTTTACCAGTAGCCAATTAATATTTTAGAATATGATAGATGGTGCCATATGGATGGACAATAAAATTTTGGAATTTTCAATTTTACCCGGGGCCAAACGGGGTTCAAAAAGTTATGTTTTTTCTACAAAAACCTGGTTCCTCAACTCCTCTTACATTTTACCCAGTATCCAAAACATCTTTTGGGAGAAGATTAATGTTAGTATCCTGTGCAATAAGGTTTCGGAATCTTCATTTTCACCCTAGGGTCAAACGGGGGTCGAAAACGACGTTTTTCTAATCAAACCTGGTTCACTAAACTACACTTCACTTTAATCAATAGCCAAATCCGATTATCATCTTTTGGAAGATGATTACTGGTGTCTTGTAAATATGTAATAAAGTTTCGGATTTTTTATTTTCACCCTGAGGGTAAAAAAGCGGTAGAAAAATGACGCAGGTATATTTAGGCAGTACCCAGATCATTTTTTGCGAATCTAGACTTTTTTCGTAAAATGTAACTGATAAATCGGAAAAGCCATAGATAAAACCTAAAAACATTTACTATTATTATCCATTGTATAGACATCACTGAGTCTTAGGCTAAAAGAAGCACTCCACTACGACGCCATCACGTGACGTCTATAAATAGAAAAATTGCCTTAATGAAAAAGTGAAAAGTTCAACACTACCCGGGAATAATTTATTTCTTTTTGTGAAAATAATTATTTAAACTACAATCCTACTCTCCCGAAACAGAAAAAAATATTCCAAAGTTTCGCATGAAACCTTACCAACATTTTCACTTTTTGTACATACAATCAAGGAATTGTCATCAATTCAGATAAACCACACGATTCTAGCAACACTTTCCAAGTACTATAGAATACAAGCTTTCAATACAAACAAAAATTATATTTCAAAGTATGCGGCGTAGTGTTGAACTTTTGCATCTTTGATGTCAAGAACGACAGAGGAAAGGCTGACTGTATTCATTATAAGAAAACGTGTGAAAGTATAAATCAGCGTACCTGATTCTTAGTTAATAATTCCGTTTACATTTGCAAATATTTTTCTTAGATGAACCTATTGAAGAGAAAATATGTTCAATTCTGTATGAACTGATTAAGGGGTCAGAGGTCATGGCGTGACCGAATCACACAGCGAGATGATATCTTGTCTACATATTTCTGTCCCGGTGAAACTGGTTTCGGAACTTCTAAGCCGTTAAAGCGATGAAAAAGATAAAATTATTGAAAAATATATGTTTTTTTCCCTTCAACAAATGATCATTAGTTCTTTCTTTGGTGCGAAGAATGTTTTTAATTAGCCTAAAATCACGCTTACCTTTTTAACCCGAAATTCCTTTGAAGATATGTAAACTGAAGACGATACCACCGCTTTTGACTTCATATATAAAGAACTCATACAATAATAGTAAGATTATTCTCAGTAGCGATCATTGTTTTTTCATTATGAACAGATATTTCCTGAAATGGATTGCTGAACATCAATGTAAGTATTCAAATGTTGGAGCGAGGCGAACTCTCAAGACCAAACAGCTTCTAGTCATTGCGCGTCACAACATAGCAATACGGCGGGCCGTTCGTGTTATGAATGCAGTTTTTTTTTCAGAATATTCGTCTCAAATGTAAATAAAAGTAATAAACAACAATGTAAAAAAGTTCTCTGGGAAATGAACGTTGTTGGTACGTGATCAAATCTTCTGAGAAGCCCTTCGGGCTTCACAGGATTTGATCACGTGACCAACCAAGTTCATTTCCCAGAGAACTTTTTAACATTATTGTTTATTTCTTAAATGAACCACATATGATATTCACGGTATATCCTTTTAAACTCCCATTTCATATATCTGTTTACAAGAATTCTCGTCACGTTTAATTTTCATTCGTCAAATAACTGATCGATAGTTATGACGCTATGACGTCATGGGTTTGGTATTTACTCCCCATGATAAATTCTAAACTATTTATACCACCCAAAAACGACAAGATTTAGTTTATATTATGTTTTTGAATGATTCCATTCACTTCTTGGATCTGAAATCAAACTTTAAATATAGAAATTAAGACATCATTATCTCTATAGTTCACGTCATACAGCTAACTGTGACGTCATACTGTATAGGCAAGTAGGATATCAGGCCTTAACATACCCGCGGAGTTCCCTGAAATCTTTTTTTTTTACATTCTATGCAGTAGTCAAAGCATCTTTGGGAAGATTAATTGTTGTGTACTGCAAATGTGCAATAATTTTTCAAACTTATTATTTTTATCTTAGGCGTCAAATGGAGATCGAAAAACGATGTTTTTTTTCTACCAAAAAAAAAAAAAACCCTCATTCCAAACATTCCTCAATCATTTTACACAATAACCAATACAAATTATCTTTTAAAAGATGATTTTTAGTATCCTGTAGATATGCAATAAGTTTTTATAATTTTAATATTTTCAGATTAGGGGTCAAACGGTGGTCGAAAATGACTTTTCTTTCACAAAATAATCCCCTGGTTCCCAGGCAACCTTGGCAATAAGTTTTGAATCGTTAGAGCTAGTGCTTTAGATTCATCGAAACTCATTCACATCATTTACTGTTAACTTCATAAAATAATAATCCATATAATAATCCATTTAAAACATAATATGAATTCGAATTTCTACTGATAATAATGATGTATACATCATATACAATCCAATATTGATAGAGCTAAAACCAGTAGATAGGATAATGGAATTACGTCCAACACCAGGCGCTAGTCTTAAAAAGGTGAAAATGTATAAAATTTGTCGGTGGGGTATTGGGAGGAAGATGAAATATGACAAAAAATTTAATTAGAGAAGCTCATTTGAGTCTTCGGTTCAGATGAACATAAAATGATTAATGTACTTACATGCGGAAACAAAGTAGTTGTTTGTGTAATTTCAGAGGAGTCGACTATTTCACTCAGTACATCCATAAATTTGCCTTTTTTGAAAATTTGGAGAAGAGCAGAATAGTTTGATTTATATGAATATTTCGAATCTGGAAAAAAAACAAACTAGGTCCAAATTATAGTCTAATAATACTATCTAAAGTGACATGGACCACAACGCTCACCTGAGTTAAAGGGCACATTCAAGTCTTCCTCAGATGTTTCTTTTACATACTATATATGTAATACATTAATTTTTTACTATTGTTCTCTATTGTGACCCCTCCCTACCCCAAGGTGATTGGAACAAACGTGAATTTACATTACCTGAAAATGCTTCCATATCAATATTACTACCGGTATTGATGGCTTTGGTGTTCTCGAGAAGAAGATTTTAATTTTTTTTCACCGATATATTTCTATAAAACTTTGATCTAATTGTGGCCCAGCCTATTCCTTGAAGTCATGATTTGCCGTATAGACAAACGAATATATTGATCTATGTGACTGATAATTCCATGTTCTGAGGATCAAAACTAAGTAAAAAAAAGCACTATTTATTATTTGTAATTTTTTGCTTAACTTTCTATAAGACATGCATCAGTTTATTCTAAATCACGCTTACCAAATCCAACCTGATCATCCCTGTCTGCTTCACGACGCTGACGATGAATGATATCCCGGTTTTCTAGTTTTGAGTGTTTAAGATCTTTAAAAAGTATCAGCTCTTCATAGCATTCAAATTCAGATTCAATGCACAATTGTCCTGATATCGATAATTTCGATACGTTCTCCTCTTTTGTCAAAGCTATCACAAACACAGCGTAATAGCTGTCGTTAAACTGCACAGTTAAAGCGTGAGTTCCTGGCAAAAAAAGAGAGATAATTTACACAAATCATCTAATGAAGTACAATATAAACATTCAAAATGAATATGGTTACATCATTTTAAATGCCAAAATGTGATGTTATATATAATTTCGTTGAACTGAAATCAATTGCAGATGACAAGTAGTCCTGTATGAAAAGGGCAAAGAATTTGAGAAGCAAGTAGCGATACAATTTTGTGTTGTTCTCGGAAAGTTTTATATTAAACTCATGCATATCAAAAGGAAGCAGTGCATGTGACTACAGATATAACAGATGTTTTTTAAATTTTAGCGGCTCTGTATTTGCAGGAGAACGGCTCCCAGGAAATGAATTTATTTAAAACAGTTTGTAACGTAATGATAATGAGGTAGGCACTCCACAGTTGCGGAATTAAAGAAAAAAAAGTTATGCAGTAAAAAATATTACAGAAATGATTGACGGATTACAATGTATCTTAATACTCCAAAAACACAAATTGATATAGAAATCATTTTAAGTATCATATAGAGAACAAGGCAGGTTCTCTACTTAATCTAAGGAAGCTCTAAACACTAACAAAAAGTCCTTTTTGGACTTGGAGAAAAATATGTCATATAAAGGTATGCATATTGACACTATATACTTCATTTTCAATATGAGGTACCTGCCTTATTTCGGCAGGAAATATGTTCAAAGATAAGGACTATTCATAAACAGAAATCACTGTTGTTTACTTACACTGGGAAAATTATTGGAAATAATGAATCTAATTACTTATTCTTGGTCTAATATAATGTTTGGAATATTTTAATCTATTACTAATTGTGTAATTGACTGTAAATAATTTTTTTATCATACTTCTAAAGGCAGATCACTGTAACTGCATAAAACTACCCACAATTAGAACTCTTTTGTGCACAGTGTTTAGAGCTTCCTTAAGAATCAAAGTTGAGGGGTGGAAGTGCGTAGCACGAGCCGAATATTAGTATCGAGATAAATCAAAGTCAAGGCTTTTTGACATCATTGACAGCTGCTTTTCAACTCGTAAATTTACTTAACTTGTCATTGGCCATTTGCAAAATTGTTTCGTTAACAAACATTCTGATTGTACACACAAGTACTCTGAAGTTGATATTAAAAAGACGCTTGAGTTTCTGATTAACAATATCTATGTGGTTTTTGGAGACTAGGTCTTCCAAAAATCTGTTGGAATTCCCATGGGTACCAATTGCGCCCCGTTATCAGCAGAACTATTTTTGTATTTATATTTTGTAATTTATTTCAAAATTAAGGATGATCTTCCTCGTGCATAGCTCTGATCCTTAGACGTATTTGGCTCCAGTCTTTGGCACCTTTTTGAAGCTCTTCCAAGTTTTTTATTTAAATATTTTGGATTTACAACGTTTCGGCTTGAGCATCACTGAAGAGACACAATATGTCGAAATGCACATCTGGTGCATCAAAATTGGTACTGTTCATGATTTATTATGTGAAGCAGAATTTATTAGGAAGCAGAAAATTTTATGCATGAAAAAAAGAAATCTCTTGCTGTGGCCTTCAACTCGACATTTAGATGCATCAACGACGTATAATCAATTAACAATAGTTATTTCCATTCATATATCGATACAATATATCCCAGTGAGCTTGAAATAAAAGATACTACAGAGTCTGAAGCATCCGTTTCATATTTAGATATTTTCCTAGAAAAAGACGCTAATGGTAATCTAACAACAAAGCTTTATGATAAACGTGATAACTTTAACTTTTCAATCGTCAACTTCCCTTACTTATGCAGCATTATACCTTCATCACCTGCATGTGGAGTGTATATCTCTCAGTTGATTCGATACGCAAGAGCATGAGCAATTTCCTAAACGAGGATAATAATTGACAAACAAGTTGATGAAACAAGAAAATCAACAGTCTCGTTTAAAGTCATCATTTCGTAGGTTCTATGGTCGATACAATTACCTTGTCAACAAATACAATCTATCATTATAAGTCAGCTTAGGCTGACTGACGTTTTTCATTCTAATTGTTAGGTCATTATTTACACGCTGAATTGTCTATGGATTTTCCCGTTATTTCCCGATCATGACAAGGAGCATACGACGGGTTTGACGGGTCGGCAGGGGATGCCCATTCCTCCATGGCACCTAATCCCACCTCTGTTTTTGGAGGACCGTGTTTGCCCTGCTCCTGATTTGTATTGTTTTAATGGACTCTGAGCTTGAATACTGATCGTTATCTCCATATATTTCACCTATGATATTTTTTATTCACCGAATTATATTGTCTACTAATATTTTCCGTTTTTTTCCGATCATGACAAAGAGCACACGGTGCATGTGACGGGTTGGCAGGAGTTGCTCACTCCTCCATGGCACCTGATCCCACCTCTGATGGACAGAGGTTCGCCCGCTTTTTTAGTATTTCAATGAGAACCTGTCAAGTTCTTTATATTATTGTTTTTATTACTATTATTTATTTTTTCATCTCAGTACAAACATATAGTATCAAGTATGAAACTTTTTCTTGTTTCACACCATTCGCTCACACTTCCTCACACCCATTCATTTTAGTATGTGGAAGCATTATTTGTCATATATTTAAACAGAAAGAAAGGGAAAAAATGATTTGTTACACGATTCGATCAAATTAAGCATCTCCCACTTTGTGCAGCATCCACATTATCCACGGACAGCTTAAGATTCAGTCACATTAGTTTTGACAGCGGGGTAGATTCACGTTAAGAACAAGGTACGGTTTAATACAAATATGGCCCTGAAATTTTCTAAAATATGAAAGTGATGTAAGAAATTAAAACCCATGCTTTCTGAATTGTTGAATTCCGTGCACCAAGATCAAACAAAACATTTTTCTCATATGATTTCCTAAAGGCTAATTGTGACGTCATAAACTTGTGCATTTTCCAGTATTTTCTTTAAAAGTGCAGAAGACATCAACTTTAGGTGGAATTTTCTTCCAGATAATACAGTCCACATGCATCGCCCACAAAGATTTTAAGAACTGTTATTTTCGACGAATTTTACGTAACATATCCGAATATTGAAGTAGGCGACGGCTGTGGAAACTATTTTCTCATGGGAAATAACCCATGAAATGAGTCATTTTGAGGCTTTTTCTATTTAAAACTTAGATATATACCAAATCATTGACGTCGTTTTTTCAGAATGGTCCTACTTTGTGCCATATTCTTTCATGGTTTATCCCACTCATGTTCTCAACTCATATTTAAGCTAATTTCAAAACTTTTTGAAAACTTAGTTTTCTGGGCAAAATAAAGCCAAAGACGTACCTTGTTCTTTGAGCTCTGTTGATTTTTTTTAAAGCAAAAGATGTAACCTTCTTACCAGGGATGGGGTAATCGTAATCGAGTAATCGTAATCGATTGTAATGATCACTTTTTTTTCAAGTAATCGACAGTAATCTGTAATCGAAGAGACTTTCGATTACTTGTAATCGTAATTTAATCGATTACAGCTAAAAATTTCAATGTAATTATAATTACTTTTTCGATTACTTTCGATTATTTTATACATAAATGGATGTTATTTTGGAGATATATTTCCAGTCAGTTACACATAAATATCAAATATAAACCACCTAGTGTAATGTTTGGATTTCCTAACTTTTATTATCAGAAGTTTAATCATGTTTTCAATAAAATTTGCATTATAGACCTACTGGTCTAGTATTAGATAATTCAGAAGTGTATTTCAACCATTTATTAATAAAATATAGATTTTTCGTGTGCATTTTACATTTGACCCACTGTCCTCTTGCTGCATGTCCTTTTTCATATTTCAGATGTTGAAAAACTTTGTCTTAAAATAGAAATTATAAATAGCAAAAACAAATTTAAGTTCTGCATTAAATATAAATAATTTGGTAAATAAACTACATTGTATTCGAAAAAAAAAGGTGGAAATACTTATTCATATCTGAAAATGTTGAAACAACTTCAAACTTGTGTTTAATAACTTTAAAATTTGCAAAATCATTCTCATGTTTTTATTCAAAATTGTAAGGTTGCTTTTATATCAGTGAGAGGTTATAAGTGTCTGTAAGAGAGGGAGTGTGTCACTGTTTGCTTATCTTAATTGGCTAATTAATTGACTGAGACATCCCTGATTGCAGATAATGAGGTGTAAACTGTGAACTACCCAATGTTTAACTTTCATTCCATTGAAGACAAACAATTTTATTAAAATTAATAACTCTCAAAACACTTATTTCAATGCAGAATGAAATTGTGCTATTAGTTTTAATTACTTAAAGACATATTTAATTTACATGTTTATTACTAAGAGTTCAGATTTACTTATTTTTTTAAAAAAAAAAAAAAAAAAGACACGTACAGGAATGTTTAATGTGTACTGTCAACATACGCGCAGCCCAAATACTTCTAATGAAGTAATTCACAATAAAATATTAAATAATTTTTGCAACAAGTCAATAAATCTGGAGGTTCAGATCCAAAGTTGAAAGGAATAATTAATTCCTTGGCATATTTTATTGTAAGAATCATGTCTCCACCTTCCATGGTAGGGAATCTCAATCCCTCATTTGGGCATTAGTAAGAACATTAGCCAGAATAAAACCTTAAAAGAATCTGCACTGGAACTGCAGAAACACATTCAGACTTCAGTGCATGGATAACATCAACATTTACCATTTGAATATTGCTTTGATATTTGAAGAGATAAAGACTTGGAAGTAATCGATTATTAATCGATTACATCTTCCAAAGTAATCGATTACAATTGATTACAGGACAAAAATAGGTGTAATCGATTAATAATCGATTACACAAAATTCCTCTAAGTAATCGATTATTAATCGATTACATTTTTCAGTAATCGTTCCCATCCCTGCTTCTTACCGATTTATGACATTATCGAGATGGTTCATGATGAATTTGAGGGATTTTATAAAATCATTTAACCTAGATACAAATACTGGCGGTAAAGATATCTCTTCTATGGAATTTGATGTCAAGGATTTCAGGCTCGAATCCATGATTTCTTTTTCAAGGGGAGGGATGGGTTGCACCCCAGTCAACCGGTTAAAAAAAAATTTCCGACCAAGATTTTTCTTGACAAAAAAAAAAAAAAAAAAAAAAAAAAAAAAAAAAAAAGAAAAGAAAGAAAACCCTAAAGTCCTTTCCCAAACGTATCAAACCCAGAATAATTCTTGGCAAGCCAAAAAGAAAAAAAGAAAATACCAACCTAAAATCCATTCCTAAATGTGAAAAAAGGCTATTTCGAGGTGGTGGTGGTGGGGTCCAATGTAATATTTTATTTGCTTCAGTATGTACTTTTAATAACTCCGCAAATTCCAGAGGGTCCAGACCCCATCCCCACCCCCTCTAGATTTATTTATTTTGTTTACTTTGATCCAACGTTTATATCGAGCAAAAAGATTTGGCTGAGTCGTCAGCGAAGAGGGTTTAAGAAGAGCTTTAAATATCAGAATATTTAATACAACCAAAAAAAGTGAATGAGTTTGAAGAATAGCACAGGGAAAGTAAAGATGGAGGTCAATGATTTCCACTTGATGTTTATAATGGGAAAATATTTGTACGTGCTTTTGATATTACACTTATTTTTAGATCGTTCTGTATTTTAGATCCAGAATAGTTGGTATTACAATACACTGTGCACATATAGTGCTTCTACGGGGGATGATTAAAAAGTTCGCGATCTATCTCTATATCTACATATCAACTAAATTTCAGAGCAGGAGGAAATTTGGCATATATATAGTTATAAACATGCTCTATAAATAGCGTGTGTTAGATTATATTTTGTCCCATGTTTAGGACGTCACAATTTGAAAATGACGTCAATATATAGATGACACTTGAGACAAAAAATTATTAATTCTGTCGTTCCCAAACAAGAAACGACTGTAAAGTTTAAAGTGTATCTTTAAAAATCCTTTGAAGTAAAACTTAAATAATCTGTAAACAATTGATGGCGACAAAGTACTTGCCAAATCTTCATTTACTATTTGGATAGATTGATTTAGTGAAGGAAAAATATGTTCGTTTTGGGTGCCCAGTGAAAATTAGATATGAAAATAAAGAACAGTAATCGATCAAAAGTCCATTTAAACAACACAGATTTAGAACAGAGCAAAGACGGACCTATAAAAAACACCAGAAGTGTGATCAGTTGCCATTAAGGGGTAAGCATCCCCTATAGACCGGTCACACCCACCGTGTGCTCATTCTCATGATCGGGCAAACGGAAAAAATCCAGTAGACAATTCAGTGTTTAAATAATGAGAAAGAGATGTGTCCTCAGTTGAAAAAAGTTGTTATGAAAAATCGCCAGATCACAGAAAAATGGGATAATGATTCTAAATCCCCTAAAATCTCATTTACCTAGACTGTTAACGGATCAGATATGATAAAGAGAAAGCGCCCATGTTTGATTCGCAATGGATACACGAAGCACCCAAGACAGAAGAGTCGGGCTGTGATGGACACTATGTTCACTATATTTGATGGGGGCAAAATCCACCCATCCTATTGCAAAGATATGACAATTTGTGACAAATTGGCTGTTGTTATAAAAATTGTTATAAAAATAACTTAAGTGGCAAGAAATATAAGACCCGGGAAATCTTTGGGCAGCTGGGAACAGTATGCTGATGAGTATGTCACGTAACTGCCTAGACTACGCGTTCCGAGCATGCGCAGAACTATGGCATATATGTATTAAAACTAGAGGGGCCTACTTTAAAAAAAGAATAAGAATAAACACTGAAAACAAGTTTATTACATTGAAGTAATTCAATTAGTTTTCGAATTTTTTATCACCCCTCGTAAAGTGCAGAAGATAGCCCACCATAGTCCTCATGCTGTTTTGCTTATGAAGAACAGTAAACTTCAAAGAAAAACAAAGCAAGTGTATCACGAAACATGGGTCAGGTGGATTATTTTTAGAGAACATGTAATGACCTAATTATTTTGAAGGTATAATTATAAGAGTGCTCAGTGGTGACAAAGCATGTTGATTTTATACTAATTTAACATGGGCTCCCCTTATTGAATAAATTGAAACAGCTACATCATAAAAACGAATGTATTTTTAAACAGTTTAGAAAGAGTTTAACGGAATTGAGCACTGGTAATTCATACAAACTGGTTGTGATATAGGTAATAAATTGACGACACATGAGTTGTAGTAAATGTCGAAAATTGCAAGTCACCCTACTGAGGTATCAGTTACACGCTTATTTTTTTTTAAGTTGTATTCCCTATTCTAGTGCCATGTCAATAACCGGATCACTATATCTACAAAAAAAGTCTTGTCACGGAGAAAGCGACCTTAAAATAATCTTGAACAGCTTCGTGCACACAAACACTGAACAATCCATTAAAGTTATTATAAAGATAAAAAAAGAGTTCTATGGAGGATTTAAAAGATTTCAAACAAGATATCAGAGAAAGGAATATTAGAAAACAAAATGCACTGGAAACACCGGTGAACACAACTGTAGAGGACTATCAACAACTCATTAATGAACTAATGTAACCGGTTTCAAATGGAGAGAGTCTGGAAAAAGGAGGAGACAAAGTTAGCTGATGTTTGTTTATAGGCGCCGACTCTCGAATACAAAAATTAGGTCGTAGAACTGTACAATAACAAAATACACATTCTTGAACACAGTAATATGTATGACTAGAAACTGAAGCATTTATATAATCAAGGAGAAAATACTGATACTTGTATGTAGAACTTCAACAGTTAACTTGTAATTACAATGTAAACAAAATGACTAGATCTGTGAATTAATCCTGGTTATCCTGAGACTTTAACTAATGAGACTAGATTCATTGAAGTAATATGACTGACATAATAATATTGACATTTTATGACACAAAGTATCACAACCAGTAAGTAGCTACCTTAAACTTAATACTGAATTTAAACTAAAATACTATTAATAGTGATATGCTAACTAATAAACACAACTCTTGGATAACAATCAGACATCATACAATAGCCAATTAGACTTGTACATTAACATAGTTATACTAATGGAAATGTAAACAATAAAATCTGTATGGGCGCAGCCATATTGGAAATGCCCGGATGTAGAAAGTGCGGGAATCATGACTTGTTGCTTTGACATCAACTACTATCTGACTCAACTAAATATTATGCTATGAATACCGTTTTCTACATGTGTTTTATAAATCATGAACTAAAACATGAACAGGCATAATTGTATGAATTTTGGCTACTTCACTATAAACAATTCTTCACGTGATCTTAAAGCACATGGATTTGCACTGATCGCTTCGATAACAAAATATGCACAATTAACCTCAAATGCCTCTAAATAAACATGTACACAATTAGCATAGTATCTAACATGCCACCTTGTACAAAATCAATCAGATAAAATATAAAATAATCTGTTAATTACCTGGAAAAAGGAGGAGACAAAGTTAGCTGATGATTGTTTATTGGCGCCGACTCTCGAATACAAAAATTAGGTCGTACCAAGAATCGTCGACAACAATCCGACTGTACTGCAACATCGCTAAAGTGTTATACATAAAAAATAAATGGTACCCCCCTTATTTTCCATACTATCACACTAATAAAGGAAAATTTAAATATCACTGTCAAAGAGCTTCAGCACATTTTAAGGGAAACAGTGAAATATATGGAGATAACGAACAGTATTCAAGCTCAAAAGTCCATTAAACATTACAAAATAGGTGCAGAGCAAACACGGACCTCCAAAACATCAGAGGTGGGATCAGGTGCCATGGAGGAATGAGCATCCCCTGCTGACCGGTCACACCCGCAGTGTGCTCCTAGTTATGATCGGGAAATAACGGAAACCGAGAAAACAAAGGTTTGATAAAATTGTTCATAGATGACGTAGTTCTGTAACAAGTGATAATTCATTAATGTATTTAACGAATATCATTTCATGTTATCCGTCGACAATTGAGTGTTTAAATAATGGCCTAGCAATTAGTATGAAAAACGTCAGTCAGCATTTGACTCAATGATAAATTGTATTTGCTGACAAGTCATTGTATCGACCATAGAACTTACGAAATGACTTAAAACGAGACTGCTGATATTCTTGTTTCATTAACTTGTTTGTCAATAATATAGAAATTGTTCATACGTAGAGCATGCTCTTGCGTATCGAATCAACTGAGAGATATAAACCCCGTATGCAGGTGATGAAGGTATAATGCTGCATAAGTAAGGGAAGTTGACGATTGAAAAGTTAAAGTCATCACGTTTATCATAAAGCTTTGTTGTTAGATTACCATTAACGTCTTTTTCAAGTAAAATATCCAAATATGAAACAGATGTTTCAGACTCTGTAGTATCTTTTATCTCAAGCTCACTGGGATATATCGTATCGGCATAAGAATGGAAATAACCATCGTTAATTGACAATACGTCGTCGATATGTCTAAATGTCGAGTTAAAGGCCACAGCAAGTGTTTTCTTCTTTTCACGTATAAGATTTTGGACAAATTCTGCTTCATATGAATCTGCTAATAACGGGGCACAATTGGTACCTATGGAAATTCCAATGGATTATTGGAAGACCTGGTTTCCAAAAACCACATAGATATTGTCAATCAAAAACTCAAGCGTCTTTCTAGTGTCAACTTCAGAGTACTTGTGTGTACAATCAGAATGATATTTAATAAAATAACTTTGCAAATGACCAATGACAAGGTAATATCAATTAAATATCTATTAAGGTTGACCAAACACTAATGTTACATAAATGAAATATTGATATTTTGATGGACAACTACCATTTTTTGGCAACCTAAAACACAATTTTTATATTTTTTTGAGCTCATTTTTTATAATGTTTTTGCATAATGTACAATTATTATCAGAAACTGTTTTGTAATTTCTTAGGGTTCCAAAATCTTTTTATATTGATTTTTATGTAATTTACATGCCATTTAAATATAAATGACATTATTTAGAACAAAATCTGTTTTCCTTTGTCTGACAAAAACAATCTCAATGTAGTCATTAGAAATAATGAAAGTTGATCTTGAAAATTGTTGTTAATATAACACAGGAAAAAGAAAGGCACAAATAAATTTCAGTGCAATTACAACCTAGTAAAAAAAGGAATTTTCTTTGTTGACAGGCAGTTTTTGTTCATATTAACAATAAATAAACTGTACATATCTCGTTTACCTGAATCTTCTTCGATCATATGCTCGTCGTTTAAATTTAATTTAAATATTCCATTGGTAGCATTGAATCTGTAGGAAAGTCTGGTTTCAAACATCTGAAATTCATTTAAAAGAGCAACCCTACACGTCAATCCACTGCAATCAATGTGTGTCTTACAAACAATATCCGTAGCATGAGTAAAGGAATCCAACAACGCTGGGCATCCTGAAAGATGACAAAAGATTTATGTCAAAGTCTGTAACAGCATAACAAGATCTCCAATTTATCCCTTCAATTTATCGTTCAATGACCTATAAATAAAAAATCAATGTCTGAAAAAAGCAATGGAAAAACTTCGACCGATTAAAAAATACGCCGATGATTTTTTAATCATGCATCACATAAAAAAAAAAGATCAATAAAGTCGGTGACGTCAGTTAAGAAACACTCATTTTACTAAATTTTTGTTTTACAAATTAACGAGATGCTGAGTTATAACGAAAAGAACGTTTTGTCATTCTTGGAATTTCTTTACGTAGAACCCAGTGGAAGTTAGATAATAACAAATAAAATATTTCTCAATGTAATATGAGTTTTCGAGTTTGGTTTGTATATAATGCAATCATTTGGATTTAACATGCACCTCAATACTCGAAAAGTCACCAAACCAAATTTAAAAGCCCAGTACAATGTTCACACACACACACACACACACACACACACACACACACACACACACACACACACACAGAGAGAGAGAGAGAGAGAGAGAGAGAGAGAGAGAGAGAGAGAGAGAGAGAGAGAATTTTTTATATTAAGTTTTAAAAAAGAAAACAAGTTTTAGCACTTTGATACTAGTATAACTTACTATTTTCCATGGTTTTTAAATGTTTTTCTATGAATTGAACTTTTTGTGACCTTGTCATAATACTGAATAGGTTATCGTTTCGGAATGCTTGTTGGTCTTCAATCATTTTTTGTGCCATGAGTGCAGTAGAAGTATCAAGAAACTCAATTGCTTCGTTTTTGGGCAAAATTCCAAGTAATTCAGGCAAGGTTAGGTTTTCAATGTCACTGAAATGAAAAAATACGGGAAGAATAAATTTAATAAATAATATTGCAGTGGGAGAAACTAAGTTAAAATTTATGATATACCTGAAGTTAAAATTCAAATTATCTCTTGAAAGTAGTTCTAAAAGGCGATTCAGAAGGCGCTCAGTTTCCGGTAGTTTGCTATTTGCATTTGCAGATCCTATTACTGTGATGTCATCCCATTTTTTACCATGAACATCTTTAGTTATACTCTCTCCTGTTCCCTCTCTAGCAACCTTTGAGTCTTCAGACTTTGGATGTGCTGATGCATCACCCTCTTGTGCGACATGTCCTTTTTGTTCGAGAGTAAAATCATTGCAGTGTTGCTTCCATTTTGGAATTGGGAACCGTTTTAGTAAGAAAACAGATGGATCTATGTATCTATATTCATTATATTTGTCTTCTAGAATGTTTCGCTCTTGTACTGCTACACTTATGAAAGGTTCACAATCACTTCTCATATTTGGTTGAGTAAGGTACGTCCCAGCTTTAAAAATAGTGCCAACCTTGTCTGACAAACGCTTATTGAAGGATTGAACATTAGAAATAAAAATTGTATACATTTGCATGCTGTTTGATTCAGGCATAATAGCAATGGTGTTGTTCGTCACAAGATATGCAATCCCACTCACTGGTATGACAACAATCTATGAAAATGAAAAACAAATATATGACATGATGGACAGAAGAGAAAATTTTTTTCAAAAGGATTATCAGTCACTCCTAGATACACCTGAAGTTAACGTTCTTAAAATTTTTTTAACCGGTCATTTATATTGCCAATGCCCTTTGATGTAGGCAGAGCGGAAATATGAAATAAAAGAGCTGTTTTTAGTCTTCATGATTCTGAGCCAAAGCGTATGCAAACACGCCCATTCTTCTGTCGGTGCATTAACAATTCAAATGTTACAAAGTTACAAAGCTAATATTGACAAATATAATGAAAAGGACGAAGATAAGGAACACTGATTGATTTCAAAAAATACACAAATAATAGAATTCTGTGAACAGGACAAAAAACAAAAAACAAAAAACGCAGACCCCCGGAAATTTCAAAGTTTGGATCAGATGCATAGGAGGAGTAAGCGCCCCCTGTTAACCGGTCAAACCCTGCATAACCTCTTTGTATTAATCAACTAGACGGAATATTCATTAGTTAAATTCAATATAAAAACAAAAGCCTAGCAATATTAAACACGTCAGCCAAAACATTATAAATGATAGATTATATTTGCGTATATGGTCATTTCAACGACCAAAGAGTTTACTAAATGCTGTCTTTAAACGAAGTTGCTGAAATCCCTGTAACATCGACTTATCTGTCAGTAGTCTTCCTTGGGTTAAATATTGATCGTACTCAGGCAGCTCTTTAGGATCGTATAAGTTAAAGTAAACAAATGTTTAAACAAAAGTCATGTTCTAGTAGTGTATATCCTTTAAGGCAACATCCATATTAGTTTGGTCTGGGTAAAAAAAGGAGTCACTAGTAAATACACATAATCCACAATTGTTAACCACTCTATCAGCGAGAAATTGTAAATCTGATAGTGTCTGTCAATAAATGAAACACCCATGAGTTTTTTGACCTTTAAGACATATTTCTTCTTAAAACGGAATAGGTGACGATAACAAAATGTGATAGATGCCATAAATTAAGTAAACGAAAAAAAAATTGAACAAAGTATTTAACACGGACCCCTGACTATTCCAAAGGTTGGATCAGATGCTTTGAAGGAGTAAGCATCCTCAGTCTACAGGTCACACCCACTATTAGTCCTCTGTATTGACTTTATGCAAAATCAATCCTGTCAAATGAAGCATGAAAACATTTTTGGCATTGTACACCCATAGATACAACATTCATGCTTGTTTTGTTTCGATAGGCAGGCTTATAGTTGCAATGTGCCTGATAGTGGACTTGCTAACAAGAACTGTAACGGCAAAGTCTGTTTATTCATGACCCAGAAATTGTAGTTCAAATATGGCATCCGAAGCAAATGTGGTAAGGGTAGAGCTTATGGTTTTAATTATTTTTTAATGTACCTGCTCCGAAAACGAAAAAAGTACCAGATACAGCAACTGGTCTTTATGATTTTCCTGAGGTTCGTTCCTTGAATATTTATCAAGGTAGAGTTTACTGTTTTAGTATAAATGGACCAGCTCCAAATGTTAACCTGATGATTTTTTCCCATAAAAAAGGCAGATGCAACATCCAAGCATTTATATAAGTTTACTTTTTTAATATGCAGAATCAGTGTACATCGGATCAGGTTAGGCGTACAGTGACTTAGGAATAAATCTATATACATTGTATGTTGAAAATCTAGGACAGCTGCAGCATCCTAAGTAAGTTGTGTGGATCAATCTCTTTATGCATCATCAATTCAAGTTTCGTCGAGGAAGGGTGTATGATTAATTGGAAAAGGACTCGCTAGAAAAATTTCAACCTATGATGCCAACTATAAGGGTTGGAAATAGGCCAATCTCGACTTCATTAGGTGAGCTTGAAAGTAATGTGTAGTTTCATAAATCATTTGTAAACAAATGAACAGTGAAACAGCTCTATATCCAGTAAAAGAAGAAAACATATTACTTAAGAACATAAACTTACATTATCTGGTTGATCAACGAGAAGATCAATACCCCTTGATCTATTCCTTTCGTTAAAAACACCACATCCACAACCTTCTCTGCAAGATGCGATTTTACGGGGAAATCCACCGTGGAATTTTGTTCCAAAAATCGACTGTGTTTGGAATCTCCCCCTTTGAACACTAAATATCACCGAAAATTATGATAACGGCAAAAAAGGATGTACTTACATTAGTTTGTCAAACCTTAATGGGATTTTATGATTATTTATAAGTTATTATATTACTTACGAGTCTGATAATGATAGAAATCTAACTTTGGCTTCTTTTGTAAAATGGAAAAGCTCGTGTACTTTGGAAAAGAAGTCCTTCGCTTTCGATTTAAAGTTCAGAAGCTTTGACACTGTGGTTTGCATTGTCTGGCCCACCAGTTCCTTTATATTATGATAAGCCTTTAACATGAAATGATATTCGGTAAATACATTTATGAAATTTCACCTGTTAAAGAACTACATCGTCTATAAATAATTTTATCAAACCTTTGTTTTGTCGGTTGAACTCATATTTTTTAGAAAATTTTGATCGCTCTTCAACAGCTCTATTATTTCATCAAAGTCTTTCTCATTCAAAATCCAGGCAGGGTGTTGCTCTGGAAAGAAATTTAAAGGTTTCATTTGAGTAAATTAAATTCACAACCCTCTGTGCAAAAAATGAGGTTGCTTACTTGATTTATGCATATCTAAAGAAAGTGGGTATATTTTTATTTAGGTGCAAGTCGTCATTTTCAGTAATAATACATGCTGAACTCGCAACAGAGTTTCTCATTATTTTTTCCTCAGTTTGTTTCCAATTAATTTTTTGATGTTTTATTTCCATTCAAAATCTACAGATCTAATCCACTGAATTAAATTCACGTTTCTTAAGAAATTAATTCATGTAGAGAAATTAGATTTTACTCTCTTCAAATCAGATATCAAAGGCTACGTTTGAACCTATAGAAGGAGCTCAAATATAAATAAAAATAAGACTTTGCCTTAAATATTTATGGGATGCCTACTCCTTCTAGCTAGGCATCTGATCCCAACTCTGGAATTTCCGGGGGTCCGTTTTCATGCCCTGTTTGCAGATTTGTGTTGTTGGTTGATTTTTTTTCAGATCGATCACTGTTCCTTATCTTCACCTATTTCATATATGAAGATAACAAACAGTAATGAATCTTAAAAGTCCATTGAAACAATTTAAATCTGGAGCAGGGACCTACAAAAAAAACATCAGAGGTGGGATCAGGTGCCATGGAAGAGTAAGCATCCCCTGTCGACCGGTCACACCCGCCGTGTGCTCATTATCTTTTTAAAAAGGAACTTGAAAATCTTTACTCAAGAACTGTTATGGTGCAATTTCATCCAATAGTATGCAATCATCATGTACATTTTAAAATCAGAGGCTGGAGGTGCATGTAAATACAAAATTTAAGTTATTAAAAATAGTTCTACTAACATCAACCGAGTAAATTCAAAATATGCAATGTGATAAAGGCAGCACTGTGTAGTCTACGTTGCCTTAATTTGTTGGACTCATATTTTCAAAACTGTTGTTATTTGATGTTTCTGAAAATACTGACAAAAAGTAAAAAATGTTGCTCAAAAATTTAAATCTCATACGGTTGTAATTTGTCAAATGTATGAAAGCCTATAAGGATCAATCTATGGAGAAAAAATTAAAAGGCGTTTTTATGTCGTTTGAAAAGGCGCTATAATGCTAAAAAGGCGTTATTAAGTCTTTTTGAAAGGTGTAAAATTTTACGCTTTTCGAAAAGGTGTTATTATGCCTTTTGAATAGCCATTATTATGCTTTTTGACAGGCCTGTGGTTGTGAAAAGGGACTGCCCCCCCCCCCTCCAAAACAATTGACAAGCAAAAAAAAAAGAGATAAAACAAAACAAAAATTAAAAAAAAAGAGGCCCAAGAGTTTAATACAACGCTTTAAAGGATCCATAGAAATATAAAACAAAATTAACCGATGAAGCTATGTTGCCAAAGAATTTCCAAAATTTTGTAAAAATACACTTGCTTTTTGTAATATGCGAGGCCCTAGTCATCTCCTTGAGATCGTACTTGGTTTGTCCAAGTCTTCAATATTCATATGTACATATATGTTTTTGTCACTTGCCTAGTGCTTCAATTAAAGAAATATCTCTAATGTCTGTATATATTTACACGAAGTGAAGCCTCTTTGCACGAACATTACTTAGGTGCTTGTCATTTGGTAGCACTTTGTACCAACACTTGCCTGTTGGCTTTAAGTATTTTACTTGTTACCAGCACTAGCCATTTAGCTGTACATTTGGCTGTTTGCCACTTGTCACTAACTACAACATGTTCCCTAGTCACCTTGCATCCCTGTGATAACTATAGTTAATGCATTTTCACTATAATATAATTAGAGCCCCGCTCTAACATCAGAACCCCTTACCCAATTGCCATGAAATTCACAACTTTATAACGCCTTTTTTCTCGTTATAATGACTTTAGATTTTTTAAATACGCTGTTACGTTTGATGCCTACGTCATAATATCACTTGTGTCGAAAATATATTCATAGAGTTGACATTAAATCTTTACTTTGTTCATTTAATTTCCTTTTTAAGGACTAACTGTCTTATTTTCTACTATCACTGATAGAATTAAAATGAGGAGGATCAAAATTCGTTAAATAATAATTTTTCGGGGAAATTTTGACTATTTTTTGTCTAACGATATTGAATGTCTATTGCATGAGTATTTCTTTGTACAGCAAGGTCATCGAGCCCACGTATTATTATGATTTCATACATAACTAGTAATAGCAGGTAAGTCGCCTTATTGCTATTACTCAACCCTATTTTCCTTTATTCTAATTTGAACTGAGGTTTTAAAATTCGTATTTTCAGAATCACTATGAAATTGGCTGTAATGGGACAATAAATCTGCATGCTTATAATATAATACATGTATCTAATATCGAAAAAACAACAATATACTGACACTGTCAAAAAACAAGTGATATTACTGTTGAAAGATAGATATTTTACAATGTTTATAAAGCATATATGGAGTAAAAAAACATTTTGAGGTCCTACATATTGTAAAAGTAAACATACCATTAGAACTGTACATGCTCTCTTCAATATTTGTTTGAACTTGTATTAAATCAGAAACTGACTGTCTTAATCTGTTAAATAAAATTGAATAATTCATCAAAAAATACAAACACTCTAGAGTCATTATAGAGATTCTCTCATCAACTTTAGATATTCCGATAACTCTTAGAATATTTCCTGAAAGTTTTGCTATATTTACACAAAAAGAACATTTCCCTTAAAGGTACCTTAACACTTCAATTTCAATTTTCTGAAATGAAGTTAAAGGGTCTTCAAAGAAATTCCATGACTTCTCTAACCCAAGAAATAGTCGTTTCATTTTGTCATAAACCGAGGAAAGGGTTGTATTCACAGAGTATACCACTTCCTAAGTGAAAAGTAAAAGTGAAAAATATAGAGTAAACAAAACACTCAGCGTCAAACAGCTTAAAAATCTTAAATTTTAACAACAAGTAGACTTGAGAATACAAAAATTTCTATCATTTTACGTTGGTTATAAAAAAAAATATGTTAAAGAAATCTTGGATTCCAAGGAATATTCCGCAAACATCAAGTTATGCAATTGTTGTCAATTTCTGAAGAAACTATGGGTCATAATGAATAAATTTTTAATACATTTACTATTACAAGTTACATATATGACTTTTTAAACCTACCTCATAAAATAGGTCTATGTCACTTTTCACGTCCTGTACAAATGACTTTGTTTCCAAGATGACATCAAAGGATTCCTTGATATCTTGATCGACATTAAACTTGATAATAGCGGATAAATCGTTTATGATTTCATCATTGATGCGCAAAATAGACTGCTGGCAATGTTGTAAATTCTCTGAAATATCATTTATTGATTTCCTCAGCTTATTTTCTGTTGATGTTCCAAATAGAAGACCATCTAATTCTTTCACTGCCTCTTTTATGGGTCTAATAATTTTTCTTTGTACTTTATCGTATTCAGTCATAACATCTTGTGCATCTTTAAAGCCATAATCCTGTTAATTACATGGAATTAATTATGTATTTTTCTTGGTTTTTTTCCTGATTACAATGAAATTTGAAATAATATCTCTATAGCCAGTATAAATTGTTGTTTACTCATAAATGATAAACAGATTTGTGATGGCTTGGTTTCACCTTTTTTGCATAATTCTAATGTTCACTTTCAGTTTAACGATTCTGAACACCGCATATTTTAATTAAAAGGTTGAACCAATTTAAAAATAAACTACATATTGTCTTTTATCACTGTTAAAGATACTGTTCTATATTATAGGGTATTGAATATTGGCACGATTTGGCTATACAAATGCACGAGCTTGCGGGTGTCAATATTCACTAATATATGTTCAGTAACTCCTTTATTATATAGCTAAAACAAATTTCATTGATTTATATTAATTTTTTGAATTAAATAACTAATTTTTTTTCAGTATCGGTATTTAAATTTAACTGTTCAATATCAGCGTTTATTATATAGCTAATGAATAGTCTATAATGAAAAACTACGAAAATTCTAGAGAATTTTTGCGTTCAATATCTTGGCGTTTTATTGGACGCTGACTTTGTATTACGTTAATGAGTATACCCGAAACATTCCGAATACGAACGTTCAATATCGAACGCCCCGTTGTAAACAAAAAATGTCCCCTAGTCAACCTCTCAAAGGCAAATTTATGGGAGGTAGTGGCAGCTAGGTATGATGTGTTTATTTTCACACAAAAATGAAATTATGTAATAATAATTCAGTACGTATTAGCCTCAATAAAACCTCGATAAGCAAATAAGCATAGTAGGGTCATTGGAATGATATGATATTGAACACTTCCAGGACAATATAGGGTTATTAAACTTATATTGGTGAATATTGGTACGAGTTGGCTGTAGAAATGCACAAGCTTGCGATTTGTACAGCCAACGAATGCCAATATATTCACCAATATAAGTTCAATAACTCCTTTATCATATAGCTAAAACATCTCCCATTGATTTATGTTAATTATTTCAGTTAAATAACTCAGATTAATCAGAATTTTTAGTATTGGTTTTTAGATTTACGTCTTTCCTGTAAGTGTTCAATATCGCGTTATTATTCGCTTACTGGGGTTTTTATTGAGACTTATAGGTACTAAATTATTAATTAATAATTTCAATTCTGTTTGAAAATATATACGTCTTGCTACTACACATAATAAATATTGATGATGAGCGGATGACAGATGGCATTTTTTTGTTTACAACGGGGCGTTTGATATTGAACACTCACATTCGTAATGTTTCGGGGCATACTCGTAAAGGTATTGCAAACTCAGCATTTAATAAAATGCCAAGATATTGAACACTAAAATTCTCTAGACATTCAGTAGTTTTTTCATGATAGACTATGTATTAGCTATAGAATAATTTTGGATTATACAGCCATACAGTTAAGGGTAAATCAAGTAAATAAAGTTTATAGCAGACAGTACTTCATGGATCAAATAGCATCAAACAGTTAGGTTACTCGATCCATACATCTCTTGCAATTAGTCTTCGTCCGTCGCCGTGCGTCGTCCGTTAAAAATATTTCTTGGCAACTTCTTTTTTCAAATTTGAAATGAAGCAAAATACGTATAAAATGAACATAAATTGTAGTTTTTGACTTTTGTATTTTTTTATACTCCAGAGCCCTTGGCCGCCTTGGAAAACCTGCTTAAAATAGCAACTCAATTAAAAATTCTCTTCTCTGCTCCTGCACATCTTGATAATGATATGAATACATGGTAAGGTAAAACATAAAGTCCCCTTAAAATTGTTTTTCATGACCTGCAAAGAAGGGGCTCTGCCTAAAGAACGGGGCTAGAATAGTCATATTGTGAAAATATACTTAATCCTTGAAAATGTTCTTTTCATATTCTACATATCTCGAAGATTAACTGAATGCAAGGTAAGAGAGCATATGACCCACTTTAAAATTGTCACATTCATGACCCCTGTTTAATCCCTATGATGATGTAATACATTGAAAATACATTAAAATTTTGAAAATTATCTTTTATTTAAGGACATTGAGCAGGCAAACTATTCCCATTATTATCGCTAAAATGAACAAAGGTAATGTTAAGGGGCAGGGGATACTCACTCCTCCATGGCACCTGATCCCACCTCTGATGTTTTGGAGGTCCGTGTTTGCTCTGCTCCTATTTTGTATTGTTTAATGGACTTTTGAGCTTGAATACTGTTCGTTATCTTCATACATTTCATCTATAGGAAAGCAAATTCAATTGCAATTTTTCGTCATTTGCTCCTTAGATGTCGTACATAAACATCTATCAATATTAGGCATAATAAAGTACTTAGAAAACTAGTCTAAAAATTAAACTTGGGACGCTGACGCAAAGGTATAGCATAAGCTTCCCCCAGCTTTGTACTAATATTTTGAAAATGTTAGTTCATGGGAACGTGATTTGGATTCAAGGACAGGGTTAAATGTAATTAGTCATACATTGAAATACGAAATAGTATTTAATATGTTCCCTCACACAAGGAAATCTAGCAGACAAAATGTTTGCATGAATACATTAAGTACTCATCAATTTACCAAAAGTCAAAAACTAATAATTTTATGTCTACTTGGTCCAGTGTTCTAGCCCAAGGGGGCAGGTTAAATAATATATTCACTGAAAATGCATTATATGTTTGAAAATCTTTTTCTAAATCTTTAGTTATACATGTAGACATCTGAAAAGCAAACTATTTCATGATTATAATAAATGTTTATCATTAACCGAAATTGTAACATTCATAGTCGACAAAAACAAAGTTTAATCTCCAGAGCGCGGCTTTGTAGGTCAAACATTGAAAATACATTACACATTTGAAGATTTTCTTCATTTACTTATGAACATCCAGCTTTCAAAATTTTACATGATTGTTATAAGCAGCTAACCCTTTATAAAATTAAATTCATGTCTTTCGGGGTCAGAGGTCAATCTAGAGTTGCCGTTTTGGATGTGGTCAAAAAGGTCATAGCTTCAGAAACTCATGAAACTTTGGTGATCGTCAAGGTCCATTAGTTTCTTGTTATAAAACATAAACATATATCATAATTACATTGAAAAAAAAACCTCTTCAACTTACATTGAGGACATTAAGGTCATAATGATATGATTTTTTATCGCATATCTTTGTTCTGTGGTTATCAAATCTTTTATTGGCAAAGCCTGCATTTGCCTTTGAATGTGTCTGTTTATCTGCCTTTAGCGTAACAATGCTTTCAACTTCAGCTGCAAAAAAGAAATATAATGATAAAAAAAATATAATAACATTGTTTTTATTTCGAAGAAATCTGAGTAGTCAGAGTTTGATTGCAATAACTTTCTTTGAATGTTTGCTCAAAAGTAAAATGTACATCAAACAGCATCTTTAAACAGCATGGCTTGATGATGAATTGAAAACCGACCCTGAGCAAATTTATTCACTTGTATATTTTGGAACCATTTACTGACAAAGACTGGTAGGTTCAGGAAGGCCAGAAAGTTTACGTTTGCTTCGGATGGTTTTACAAATACCTGTTTTAATCCTGTTATCGAATAAATACTAATCTAGTAGTATTTTTATAACAACTGACAATTTACTGTTTTAGCTGTAAAAAAAGGAATTAAAGAAGATAGAAAAACAGTTTGTCTGCTTGCTAAATAAATTAGCCATTCACGTTTAAAGACATTGGAAAGGCAGGTTTTTCCGGAGAAAAAAGGTTTAATATATATATTTTTTCACTTACAAATCTGTCATTGAGAGTGATCTCCCGTTTCGAATTCTCTACGCTGTGAAAACAAGTAAAGCGTATGTTAAAGAGCACTTGGCTTCCTTCAACGGATAGAATCATCTCTACAGCAAGAAAGAAAAGCAGTGATGGCTTTGTTGGACATTGTACTCAAGGGACAGACAGTCAACAGATCGTTATTTACCGTAGCTTTGCTGGGAAGGGCAAATATATATGACAGATGCAGAGAACAGTTCCTATGCAGTGTGGAGTAGTCATCATTTAGTAACTACAAACTAAATATAAAAACAAATCCATGCCAATATATCTTGTTGACAATGTGTTTCCAATAAAGTAAATTACCAAATACAAACTGTCAACAAGTCTCTTTATGATTATGAATAATAAGTTGATGCTAAGGGACGTAATTCAAAATAATAACGGTGCTGGTATTTTCGATTTTTTTTTTCATTTTCAGGTAAAATATATAGTGTCATAGGAAATGATGATACAGTAATGTATATTATACATAAACTTTATAAGATAAATGGGTTTTGAAGAAAATTTAAGGTAAAAAAAAATTATAGCTCCTTTTCTATCATCATTTTACATAGGAAATGCATTAAGGGGTGGCTTGATGGGTTAAAAACCAGAATATACATGTAACATGTTAAAGACCATTAAACCTGTCCAAGAGTTCTTGAAAAATTCTATACGAAAGCCAAGAACCTTGCCAATGTCCTGAAGCCCCCTCACTCATTTACATGTACTTATATAATTATACTTACTCATGTGGAATTTTGCATTCTGATCAGAATCCATTCCCGATGATGATCCTATATTTCCTGATCCTTGATTTTTACCCCAGTTGTATTGAGAAAGCTTGACATCAAAGTCATTTTCTTGCAACAAGTTGTCAGCAGATCTCTTTCGAATGCGACTGATTACAGGGTATGTGTATTTTCTCCTTGAAATTTAAACACATGATGATTTTTTTTATCTTATCATGTAAATGGTTTTCTTTAGCAAATAAAAAAGAAAAATTAATATAATAACAGGAGGTCTATGGGCTACATAGGCCTTACCTGAATCACACTGACTTAGCTTATCTTGATTTTTTTTTTCTTTATTTTCCAATGTATAATCTTTTATGTTGTCCCACACTTATCAAAAGCGCCTTGAAATGAATTTTGTTCAAAACTTTTTAAATTTGCTTAGATACGAGTTGAATATTTGAAAGTACTTAATCAAGAAAGAATATTGTCATTCTCGAAATTTGTTATATTTCTATGTTTTAACACAAAAAGTCTGGAAATCATTCAATTAAGCGGTTATTTTCCTTAAGAAAATATAAAAGTGTCAATGACTGTCGTACACTTCCATTTTCAGATATTTTGTGTAACAAGAGGCCCAAGGGCCTCAACGGTCACCTGAGTATAAAACAACAATTTAAAGGATCCATAAAATGTAAAATAAACTGATAGATGAAACTTTTTTGCCCAAAAGCAAGAGAAATAGGATAAGGATCAACGAAATAATTAGTCTAGTATTCAGTAACAACTCATAAATCAATTTCTAATCTGTCCCCCATTTATGACTATCACCATGCAGACTATTTACAAACTATTAGTGCTTCTTATCATTATTATCCCCATATTATAACCTCTCACATTGGTCTCTCTTTGTCTTTGAAGAACATTTAAAAAAAATAATTTCTTCATCTCTCTTTTAATTAATCTATTATGTACAAGTCTACCTAACCATTAAAACTAAGAAAGTACTTACATAACTTTAACTTACATAACAAAGAGCTCACGGTGGGTGCTGGTACTTTATCAAACTCTGCTGTTTTTAAATGTCCGTGTTTGCTGGTTTGCTCACAATTTATATTGTTGTTTCAAAGGAATTTTGAGAATGACCACTATTCGATATCTTTTTATTTCATTCAATAAAATCAAATATTTTATATTTTATATAGGGGATGCTCACTCCTCCATGGCACCTGATCCCACCACTGATGTTTGGAGGTCCGTGTTTGCTCTGCTCCTATTTTGTATTGTATAATGGACTTTTGAGCTTGAATACTGTTCGTTATCTCCATATATATGGAGATAACGAACAGTATTCAAGCTCAAAAGTATATATATATATATATATATATATATATATATATATATATATATATATATATATATATATATATATATATATATATATATATATATATATCCAGGGCAGTTATGTTAGTTTAAGAGGTGTTGTTGAACGTGAAGGACAGCGCCGGGAGAATTCCATCGGCATCGAAAGCAAGTTTTTTGACTTGCCTAGATAGCCGAACGGTCTGGCGCGCTGTTTCAATTGTGCTAGGAGACCGATTCTGTAGATCGAGAATTCAACCCCCGGGTTTGGGATGAAAGTGGGTTTCGTAATAAATGTGAATTTCTCTGTGCTTTCATATATATATATATATATATATATATATATATATATATATATATATATATATATATATATATATATATATATATATATATAATACGGTATCACATATACCTTCAAGGTAGGATACATATTGTAAATAAATCAACTAAGTATCTTACCCTAGTACCATATCCTCCTGGTCTTTTGTGAGTTTTTTCCTGTGCGGGTGTCTTGAATAAACGTCAAAGGTAGTGTGTCTCACAACATCCTCAGGGTCGTGCAATGAAGCTCGAAGCAAACTAGAGGCACTCTAAAATTTTTTTTTTTTTTGGCTTTATTTCAGTTTTTAAAAAAAAGTATTATGTTATATATTGCTTGTGTTTTTGATACAATATCTTAAAATTATAATTTCTCTAATTTTATGCAAAAAACTATAATTAAAGTAAGAAAACAGTTTAAAATGTTAAAATTATTTATAAGTTAAATTGTATTTAAAAGAAAAGATTTGCAGGGAATTGATTTTGTTATTTCTTAATTTAATCTTCTTGGTTTCTTTCTCATATAGTGTCTGATTACTAGAGATCAGATCGAGTTCCCATTCTATCAAATATGCAAAACACTGATTTTGATGGACTTCATTGGGTATTGGTCCATTACAAAATTTCTAATTTGATTAATTTTATTCACATAGCAAGTGTCATATCCAAATGTAACATCAATTTCTTTTTCAATTAACCAACAAATAGATACCCAAAAGTTATCATAAAATAACACATAAACGTACACGAAGTGAAATCATTTCATACAATTACAAGATGTGAACCATAATGGAAATTTTACCTATTTTGTGACAATACATTGAACGTAGTAATATTTATCAGATTAAAGCATGTTTGAATTCTATTTGTTAGAGGATCCTTTTCTCATATTACCATATTACATACAAATATGTTAAAGTTTGTATTTTTCGTTTCATCTATTTAATAGAGGCATGGCATTAATAGCATTATAATATAAAACGCTTCGAAATTTTAAAAGCTAATAATATATTAAATTAAAATGAATTAGAAAACACTTGTTTAACATATTACACAGACAAAAAAATAAGAGACACTTGACCTTCAATAACCATAATGATATACAAAATAAATACATTCATTTTTTACATTTATTTTCAAAAACGATTTTTTGGGGGAAAATGTTAAACAATGGCAAAAATCAATTTTTTTTTTTAATTTTACATATATTTTTCAACAGATTTTTAGGCCGATTCCTGATAATGATAAATTTCATATAATTATCGGTATATAGTTTATCAAAATCGGTATATTGTTATATTCTAATATCATACTTCCTGGCAAGTATAGTGTCTTAGAGCGTGTGATGCCGCTCTTCTCAGTGAAGGCATCCCTTCGTCATGTTTCATGTAGGACTGTAAGTATGGTAGTGAATCGGGGTGAGCTGCGTTGCCTAGGGCATGAATTAAAGTTCGCTTTATCCTAACATGATTGTCCTCCCTCTCATATGATCTTTCCAATGACCGCTTTTCTCGAGGCCGATAAATCTCTTGAAATTCGCCTATAAAATAACCAGATTTAAGACCAAATATTGCATACAAAATTTATAAACATTTTTATAGTCGGCTACTACCTGTTTACAAGGGATATTTTCTCTAGCCGCTGACTTACTCTCATTGTGGTATTGCAACCAATCTTCCAGTTTCGATGTTATTCGTTTTGCTTCATGCATTCGGCCTTCGTCGCGCAATGTCTTGGCCAGGGCTCCAATAGTTAAACAGGCTCCTTTTTGTATTTCATTCATGACAGTCATTTCTGAAATGATTATCGAATGAAATGATGGTTCAAAATGTAACCAAAACCTTTGTATTTATCTTCACAAAACAATATATCAGCAAAACCGCTCCACATAACATTCTTTACATAAGAGAATTTTTTTTTTAGCTTTTAATATTAAGTTAATGTGATTAATTGGGTTTTTATGTATTGTTTAACGTCCCATTTGAGAATATTTTACTCATACATGTATAAAGACTTAGTTTAACGTGAAGCTAAAAAAAAAGCTAAAGAAAACAATTTCAACGGAAAATGCCATTTTCTTGCTCTGCATGACAAAGGATTTTTTTTTTGATATTCTAGACTCAGAATTCCTTTTCTCAGGCATGTAAATCTTGAAGTTCTACAGGATTTTATTATTTGGGTTTTTTTTTTTGCTTGTTTGTTTTTGTTTGTTTGTTTGTTTATTTGTTTGTTTGTTTTTTGTATAGCTGGTATTAAAACTCGATATCCTGAATATAGTATTGGCATCCATACTACGAAAAAAGTACAAATTGTTAGGTAACTGCAAGCTTTAAGAATACGTACCTGTCACGCTTTCCATGTGTTTTCCAAAGCAAATCCCTTCAATAGTGTCGATAAGTTCCTGATCATAATAATGAAGAGTTCAACTAAGCATAAATGGGAATAAATTTTGAGTTTTTTAAGCTCACTATCCCACTTGATACAATATACACATGTATATTAGGCAACATTTTACATTTATTACTGAAACAGTATATAAATTCGTTATGAACTGACTCAGTCTACTACTAACTCAATTGAAATAAGTTCTTAATTTTACTAAATCGTGCAAGGGTACCTTAAAATATGTGCTTTTACCGAGCTTTTAAAAAAAGAATACTCTTCAGGAATATGTTAGCAAATTATAAGCATATCGATGTCGAAAATACATTGTTTTGAACTAAAAACCAAAACTGGAAATAATGATACTGAAACAACTTAATTTAAAACTTTCATGTAGATTTCGAAATTCCTTGCAAAAATGCCTTACTGTAACACATTGATTTGTTTCAGTGCTCAAACTATTGCACACAAGGAAAGAAGTTACAGGTAATATTAGGACTAACGAAGATGCATTAAGCATAAACATTCAAATGAACTTAATTGTTTACTTATTTGACCTTGACGTTTTGGAAGAGGATCAGTTTCAAAATCTTATATTTGTAACATTTGATTGATTACTCATTTACTCATTACTCATTTGATTGATTACTGCAAAAAACATCACATTAATATTCAAAATTAAAATGTTTCAAATACCAGACATTTTCATAAGATACCACGAATCAAACCGTACTAAATCTGGATTGTGCAGATGGATACAATGAACGAGACAATTGCGAACTTCTTCATCAGTTGTTAGGGGGTTTTTAAATACCAGCTGATTTATCATTTGTTGACTATTTTCCCTGTCTGAATGGACCAAAATGCCAATCATCATATGTTTCTCTTTTTGGCAAAGGTGGTCTCCAGTTGAACAATTTACAGACAGAATACGCGTCATTATATCCTTGAAGTCGTCGCTTTTTAGTCCAGAAATATTATGTCGAAGGTAATGAAGACATTGGATTCTATTGGGATGGTCTAAAATGTTTGACAAGTCATAAAAACAATAAATGAATGAAATAAACATGTATTATGACATATATGCCTACACATTCTTCTTCCCAGGTTAATGACAAGAAGGATATATGAAAATTATGACACAAAAATGTTTCAATTTTATGATCTCCACCTACTAGTTTCGTTATGTGACAGCACGCAATTCTTCAACTTTAGTATTTGCTTCTCAATAGATGACAAGGGTATTCGAGTTGAAGGTTTCTAAAAGAAATGTAAATAATGAAATAAATTTTGCATTCAATAAATTTTACGATCTTAGAGTCGTTTTATTTTCGGAATAAAGATGAAATAAAACATCTATATATCTATTTATAGTAATCTGAATCCTTTGTCAAAAATTATAATAAAACAAACTGGACGAAGAGTTGTTTCGTCTCGGCGAAGTCCTTCAAAAGATCCTCTATCTGGATAGTTTCTGACATATTTTCTAAATATATAAATAATTTTCAAGTTCTCAGTAAATAATCAGTGCTTGAATAATAAAAGTTACAAAGATTTATCCTTTAAAACACTCACTGTTTGTTTGTCAACCGAACGTGGCTTTCTGCAAATGCATTTATCGTTGGAAAGGCTGTAAATGAAAGCCAAACAATGAACAAAACACAGGCTTTGGTAACTTATAAATATAATTTGAAGACACGCGCTTAAGGGAAAAATGTATTGATTGTGTATTGGTTATATCAAATATTAATATTTTGGACAGCTTGATACCTCCTGTTTTTTCTGGTGCTTTCTCATCATGTAATGTTCTATAAAATACAACAAACAATTAAACACACTCTAATTCTTTGAATATTATCTCATTATAATAATTTGTTACGTACAACGTATAACATACATATATGTATATGGAGATATTTTTTTAAGAAAAAAGGTACATTTTGGCTTTATGTTTGAATGTTTTGTAAATTATAAATTACATTTCTTAAAATATATGTGGGCGATGTATGTGGTTTATATTGTCTGAAAAAAATTCCACTGAGATTGATGACTTCTGCAACTTTTGAAGAAAATATGGGAATATGCACATGTTTATCAAATCACAATTAACATTTAGGAGGAAATGTCAGAAAAACTATTTTGACGACCTTAATTCATAGAATTTGAACAAGTCAGAAATCATGAGTTGTAATTTCTCATAACATTATCATATTTAAGAAAACTACAAGGCTTAGAGATTTTTTTGAAGCCATACTTTCTTCCCTAGGAATTACCATTGCATATTGATTTAACTTGTTACTTTTTAAAACAGCTTACTTATAAAAGTCATCTTCGTCCTTAACGTTATGAGTTGTTAAGTTGTCAATTGCATGAACATAGTGAATCAGTCCTTCATTGCTGTAGTGAATAGTCTATGAATAATAATAAATGAAAGCTAATGATCATATCGCTGTGAACTAATTAAATGCAAATTTTTGAAATTAGATGTAAAACAAATGTGCAAACAGAAAATGATGAATTTTGCAAGTTTTTAAAAACATTGATCTTCATGATTAATTTCTTTTCTTGCATTTAGTTGCTCCCACTTTTGCACGAACGTCACTAGCTTTGCGATGAATTAGAATTCAGAAAACATTTTCAGAATTAAGTACAATTTCTACTGAATTGTCTTCCACATGACTTTTTATTAACCGTTGACATGCGGTAACCTTTATATCTTCTAGTTAGTCTTTATATTCTTTTGCATTGATTTGTTAAATAACAATTCATAACACCTGTAATAAGGAATTTTTGTTTGAAGGGGGGGGGGGGTGTTAAAAATATCCATTTTTCATTCAATACAAAAGTTCTAACAAAAATTATTGCGTTTTCTCTTTTTGTTTTCCTAAAATAAGTTATGTTTTGTAAAATTTTTAAAAATATCTATATAAATATGATAAAAAGAAGCATTCAAATTTAATATTAACTTTTGAAAACTAACGTGGAGGTAGGCGGCAGAACATAACTATCGTTCAAGTTCTTTCACCTTAAACGTTTCAGATAGACATAAAAATTAAATGGGAGATTTTTCCGACTGCGTTTATGTCAAAAATGCATTACGTTTGAGAAACACTCTTTTATTTATCATGAAATACTGAAGGATGAAAGTACCATGTATGCTGATTAAGTGTTTTTCTTTATAAGATTAAACCTTGTTATGAGAAGAAAAAATGTTTCCCTATTATTTTTAGCTTATTCTAGTACAAGAAGAAAGTGTGAATACTAACTATTAAATTGTTCTACAACATATCATAAACAAATTAATTGCCATTTTAGAGACAGAAGATGTTAACAATTGCAGTTGAACCATTGACTTGTGAATGTTGATAAACTAAAAGAAATTTCGAGGAAAAAATATTCTTTCTATGTTTTTACCAAAGTCTCAATTAAGCAATGAAATTTTTATAGCATTTTTGCAAGATTTTATTCATAATGCCAAGACTCTAACGCTTTCATTCATTATGAGAATATTTTTGACATAAACATAAAAAATATAATGCTTGCTTATGAATCAGGAAATCTTTTTTGTAAGACATTTAGAGAAATGCACTATACCCTGTCATGTTGTCTATGAATTTCATCACTACTTCTATGCTGCTTGTGGAGAACAATTCCTCTTCTTGTCTTCAGTCCTCTGTAGTTATGAGTAAGCTTTCCTAATATTAAAATGAATGAAACAATTATTAATGTTTTCCAAACAATCTAGTAAACTTTACCTGCGTAAAAAACTGTATGTAGTTTTGAATTATCCTTGAATTACTTATTAAATTGATTGAAGTAATTGTTTACCTCCGTGGTCTATTTCTGTTGATTTGTATTCCCAAGTGTCCTTATTTCCTACCTTTGAAATAAAAAAAACCCAGATCAGATCAAACACTGGCACTTTCTTACTTCAAGAACATGCGGTATTATATAATAACTAAACTCAAATCTTACGGACCTTGTAATTTGCTGATAAGGTTCCAGTGAGGGCCTTTTTCATTGTCATTAATTCGAATTCGTCATCGGGATGTACATGAACGAATTGAATTAATCCCGATTGCTCAATCTCAAAGAGGAAGCTAAAATTGGGGCAAAACATTTAAATAACTGAATATACAGAAAGAAATTAAGTATTTTCATCATAATAGGTAAATTTTCGGAATATATAACACTTGGATAAGTCATTAAATGTATATTCTTCAATATCAAATCTTTTTCTTGCATGTGCATCATATTTACAAAAATTGCAGCAAAAGACTCAAATACAAACCTTTTTGTCAGATCCCACTTCTTTGGATTATCAAAAACTACAAAACAAAGTGATATTGGCATGATCCAGCAGTTTCTCATTTTTAATTTTTGTACTTATACGAACAAGGACAAATACATTTATTCACGGAACATATGTGTTTTCTTTTAATCAAAAATTTAATTTACAAATCGATTAAAATTTATCTATGAATGATAATTTTTTTTTAGATGATTTAACGTACAATAACCGTCTTGTGTTCGCATAGTCACAGCATCGAAATGAAGTTGGTGCAGAGAGACGCCATTGTCAGTTCTGTTGACATTTGTAATTCGAAACTATAAACACAAAGCAAAGACTGTTAATATATGATTTTAATCAAAATGCGAGATTTTATCAATGAAGAAAACTACCCTGACATAGATTTGCATAAATAAATAAATTTTCATTCGGGTTGCTTTATTATGAGCATGTAAAATATCTTTTATTAAACATTTAACCCTATATCAAGTTGATATCACTCATTGCACATGTATAGATTTTTGAAAATCCTCATTTGTATTCCGACATTTCTGATGGCATATGATTAAACAGAAACATTTCCTCGCAATTGTAAGAACTGACAATGAAATTAGTATTCCACCAATTTAATCAGTTAAATTATTGTAATCGCAAAACCACTCTAACGAGCACTTCCCTTCTATCTTTATTTTCTTTCGACTTCTTTGAGTGGAGGAAAAAATTTCTCTGGTAAACATATAGCATAGAGAATCTAGAGTTACCTTAACTACAACAGTAACGTTGTACATTCCTAGAGTGTTAGTAGTAGAGGAGTAAGTATAATGATGATGGTAGCCCTCTTCAAACCAGTAACAATGTGTCATCGCAACAAACATGAACAGCACGATATAGACGCCCGACTCCATCATTAACTAGGAGTTTAACCTGTGAAGGAGAATTATGGTAAACAAATAACACAAGGGAAAAACAGATTTATTTTTGTTTGCTGTTTTTGTTTGTGTCTCCGATATGTTTGTTTTTAAATTGCGAAGAAAATATGACAATTTGAGACAATAGGCTAATATCACATTTTAAAGATGTTCAGTAATTACAAATTGGATTCTATTGAATTTTGAAATCATTTTTTAGTTTCCTAAAAAGTCAGTTTGATATGACAAGAAATTCTGTTAGTATTTTTAGAAAAGATCACTTCTAGGAATGCATTTCATTACGATTGATGTGTTAGCGATCCCTTTTAGACTCCTCCTTCTAGCTGTAGCTAGATCCGCAGCACTGCACTTGGTTTTAATAATTAATAAAACAAAATTTAACTAAAACAAGTATATATATATATATATATATATATATATATATATATATATATATATATATATATATATATATATATATATATATATATATATATATATATCCACACACGTAGTCGTATATCAAAAAAAATCACAACACCGAAATAAACTCTACCGGTTTCATTTTCAATCTTCAGGAGTTTGACAACATATTGCTTAGTTACACATAAATACAAAATTAATTGATTTTGTATTTATGTGTAACTAAGCAATATGTTGTCAAACTCCTGAAGATTGAAAATGAAACCGGTAGAGTTTATTTCGGTGTTGTGATTTTTTTGATATATATATGTATATATATATATATATATATATATATATAGAGAGAGAGAGAGAGAGAGAGAGAGAGAGAGAGGATATTCAGTCTTCTGTAGCTGGATAGGGAATTTATTTCACGAGTGGGGGGAGGATTTTTGGATATTTTCACTAGTGCGAAGCAGAAGTGAAAATATTTAAAAAAAATTCCTGTCTCACGAGTGAAATAAATTTCATATCCAACTACAAAACATTAAACTTTCTGTTTATTACATTTTCTTTGATTTTTCCTTGTCCTTGTCTTTTCTTAACACAGACTTTGACATCACAGTTGAGCAGTTGAGACGTTATAGCTTAGCAATTGGGAGATTTAAAACATTGTAACATGGATTTTAGCAACTTATTTGGGAAGAAATTGGCAGTTTTAGTCTCTATCAAGACGGTTTAGTTACTTTATCTATCTTATGATAGGCCAGAAATTATTTTTTACTTTGATATCCTTTCGCACTGTGAGAGAATATCACTTTAGTTTCCTTTCACACTGTAAGAGAAATTCACTTTTATTCAATACGTAAATCACAGTATTTCAGTATACATGTATATTCCAGATTCTAACCCATTTACAGGTTAAAGAAAATGTACAATTTTCCTGCTTTTTCTTTTAACGATCTACCTGCTCAACCAATAGACCAATTCGGACACTTTGTTAGAGTACACATTTTGCATTTCGAGGTATATTTTTTTTCTCATTTTTTTTCCTTTTAATATGCGAATTTTAAACTAAATTTGGAAATGGCAGTTTTGAAGAAAATTGCAGACTCTTCATTTTCTTAATATAAAATGAATTCTGTTTCAAATAGGCAATGTGGATTCCCTTTTAAAAAGCAGATAATCTTTAATATTTTGCTACGTGACTAATTTGAACTTCATTTATTGACAAATAAGAAGTCGATATGAAGTTTCCAACTATTAGTCTACAATGAATGGTAACACCGTTGTATCATAGAATTCAATATGCTTTTCTGTTATTTTAAATTGTTCGTAGTATATGCTATATTTTTAGGAAAAACGACTCTCTTTTTAACCAGATGATCAAAACATTAAATACATCTTAAAACTTTTATTGGTGTCTTAGTAAACTAATTCTTTTACTTAAACAATATTCAGCAGCTCAGGTAAAATTGACAATCTTTTTAAATGAAATATTTTTTTTTTCACTTACCAGTAGTGCATTCGAGTTTCAACTCGTCAGAGAATCATTTCACTGAAGTCGTAGAACTAAAACCAGTGTTTTGGAGTGATTTTTCTTTATATCGTCAGATTTAAATTTCCTGATAAGATTTTGTATATGACCTCAAACAGAGAGAGGGAGCTCTTATCCTAAGATCGATCGATTTACTGTTAAAATTACATCACTTATTTCCAAGGAGGGGACCATATTCTGGTTCTTCAAACCCTATATTGAATGAACAGAAGAGATAAGATGAAATGTGAAGATAACGATCAGTAATCATACTCAGAGTCCAATCAAACAATACAAATTGTGAGCAGAGCAAACACGGACCTCTAAAAACAGAGGTGGGTGAGGTGCGGTGGACAGCATTTTCTGTCGGCCAGACACACCCGCCTTGTGCTCCGTGCCATGATCGGGCAATCGGGAAAAAGCGTAGACAATTCAGTATGAAAATAATGTTTCAAACAATTTGAATGAAATACGTTAGTCAACTGAATTTTAAAGATAAAATGATAAATAAATTCTTTTACACTTTTTACAGAACTTTTTCCTGAAATACTTTAGTTTAAAAAAGAGTCATGTAATTTTATCAATTTTTACTTGAAAATCAGATTGAAAAAAAGAATATTTATTTCAACTTTATTTTCTGTTTATCTTTTCGTTCAATATTGTCAATTATTGTCTTTAAAAAGATATGAAAAATGAATAACGAAACTTTTTTTCTCTTTCGATTACAAAGTGTATTTTCCAAATCATACAATTTCAAAATTAGTTGCAAAGGTCAAAAAATCTTACATACGGATTAATTGTAACATAAACAGTAAAGTGTGAATGAAATTAGCCTGATTAACTTACTAATTTAGATGAAAAATAGGGAGGTAAAGGATGAAGAAAGTAAAAATATACTCTTAGCTATTTTTATCATACAGGGTGTTTCATAATATATGTCACACATTAAATGGGAATAATCTGAATATCAAGCATGATACCAAAAATATCAAAATACCATAGACAATCATATTAATCTAAAATTATGATATTGCACAATATCGGGGAAATTATAATACCATGAAGTCACTGATGATGTAATCAGTGATGTCATAATTTCAGCTGTTCTCAAAATGGAGTACAACTTGTAACAAAAATTTGAATTTGTGAACTTTAATAATAAGCACAATATCCTAAATATTGAACAGGGTGTGATGAAGAAAAATATCCAGACCAAAAAGTACTGTCTAGTTTTCATTTATTAACAAAAGGATGATTAAGAAGTTTGAACAAAATATAATGTAAAGATGAAAGACAGTTAAATCCTGGCCTCCTCCCCCCCCCCCCCCCCCAAAAAAAAAAAAAAAAAAAAAAATTAAAAATCAAGAAGAAATGAGAACATGCATTGTCAAAGTGAAGTCAATCATTGAGAAAACCTCAAGAAAGTCGGTAAGATCTGAGTTTAGGGAAATGAATTGTGACAATGAAAGTGTATCAAGTGTATTTAGAAATCTTCGATTTGAATTGAGTGTCTGAATATAAGATTGCAGCAATTAAAGCCAACTGACATTCAGAGTCGGTTAAGTTTGCAAGATTGATTGAAAGAGTGAAAGAAGTGGATGTCAGCATACTGGTAGTTCTGAATAGACACATTTATTCAAATGTATCTTTAAATAAAAAAATTAATATACACTTTGGGGGTTCTAAAAAGCTAGATATAAAACAAGAAATCTGTCATGTATCCTGTGAAACATACAAAGCAGCGGTCAGAAATTTCTGGACTCAAGTCTTTTAAGTTATGTAGGACAATGGTGCCATAGAAAATGCTTAGAGTATAAATTTTAGGAAATCGTTGTCATAGAAACTGAAATGGAGAATGTTGGATACTTCTGACTTAAAATAATAATTTTGAATATCTGTTGATTAAAATGATGTATAAAATGTAAACGTATTTTTTGTTGTAATTTTTCTTTCTGCCTTTAGATGTGTGACATATATTGTGAAACACCCTGTATAAAGAAATTTTATCACGATTTTGTCAGAATTGTTAATAAATTAATACACTTTGTCGCACAGTAAATAGCAGTAAATAGGTTTCTGATCCGCTACCCTTGAAGATAGTAACCGGCGAGAAAACCTTACTGAAGAGTACATGTTGGCATAATATATGGAAAAATAACTTGCATTGGGCAGAAATATGCTACCATTTTGGGAAATTTAGATTTTACCAATAACACGGGTAGACTCTACTTTACCGGTCCCAAGATCCACAAGATCCGCGCACTCATTGCACTATGACGTAAGATTTACGTCATTCAACTGATAAGGGTTAGTCTTGCACACTACTCGACTGGTAAGGTTTAAAGTCTTCGCGCATTATTTGACTGCTTATTGTTAGTCTAGCATCCGCCCGGGAGATTTGGGTTAATCCTCGCAAACCATCCGAGAGATAAGGGGCTAGTGATGATTTTTTTTTTTTTTTTGCAAGATCTAAATTCAGCTTCAAAGGCATTTCGTTGGTTTGTTTACATGAGAAAATGACAACTACGAAAGAAACGACACTAAGCATGCACCGCACGCGCTTCGTCGACAATAATTTTTCGTCGATTTTTCAATAAAAACCTCGTACTTTTTTTTTTCGATCGCTCACTCGATCTCATATAAATTGAAGTCGGTTACGGCGACACTATATTTTAGCGCGTTTTTCTGGGTACCGGCAAAGTCGTTCCAATAACACATGAATTAGACCACTGGTGTCTGAGGTTTTTTTTATCTTAAAGTTAGTCACTAGAGTCTGTTTTTTAAAATCTGAAAGTTTAATGTTTACATCCTATTTAATGAATTTAAAATATTAGCTTGTTTAGAATAACATTATTCAGTTTCACAATCAAATTGTAGAATTTGTGTAATTAAATAGAATTTAAGGACAGCATTGGAAGTAAGTTTTTCTAAAAAGCTTTTAGAGACTATCCTTTGGCAATATTTATCATCTGTATATCATGCAAATTATATAAATATATATGCCTAAAGTGATCTTTATTAAATTGCATATTGCTGAGATAATGTCTGTTTTCTATCTTTTATGTTTTATGTGTATAATCAGGGCATTCTGCGACATTTTTACCTGAATGAAATGAAATGAAAAGATGACTTCTATTTTTTCATCCTCAACGTTCCTTATTTATGTAGTCATAATCCACTATCACCTACATATAGTGCACAGGTCTCCAAACATTCGATACTTAAGAGTATGCTCTGATTACGATCAATTTTTAAACAGAGGCAGGCTGCTGACAAATGACTTGAAGTTACAGTAATTTCAACTACCCCGTTTAAAGTCAGCATTTCGTAAATTCTATGGTCGTTTCAGGGACCTTTTCAGCAAATACAGCCTATAACTAGGTCGTATTTTGACTGAACTGTTCAATACAATTATGAAGCCTTTGTATTTATATACTAAATTTGACTGCAGCTTACATACGTGAGACTCACGGCTAGTGTGACCGGTCGACAAGGGATCCTCATTTCTCCTTGGAACCAGAATATGGAATTTGGAATTTTCATATGTTAATTGTAGCTCTCTTGTATCCCCTATGTTCTATTCGAATCAACTTAATGCTGGTTTTAAAACAAGCATCATTTTAATTTCTTTTTAAATTTTTACCGCGATTTATTTTTTAAATGAAATAAGTGGACAAATTGGCTCTTACCATACCACGTTCTTTGGTTGATTGATTTATTCAGTACAGGTATATACATGTAGTCTACTCTGTCACTACTTGGACACGCGGAAGCGAATGAGTTTATCTGATACGCTGATGATTCGCCAATAGTTTTAAATCTTTTCTTTTCTTTTTTCATGTCAGATAAAATAAATTGGTACGTCTTATTTATTTCTTTGTGTGTTTTATTTCGCAGTTGTTATGGTAAGTTTTATTGATCTAAAGCAAAGAACCCAAGAAGAATTAAAGTAGGACAAAACTTCAAACCCAATGTAGCTCGATAAGATATGTCAAATCATTTACTTATGTGTCTTAAAATAATCTTTTTTGATGACGCTCTGAAATGCCAGAAGAAAAGCTTACTTTTTTAAAAGAGATTTTTCATTTATGAGTAGAAATGACAGTCATATTCAATAAGGCCAAAGGAACCTAATTTTTGTTGTCAAAAACGTTTGAAGATACAAATCATGATCATGATACAGGATCTTCATAAAGATCAAGACTTTCAATAAAAACGTCCTTGAGAATATAAGCCCACAAGTTCTTAGATCTTGTTTTCCCAACATTTTCTCTACATATAAAAAGATTATCCCATACCTCACTCTTAAACCCATGTCAATTATCATAAGCCCTCAAAATATTTCTAAATTTAAAAAAAAATATTTTTTTTACCAATGGTAAACAATGTAAAGGAAATGAAGCATTTCAAAATTTGGTCAAAATCTACTAAACGTGGGAAATAAATTGTATTAATGATGATACAGTTTCCATATTTTGGTTGAAGAAGGTGTGTCGGGGCCTATTTTTTTCAGAAAACATAACAAAATTATATGTTTAATTTGTCATTTTCGACAAAAAATTGAAAAAAAATTGAAAAAGGATATTTTTCCACATTACGCAAATTAAATGATCCAGGTTGTCTACAATTTCTCTAAAAACGTTGAATTCTTCTTTGAAATGTTAGTTAGAATAAATTAAGGTATCTGGATTGCTTGCACATGATTTCAATTTGAATGCCGTGAAAGTATTGTAGCACTTCATTTTCTACAAAATTTAATCATAGCTGCAAAGTACGGACAAAAGTTAATTTGAATTAAGTATATGACTTCATAATGGTCCTAGCATCAAAACGTTGTATAAATGCATTCATTTTACTATATCTTAACCTTAAGCGGTGCCGTAAGAATATCCCGGTGTAGTGTTTTCTTAGGGGTATTAAAGCACTAAAACTCGAGTACATAATTAATACAAACCAGTTAAGATTAAATTTTACATACCCCCAAGACAAATTTTAGGGTGATAAGATTTCATATGACCTACGATTGTTTGAGGGGTATGTTATCTTAAGATCGATTGATTTTGCTGTCACAATTACATCATGTGTCGTTTTCCCAGAGACGAATTTGTTTTAGATGTTTTAATAAACGGTCCTCTACACCCTGAAGAGTTCTAATCCAATGTTCGCTGCCCATAGATCTATCATTAAATATATTGAAATCTACAGCATATCATTCTATATTTAATCAATTCAAACATTTCTAACAGTTTATTAGGCCAAGATAAATTAATCGAACACTTTATTTGCATGTACTTTCTCCATTTAAATAAGCACAGTGATTTATGTTCATCAATACGGAACTTTCTTTGATTTTTTTTTTTTTTTTTTTTTTTGGGGGGGGGGGAGAAAATGGCAGGTTCCTTAAGCTGAAAATGAAAAAGATATGCTCAGTATTTACACCTTTATATGATATAATTTTCTCAATGTATTTTTTTTTCTTTTTGATAGTGTATATAGTGCTCTCAAAATCTAATGCAGAAAAAGTTACTAATTGACAAAATTGGTATTTTAAGGTAATCTGTAAGACTGTAAATCGTGAATAATAATTTAAATCAATAAAGTATGTTACAAAATAAGCAAAATATTTCTTTACAATACTGGCAAAGTCCTACAAAGATAAAATGGTACTAGGAAGTAAAATTAAAACATATATACAACCAATGGAAGACGTTGATTCTGTAGTAGAATATCCCCTACTGACACCCATACACTGAAACACTATTTACATTGTTACTATCTAATGACAGTTTCTTGATGTATGGGATAAGTTATCACAGAATAAACATTCATATTGACCGGATATTAAGCGTATGTTTCCGACAACTCGGATTTGAATTTGAATCTTATTTTTTAACCTATATAAGGATTCATTTTCCGGGTCTTTGAAAATCTACCCTTGTGCAGCGTGTTTTTTTAAATATTGTTTTTCAATTTTAAAGAATCGTTTGCTTTCAAATTTTGAACAACGTTTGGATTGATATAATTTTATCATTTTACCATTTTCGAAAAGGTTAAACTAAAACCACTCGTTAAAGAAACTCAAAATTTCCAAATATAGATATTTCTTTCATTGAAGTCATTTATTTCAAATTAGTACTGTGCAAAAATTATACTAAAAGGCCAAAAGCTAAATCACAAAATAATGTGTCTTGGTACAAAACTAGCAAATATGGTGTCGGAAGTTCCACACGTGCACTTGATTGCCATGGAGACGGATCCATTGAATTTGGACATATTTGGCCCTTTTTGACCAAATGAAAACATGAAAATTAAGGAAATGTAAACGAATATTTTTCGGTATCTACTACACTCAAACTAAAATCATTGGATCATATGATAACATGAACTTTTAAGGTACACAGGACATATAATCATTTATTCTAGAAATATTCCCAATCTAAGAAAAAGGTCATGCAAATTGACATGGTTTCTGAAAATTTGAAAAATGGGGAAATAAGCATTTTTTGATCTTTTTAAGACTAAATAAGAAAAATTGTCCATGGAAAATTTCCATATCTTATGTGTGTTTTTATCTTTGAGAATTAGTAGTGTCATCTCATGAAAAAATATTGGTGGGCTTTTACTCCTATTTTTAGTAACATGTATCTATAAATAGATATATTTTAGAAAAATGTAAAAAATCAAATTTTGGCAAAGTTTTAGATGTCAATGCTGGATAATTAGGAAGTATATTGTAAACATTAATATGTTAATGGCAGTAGCTGGCCACCACTAGCTGGAGTGGACAATGATTGAGGGGGATTCCCATTTCTATTTATAGTATCAAGCACCTATATATAGATACATGTATGTCTCTGAATATTAGGAAAAATGACAGTTTTATACTAATTGGAAGCTTCATAGAAATATTAAGCTTTCTACAATATGCCTTCAAAAAGAACATGTGATTGTACAATAATTGATACAATATTGAGGATCGACTCTTGTTTCTTTTTATAGCAACAATGGTCTAAAAATAGATTCCTCAAATTATCGAGAAAATGTAGATTCTTGCACTTTTTCAGGCAATGTTGGATGGAAAAATGCAGACTAACTGTTATAAACCTAGTGTGAATGACAAGTACTAGAAACCATTTACAGAAATACACACTATCTGAAGGGGGGTTCCCTTTTCTATTTATAGCACAAACATCCATAAATAGAAACATCTCAGCATATAAGGAAAATTGACAATTACCACCAGTTGTAAGCTTCATTGAAAAACTATTTACAAAATATGTCGCTGTCTACAATATGTCATGAACAAAAACATTTGGGCAATTAATAATTGGCACAACATTGAAGATGGACTCTATTTTCTTTTTATAGCAACAGTTGTCTAAAAATAGATGCATTGAGATATTTAGAAAATAGAGATTCTTGCACTATTTTAGACATTATGGATTGAAAATTTGAATATTCTCTATTATAAACATTATGTGACTGACAAGTACTAGAAACATTGACTGAAATGCAAAATGTTTTGAAGGGGATTCCCATTTCTGTTTTTAGCACAAAAAATAAATTAAAAAACTTAGATACGTCTTAGTAGGTAAAATGAGGTAAAATAAAAATTTTCCACATACTGAAAGCTTTATAAAAATATTTACAAACAATTTGCCATCTACAATATTTTAACAACAGGAACTTACAAGTTCTAGTAACCATTTACTGTAAGGCCCAGTATTTGAAGGGGGTTCCCATTTCTATTTATAGAATCAATCACCTTAAAATTTACATGTCTCAATATATGAAAATAAATTACAATTCTTTAGTGAATAAGCTTCACAGAAAAAAAATTACAAAATAAACTGCTTTCTACAACATGAAATTAACAAGAACAGTTAGTCAATTAATATTTGATACTATTTAAGGGGTGAACTCTCATTTTTTATAATAGCAAAATTGTCAAAAATATCAAAATGCTGTGAGTTATCCAGAATATGTAAGTTCTTGCATTATTTCACACATAACGGATGAAAACTTTGCATACTAACAGTTACTGTTATAACAATTATGTGAATGACAAGCAATAGTGACCATTTACTGAAATGCACACTATTTGAATAAGGTTTCTTTTTCTATTCATAGCAACAAACACGTAAAAAAAAAAATCTGTCTTAGCATATGAGAAAAAATGACAAAGTTCCACCAATAATAACCTTCATCTAAAAAGATATTTACAAAATAATACAATAGTCTACAATATGTCATGAACAAGAACATTAACTTTCATTTGGTTTCATGGCAACAATTTTATAAAAATAGAAACCCTGAATTATCACGAAGATGTAGATTCTTGCACTATTTCAGACAGTAAAGATAATTTTCCACCAATCAGAAACTCATAGAAAACGTATTTACAAATAAAATCCCCTCTACAATTTGTTAACATCAAGAACATGTAAATTAGGGGAGATAATTAGGGAAACAAGAGGCCCATGGGCTACAACGCTCAGCTGAATAACTTTGTCCCTCCTGTTCCTCACCAGATCCCCCCCCCCCCTTGTCATACTTATTGTGGCCACCCTTACCCTTGGGGGTCATGACATGGTTTGAACAATTTAGAATCTACACTACCTCTAAAAGCTTCCACATAAGTTTCAGCTCTTCTGGCCCAGTGGTTCTTAAGATTTTAAAAAATGTTCATATATATTTCAATGTAAAAGTTTGATTCCCTATTCTGGGCCCATCCTACCCCCGGGGGTCGTGATTTGAACAATTCAGAATCTACACTACCTCTGGAAGCTTCCACATAAGTTTCAGCTTTTCTGGCCTACTTGTTGTTGAGAATATGTTTAAATGACCCCATATATTTTTGTTTCTTCTTGATTTTCTACCCTTGTAATGGGGCGTGGCCTTTAATTTTAACAATTTAAACTCTCCTTCACCAAAGATTGCTTTGTACTAAGGTTGTATAAAATTCACCCAGTAGTTCTTGAGAAGAAGTTGAAAATGTGAAAAATTTACAAACGGACGGATGACGGACAACAGATGATCGACTTAGGTAAAAGTAATAATTGCTAAAACAAATCCTCTTAAATTCTTTAGAACCACTGGGCAGTTAATCACCACGCTTTAATTATATGGAACATGGATGAAAATAAGATGTAGATTAAAAATTGTTCAAGGCATCACCCTGGGGCATTATCATATTGCCAAATATAATGACTGGAATTAAGATTTTTTTTTTAATTGATGCATCTTAGGACGTCATGTCAAGTTGACTCAAAAATAGGTCACGATGACTTTTTTTGAATTTTGCATGTATTCAGCTTTCATTTGATTTTGATGCATATCTCGGACACTTTGAGGCCTCTAGTCATCAAAAGTTATCAGTCGATGCATCATGGGGCCTTAGAATGTGTCAACGAAAAAGTAGAAAAGTAAGTCACCATGACCTAGGCTACTTTCTGAATTTTTTTGCAAATCATTTTCAAAAAAAATTACTGTCATTAATTTAAAAACTGAGTGGTTTAGATTCATTAAACCTTGTAAGTTGATGCATTTGAATTTTGACATCATTTAATTTCAAATCATTTTAGAAGCATATTTTGGACACTGAAACCTAGAATCATCAAACATTGTCAGTTGATGCATCTTGAGCCCTCGGAATGTATCAACTAAAAGGTAGATCACCGTGATCTAATTTTAGAATTTCGTGACGATATTTAGATATTTCAGATAGTAATTGGCTAAGATTCATCAAACTTTGTCACGTGATGCATCTTGGATCCTCAATACGTGTCAAACAAAAGTAGGTCATTTGGATTTTTAAGGGAATATCTAAATATTTGAGAGAATAAGAGGCTAATAATCATCAAACGTTCTTATTTGATGCATCTTGGGATCACGGACTATGTTAACCTATAGGTAGGTCAAAGTGACTTAATTTTGGAATTTCACAGCTATATCTTAATATTCCTGATAATAAGAGGCTTAGAATCATCATACTTTGTCAGTTAAAGCATCTTGGGTCCTCGAAATGTGTGAACAAAAATAGGATTTTTAAGGCAATATCTAAATATTTCAAATTATAAGAGGCTTACAATCATTGAATTCACAGAGTTTATCCAAAAAGTAGGTCACAGAGCTACATTTGGGATTTCAAGGCTTAATCTAAATATATAAGATTCAGAAGAGCGATCCTAGGCCCTTGAGTCTCTTGTTTAATTGCCATTTCATTGATCCGTTACAGGGTTATTCTCAGATGACTGTTAAAACCCTCTGGCCTCTTGTATAATTTTGTTGCTATTAATAGAAATGGAAATCCTCACTGATTTTGTGTATTTCAGTTATAAATACGAGGGTTGTTCGGAAAGTTCGTGGACTAGCGCCATAAAATTAAAACCGCTTAAGATACATCAATGAATTTTTCAACGTTCAATTAGCATCATCTTTTTTTATTTATATAATAAACTATACATCATTAGATTTATTTTTAGATAAATTGTTGATGTTTTTGAAAGCAGTGGTATGTCCAGACGGCGCAACCTCGAAGATCACGTTTTTTCTACCTAGGTGTAACTTAGAAAAAAACTCTCTTTTTTTTTTTATATGAGCATTTGTCATTCAAAAATCCCGTTAGTTTATTCATGTGGTATGACACAACTGAACCATAAAATTTGCAATGTTTACCCCATTCTGTAAGTTCTATGAAATTTTATTGTAAAATTTATATGAAATGTCCAAACAATTATGGGGTTGTAATGACGTCAGAAAGGGGTTAGGGTTTCTTTTCCCAACATTCTATAAAGTTTCACCCTCTGGAAAAACTGGCATAGACCTAGGAAATATTTAAATGGGCCACTGAAAAATAAAATGCATTCAGAGTACTTGTTTTTAAACGCCGAAAAAAGATTAGAGAGACGAGAGATGTAAAAGTTAATGTCGATTTGTAGCAAGGGTGTTCAAAGTTTGTCACGTCGAAAAGTGGAGTTGATCATGTGTGATAGATGTTGAACCCCGACAAGCAAATATACTGTTATAATCAAGTGAGCATCTTTCAGATCTATTTACAATATCATATGCATTGAAATCAGCTGTTTATGACATTGTAAAATCATATAAACAGGACGGGTTTTAATCTTTACTTAACTCCAAGAAAACTCATCAAGATAAGTGTATGAGGTAGAGAATGCGGACACTGAAAAATAATGACGTCATGAAACTAAATGGCGACAGCGCTGGGTGATCATATAATGTCTTTTTTATTTTATGATAATTTGGTAAATATTCAAGGTATCAAGCTAAAATTTTCAACATTTCCTTAACTTTTGTTGTTTTATGTTCAATAAAAATTTTGTAAGCAAAGACTACATAGTATTAATATTATCACATCAGTCCACGAACTTTTCGAACAACCCTCGTAGAACTGGAAGTCCTCATTGTTTTTTGTGCTTGTCACTTAATGGTACCTAGCACATGTACTTGTCAGTCACATTATGGATATTTTGCTAGAAAAAGACTTTAATGGTAACCTAACAACAAAGCTTTATGATAAACGTGATGACTTCAATTTTTCAATCGTCAACTTACCATACTTATGTAGCCAAATACCCTTATCACTTGCGTATGGAGTTTTTGTCTCCCAGTTGATTCAATATGCAAGAATATGCTCTACGTATGAACAATTTCTAAACCAAGGCAAGCTACTGACAAACAGGTTGATGAAACAAAGATATCAACATTCTCGTTTGAAGTCATCATTTCGCAAGTTTTATGGTCGATACAATGACCTTGTAAGCAAATAGAACCCATCATGAAGTCAAATGCTGACTGACGTTTTTCATACTAATTGTTAGGCCATTATTTACACACTGAATTGTCAACGAATATTTTTTTTTCGATCAGCAGGGGATGCTCAATCCTCCATGGCTCCTGATCCCACCTCTGATGTTTTTGGAGGTCTGTGTTTGCTCTACTCCCAATGTTCTTTGAGCTTGAATACTGTTCATTATCTCCATATTTCATTTCGTTTTCACCATTCAGTTAGTGTGCAAATTTTCCATCCATGATATCTCAAATAGTGCGAATTTACATAATACAGCAACTTATTTTAGACAACTGTTGCTTAAAAAGAATTGTGAGCCTACCTTCATTTATATGTAAAGTGATGTCTAAACAATTGTTCCTGTTGTTGAAATATTGTAGATAGCAATATGTTTGTAAAAATTTTAATGAAGCTTCCAGTATGTGGAAAATTTTTATTTTACCTCATATACTAAGACGTATCTAAGTTTTATTTTTTGTGCTAAAAAAAGAAATGGGAATCCCCTTCAAAACATTTTGCATTTCAGTTGGTTTCTAGTACTTGTCAGTCACATAATGTTTATAATAGGGAATATTCAAATTTTCAATCCATAATGTCTAAAATAGTGCAAGAATCTCTATTTTCTAAATAACTCACTGCATCTATTTTTAGACAACTGTTGCTATAAAAAGAAAAGAGAGTCCATCTTCATTATCGTGTCAATTTTTTATTGCCCAAATGTTTTTGTTCATGACATATTGTAGACAGCAGTATATTTTGTAAATAGTTTTCAATGAAGCTTACAACTGGTGGAAAACTGTCATTTTTCCTCATGTGCTGAGATGTTTCTATTTATGGGTGTTTGTGTTATAAATAGAAAAGGGAACCCCCCTTCAGATAGTGTGTATTTCTGTAAATGGTTTCTAATACGGTTCAGTCACACTAGGTTTATAACAGTTAGTCTGCATTTTTTCCATCCAACATTGCCTGAAAAAGTGCAAAAGCCTACATTTTTTCGATAATTCGAGGAATCTATTTTTAGACCATTGTTGCTATAAAAAGAAACAAGAGTCGATCCTCAATATTGTATCAATTATTGTACAATCACATGTTCTTTTTGAAGGCATATTGTAGAAAGCTCAATATTTGTTAACACTTTTTCTATGAAGCATCCAATAAGCATAAAACTGTCATTTTTCCTAATATTCAGAGTCATATCTATATATAGGTGCTTGATACTATAAATAGAAATGGGAATCCCCCTCAACCATTGTCCATTCCAGCTAGTGGTGGCCAGCTACTGCCATTAACATATTAATGTTTACAATATACTTCCTAATTATCCAGCATTGACATCTAAAACTTTGCCAAAATTTGATTTTTTACATTTTTCTAAAATATATCTATTTATAGATACATGTTACTAAAAATAGGAGTAAAAGCCCACCAATATTTTTTCATGAGATGACACTACTAATTCTCAAAGATAAAAACAAACATAAGATATGGAAATTTTCCACGGACAATTTTTCTTATTTAGTCTTAAAAAGATCAAAAAATGCTTATTTCCCCATTTTTCAAATTTTCAGAAACCATGTCAATTTGCATGACCTTTTTCTTAGATTGGGAATATTTCTAGAATAAATGATTATATGTCCTGTGTACCTTAAAAGTTCGTGTTATCATATGATCCAATGATTTTAGTTTGAGTGTAGTAGATACCGATAAATATTCGTTTACATTTCCTTAATTTTCATGTTTTCATTTGGTCAAAAAGGGCCAAATATGTCCAAATTCAATGGAACCGTCTCCATGGCAACCAAGTGCACGTGTGGAACTTCCGACATCATATTTGCTAGTTTTGTATCAAGACACATCTGTGGTGCAAATTTCATCAAAATCCAAGACATGTCGTTTCGAATTTTTGGTGCTTACAGAGAATGCGTGTTAAACACTTATCATATACAGAGGAAGAGAATAAATGGTCTATGGACCACAAGGAGAACCTTGCTTTATGACTAAATCAACTTTTCTCGAAAACATTACTCCTTTTGTCAGACGATTATTTTGTGGACATATCGATTCATTGAAAAATATTCTGTATAAACTTGTGAAATTTTATCCTCTTGAACCAGTAAAGTATTACTTGAACGGAAATATTTACCCCAAAGAATTAAAATGACACATAACATACACATTCCACAAGAACACTTTACTTTACAAATACTTCATTTTTGTTATTTAACTTTCCCTTTTTAGAGTTCACTCTATTTTTAAACTTCAACATAAATTTGAATCTTTAATCTGCTATCTGTTTACCGACTGGCAAATCAGTTTGCGTCGCAATGCATTTTGGGCTACTATATGTTTTTGTACGAAAACCGTGTATCTTAAAAAAAGTCTATGCTATCCCAAATACAAAAAAATGAGCTAAACTTAGTTTCACAGATGATAAATCAGTTATATCGAATGTTAACTATACAGTTTACAGAACGTAAACTATATAGTTAATGATGTAATTCTATTTTTCACATAGTTAAGGCCTAAATCTACGCTTCACAAGTGTAAATTGCACTAGGCACTGAAAACAATCATTTGTGATTACAAAACAAAGTTTATCTGGAAAAATGTTTTCACTTATTTTATACTCATAACTATTGACAATGAATTAGAATTAGCGGTTGTTATAAACTGAAGTTAACAAATATATAAGGTGCCGAATTCACAAAAATGTAATAAGCATGCGGTTTTACATTTGAGAAACACGGTTAAACAGTTCAACGACAGAATCTCTGATTTTGTATCAGAAATGCACAATTTTCTGTGAAAAACTTTATTTTACGACTCTAAATTCTACTTTACAATAAAAGTTGGTTTAAAATAGTTTTGTTCTTAAATCATACGAACGGTTACAATTGAATGAAAGTTTCCTCCCTAGGGGGACCATAAATTTGCAATTGCCTTATCCATCCCATAACAGATTTTTTAAACAACTCTTAATTATTCCAGTTTACGAGTGTGAATAATTGTATATGACGATTAACTTTGATTTGCAAATGTAAATCATATTTTCCCTCAAAACTGTGGATTCGGTATTTTAAGAGCACGTCTTTAGAAAATAGCTTGAGTATACAAACATTTAGCTATAAAGTATGCACACATTAAGCTATAATTTACCTATAAAGTATGCACACATTAAGCTATAATTTACCACCGAAATCTACAATGAACGATTGTAAAACAAAGAAAAAACAACATTCTCGTTTATATTCATCATTTTGTAAGTTCTATGGTCAATACAATGACGTTGTCAGCAAATGCAGTCTATCAGAAAGTCATATGCTGACTGACGTTTTTCATACTAATTGTTAAGCCATTATTTACACACTGAATTGTCGACGGATTTTGCTGTTTGCCCGATCATGACAATGAACACATTGCGGGTATTGCCGAAATTTACGAAAACTGATCAAAGGGGTATATTGGTAACTGTACACTCAAATCGGTGTTCAGAATTACTCAACCGTGAAATGTATGACGTCACGTAGGGAAAATGGTAAAAAGTCAAAAACATGTGCATATTAATGATGACAGATTTGTCAACACATATTGTAATGCCACTTGATGCACTGAAGATATACACGTTGTTTTTCGATATTTAAAGACAATCTGAATTGTTGTAATAATGGTATGGCTGTCGGAAGTTCCATGGGGTCTGGCTAGTGCATTGCCTAAGTAAAGAAAAAGGAAAGAAAATGTTGCTTTGCAGTTTGTTGTAAATTATTTCACCATAGAACGTCTTATCCGTCGTCAGAGAGGGACTGGAAACATTACCAATCAACCGTGACGATGACGTTGGCGTGTAACAACCGCCACATCAAGATTTGGCTATTTATCCTGTCATCTATGTAATCGCCACTTACAACCACTGAAACCACTATTAATACAGTATAGGCAATCATAATCGTTACATTCACCCAAAAACTGAAAAACAAAATCCTTTGCGCGAATTTGGTTCGTGAGCTCGTCAAGTTTACACCAGTGTTCCTCTCATTCGTGCGTATTTGCGCATTATACCTAATGTTTCAGGATGTTAACACACGGCCCAAGGTAGCCAGAGTTTTTCAAGACTTTCTCGCAAACATTTAAATTAACCCACTCGACTGATGCCCGTACAATCCATATTTTTTCTCCAGTCGAACATCTGTGGGACTAACTGGACGTAGGTTTTAAAGGCCTCGGAATGTCTAATCTATTCTCGACCAACTAAGCACTGCCTTGTCAAAAGGGTTTCATAATGTCCCTAAGAGAAACATAAATGCACTTATGAAATCCATGCAGAGGAGAATTAAGGCTGTGACAGATGCGCAAGGGAGGCATTGGGAATAATGAGAATTCTCGATTTTCACTTTTGGGGGGTACCGTCATTTGAGTTTCAATAACTCATGAATTATTGATCAAAATCAAGAGATTCTGCTTACTTGTTGATAAAAGATTAGTTTAAATGTTAGATTATAATAGTGAAAATACGTTCGAAAATATAATATTAAATCACTTTAAAAGTTTACCCTGCGTTTTTATTTCCTTTCAGTATATATGCAGAAAAACTTTTATTTTTGTAAAAATCTATGAACACAATAATGCAATAAACTAAAGAAAAAAAATCACATTTTATATCACTGTTCACTAGTTGTATTATTGTGTTTTACACCTTCATAAAATCCACTCCAATTGTTTGTCTTTGTCTCACATTATTTATCAAGTAGAAGAAAATAAAATTGGACAAGTAGATCTACGAGGGTTGAACCAAAAATAATGTCACAGTTATAAAATCTTTAATAATTGAAAGTGTTAACCAAATATTTTTATACCGATACTTATATTTATATTGACTTTTGACATAAAACAGCTCTATGCGGTATATGCCTATTTTTGCCCCCATAAAAGTCAGTTTTTGAAAATTTCATGAAACGTCCTGAATTGTATATATTGTGTGAAAAATCTGAATTTACAAAAAAATGTTATAGTTTCAAAGTAGGTTATTGGCAGTTTTTGTTTCTATGTCGTTACAAACTATTTGGATTTTGCGTTATTTTTCAGAAAGAGGAATAAATGGACAAAATTTGTTCAATTTTTACCATATAATTTATAGAGCGCAAACCTGATCCATATTGATATCGATATATTTCAAAGATATTATCATTCTACACATTATATCAAAACATTCAGTTGGAACAGAACTGCGCTCGGTGACTTTTACTCAAAATATCGATGCAATATACACTTTTTTCTGTATAACTCATGGGAATGTTGAATTTACGTCATTTTCATGACGTCATATTTACAATATGGCGTCATGGCTACTGAAAATAATTAATGCTTTGAAGTCTGAAGATATCCCTTTGGTTTAGAACATAATTTTGGATTTCTCCGTCAAAGGTTGATTTTGGAGGCAAATATTGGTCAATACCGAATATTGTCCTTTCATTCAGATATATGCAACACTTTATAAATTATTAAAATAAGCTTACCGCCGCTCGCCAAGAATGTAATGATGACGTAATGACATTTCTCTTCAACACTCACTTTGATTCTGATGATTCATAAAATTTACGCAAAAAGGAATGAATTTAGAAATAATATCTGGACAAAGTTCGAATAAGTTTAATATTAAAACTCAAAATATGACAGTTTATAGCAAAATGGAAGTATAGATTATAATAAAAGAAGCATGTGAGAGCTTAAAAAGATATGCAAATGAACTGAAAGTAAGTGCTGAAAAGTGACGTTATCACAACGTCGGTAACATTCTCTGCCGTCTGGCGATAGACAAACCTAACGTTTTGTTTATCTTAATATTTTAAAGAGTATTCTATATAATCGAATGAATTTTATAGTAAAAATAAAAAAAAGAAAGGGGTATTAATATGTCAAAACCGGTCGATATCATTTGCTCTCTCTCTCTCTCTCTCTCTCTCTCTCTCTCTCTCTCTCGCTCTCTCTCTCTCTCTCTATATATATATTATAAAAGAATTATTTATAGCAGTTGTGACATTATCTTTGGATAAACCGTCGTATTTATTTAAAGAGATTCGATCCTCAGCTTTTGAGCATTTTTTTTTGTCTGGACCTCTTTTCAATTCTTTTAAACTAACTATAAACCTATACTAGTATTCAATTAAAATCCCACGATTAAATTCCATACTTAAAGCATTAAGTGAGGAACTTTATTTTGTGGCAGAAGATTTTTAGAAGAAAGTGATCATTTTTTTCTCTTTCAGAGTATATACAGTACTGTTAAGTTTGGATTCCTATTTTCCCATGCAGACTTAAATTAGAGTTATTTTGTGCAGGGAAGTGTTTCATGCAGGTCCCAAATTATTCATAAAATTATTTATAACTCTCATGAACTCTGTCAACATATTGTGACAAATACAAATGCATTGTGATAGTCCAGAAAAAAATAGTCCCAATTTAAGCTTAAAAGAAACACTATTTTAGTAATATCTTAATTTACATCATAGATGAAATATGTTGAGATAACGAACAGTATTCGAGCTCAAAAGTCCATTAAACATTACAAAATAGGAGCAGAGTAAACAAGGACCTCTAAGAAATCAGAGGTGGGATCAGGTGCCATGGAGGAGTGAGCATCCCTTGCCGACCCGTCACACCCGCCGTGTGCTCTTTGTCATGATCGGGAAATAACGGAAAATCCGCGATAATTCAGTGCGTAAATAATGGCCTAACAATTAATATGAAAAACGTCAGTCAGCATTTGACTTAATGATAGATTGTATTTGCTGACAAGGTCATTATATCGACCAGAACTTACGAAATGATGTCTTTAAACGAGACTGCTGATATTATTGTTTCATCAACTTGTTGTAATAATTCATAAGCATTTTTTTTTGTATTTTTTCAATAGAATTCTCATTGTGAGTTGTTACACTAACTGTAGTTACAGAGAGAACAGTTACATTCATAAACTGCTTGTCACAGCTTTTTAGAGAGACAGAGCACAGAGCAAACAAATTTTATAAATTGCATATGTCAGGAGAAAGTAACGAATCAATATATAACACACTTATCAGATAGAGTATGCTATGTTAAATGAAAAAGGGTCCATTGAAAGTTTATTTGTTGAAGAAATTGTTGTTGCATATTTCTTTGGTGGTTTTTGACATCTATCTTTCAGGCATTAGCCAAGGCCTGTTTTTGAAAAACCAATACTTACTTTTTACATTTGGTATAAGCATGCAATATATATTCAGAACTTTCAAAGTCACACGAGCATTGTGTATAAAAATAATATTTGCATAATACTTAAATTTGGACAAAACATTGCAATTTAGACATATTTTGAAAAAAAGCTAGGATTAACCAGTTTGTAATGCTTTTATGTTTATCTGTTTGATAAATCATCAATTATAATAACAAAAATTGGAACATCAATAAATGTTTAGGAAATGTGTGTACCCTCTTAAAAATATCGAATTTCTTTGACAGAGGAAAATACTTTTCCACTACAAAGGATCTTGATATGATAAGTAATGAAAAATTATTTTCTTCATCTTTAAAAAAGACGATGTTGAGATCAAAATAAATCTATCTATGCAAGGCTTGAACAATGCTTGTAGTCAAAAACCCTTGTTAAATATACAGGTATATCATGATCATTTCTACTTGAAAGGTTACACAGTTCCTGCTCTGAAAACGGCATGACAAAAAATCAATACAGTTGGAAGGAATGACATGAACAATTTATGGGCGCAGAGTGGAACCAGATGAATAGGTGTCTACTGTGCAAACAAAATTGGACGTCGATGCGGCACACATTACAAAAATAAACTGTCGGATAGATGGGATGAAATGACAGTGAATAAAGTATGATGGTTGAATTGTCCCCTGCATATCAATAGAAATTCTCCTTGCAAATACACAGTTTGGGTGAAAATATACTGCTTGCAAATTTCATATATTTACTAGGTTTTTTGAGTTCTTGGCATATTTCTCTAAACTCTCTATAATAAAAGTCTTTGATACTGTAAACTCAAATCAAGCAAAAATGGGTTGCTACGTGTCATTGTTACCATAGCAACATGTCTTAAAGTTTGAAAAATGGCATTTTTCAACATGTTTAGAGTCCCATAGTTAACGTTTGCATCAATGCAAACAAGTGGCAATGACTTTTTCTGAACGTTGAAGGCCTGATATCTTAAATGCATGATAAACATGTTTGGTAAATCAACTATTACATACGTTACTATGGAAACAAAGTATCCAAAAGTAATAATTTTGTTCATTTAATTTTTTGAAGTCATACACTTAAGAATAAAAACAATTATAGGTTGAAATGCAAGCAAATAATAGACAAAAGATCCTTGTAACATATATCAAGGGTAAATATGATATTTCTTATAGGATGGCAACAGTTGCCACTGTTTTGATACTAGGAAGGGATTTTTAATTTACTCTCTTAGTGTTTTAATTTTATCCTATTTTTTTAAAAAGCATATTTTTATATAACTGATGATCAATTTTTAAAGGCGTTGGTGTGACCCTAATTTTCACATTTAAAAAAATTCAAATTAAATTCTTAAAATAGAGCTTTGCTATGGAAATTAGCCAAAAATATACATAAAAATCTGAAAAATATTCTGTTTCCTTGGATACGTACTTTTGTATGTGGATTCCCAAAACTTTTATGATTGATATCATAAAAGAACATTTCTGTTTACAATGAATATATAGAAACACCTTTTAGTAATTGCTATAAAAAGACACTAAAGTGTTGTTTAGATTTATTGATGGCCATTTTAAACTGTTCGTTTTGTCAATTTTTCTTAAGATTGAAAATCTTGAAAAACTGTTAACGAAAATTAGATCAGTAGAAAATTACCTCCCTTGCCTTGAACAGCATTTTACCAATGGAATAATTGGAAATTTTCACATCATGTAATTTCTACCAATCACAAAAGAGAGGAAGTCCATAGTCCGAAGACTTTTAAATACTTCAACTCTGTATACCGTCTTCCAAGGAAGAATGTAAATAGAAAATTGAATCTGGGGGAAATCGCACTCTATAACTATTACACAGAATAGGATTTTTCTCCTGGAATCTGGTTTGTGATTTCTGTAGACTTCAGAGGAAATCCATTCCAGTTTTCTGGGGGGGGGGGGGGGTTAGAAGGGAAAGCCTACTTTACAAGATCGGTATACTAAAGAAAACATAGCTACTTTTTTACTTATGTCCCTCAATAATAACGTCTAATGACATTTTTAGGCTTGTTACACTTTATAGCTTATCTGAGCTAAAAGCTAAGGTAAGTTTTTCGGATCACATTTTGTCAGTCATCCATCTGTCTCTCCGTCTGTCTGTAAACTTTTCACATTTTCGAATTCTTCTCAAGAACCACTGGGCCGATTTCAACCAAACTTGCCACAAAGGATTTTTTGGTGAAGAGGATTTAAGTTTGTTCAAATGATTGATTGATTTATTTATTTATTGTATGGTGTTTTACGTCCCATTCGAGAATTTTTCATTCATATAGAGACGTCACCATATACAAGTAAAGGGCTTCAAATTTTGACCTTTACTCGGCACTAAGGGCCATTGAGCAGTGAGGGATCTTTATCGTGCCAACGCCTGCCGTGACACGGGGCCTCGGTTTTTAAGGTTTCATCCGAAGGACCCGCAACTTTCACTTCAAAGTGCCGAGAGCATGGCGGAGGAACAGTTGCTACCTATTTTTTATCGACTTAGGTCAGTCGCGGCCGAGATTCGAACTCACAACCTTCCGATCACGGAGCGAGCGCTTTGTTAAAATGAAGGAAAAAGGAAAAAACCTTCCTTCAAGGAAAGATCATTAAGATAAGTGGAAATTTGGTGGCATCTTTTAAAATTTTTTTCTTAAAAACAATCGGGTCATATTGATATGGAAGCATCCTCAGGTAGTGTATATTCAAGATTTCTATTACTGTAAACTGACTTTTATTTCGCGTGCGAGAAATATTCGCGAGTTTCGCGACCTACAGTAACTTTAACTCGCGAATATTAATAACCGCGAACCATTTATTTTGCTTTGTATTTATAGAGAATGTTTCCTCAGTCGCGAAAATTATTCGTCGCCAATTCATTCAAACTGACAAATCGCGAATAGAAGATGTCGCGAATTATAGTTGGTTTACAATAACAAATCAGAAGGTGGATTCAAGATTACTTCTCTTTGCTATGTTTTAACTATTAAGAAATCGCTGTATATATTTATAACAGGTCATTAGATTACATAACAATGCAGTGTTACATATACACGATATGAAATTATAAATATGAAGTGTATATGAAAGTAATATTTTGTGTCATAATAAAGCACTGCTTCCCATGTCAGAACATCACGTTGTTATATATGCTTATAAGAAAACAATGCATTCATTAGCAAGAGTCATTTTTTTCTAAATAAATATTTTTAAATTAAAACAATGTAATGATAATAATAAATATCTATATATGATAGGATACATTAAAGCATTTTCAAAATGGTTCATAAAAGAGTATAACTTATTCAATTTGTAAGGGTTTTTAAAACTTGATGTCGATTTTTTATGTCAAATGTAATAAAACAATAATAAAAAAATATTGGTAAAAGGAAATAGAAGTCACTGTTCCCATCACATACTGGTTTTGATTTAATTGACTGCTCAAAGGTTTAAACTTCGGGGGGTATATAGTTTTTGCCTTGTCCATCTGTCTGTCTGTCTGTTTATCTGTATGTTTGTTTATCCTTTTGTCCACAAAATCTTTAACATTGCCCATATATATCTTTTGATTGATTGGAACTATGACTTTCTTATTTCACATGTGTAATCCTTGTGACAAGGCCTTTATTAAGGTACCATCACATTTGACCTTTTGACCTTGATCTTGGAATTTGATCCAGTTTTGTAAAACATTAAACCAACTTTAACCCTGGCTATAACATTTAAACAATTGGAGCTAGGGCTTTCAAACTTCACATGTGTAATTCTTTCAAATTTCAGAGGTATATTCCTTGTGACCTTCCTTAAGATACCAACAATTTCGACCTTTTGACCTTGACCTTGGAATTTTACCTACTTTTGAAAAACATTAACCTTCGCCATAACATTAAACAGTTGGTGCTAGGACATTTCTGGCGCTAGCAGTATGACGTTTATATACCATTAGAGCAGAAGTCAACGTAACTTGCCAACTAATGGCGCCAAATTCAAATTTAGTAACACCATTCACATTACACTACCCCCTCTGAAGAGGAATGCGTCCTGCATTTCTAAATTCTTATAATCTCTGTTAAGCTACTTAACTAAACTCTTAATACTTATTCTAACTCAAAAAAAAGTTTGGCATTTTTCTCAAAATAGCTCAATTTTGTTAAAAGTTTTCATCACATATCAAAGTACATGTACAGTAATATGCAATGCTACTCAAAGGAAATCACCAGTGAGTAAATCAAATGAGAAAATTGTACAATAAAACAACTAGATATCTCAGAAACAAATGTGAGTATTATCTATACCCTTAAGTGAAAAATTACTGTTTCTATTACAGTTTAATTACAATTTCCTCTTCTACTACACGACTTACTATAATTGAACCATCATACGTTTTAGTTGTAACGGTCTTTTCAACTCTGCTGTACTTAGTTGTTACTGTCTGCACTGCAATGTTCTTCATTGCCTTGTTTCCACTGTTCACAGACTGTTTGTGAGAAAGTACAGAAATAGTTGGTACAACCGCATCAGCTTGAAGTTCAGGTATTGAGCTTCTTCTCACGTCGGAAGCAAGCGTTGACTTTTTACTTCCAGTTAAGAACTTGGATTTCTTTGCAGGAATGAATATTTAGGGCATGAATTTTTTTTTGTGCGACCCTCCCAAGGATTAGCGAATCCTGCATCTCCTGTTCATTCTCAATCAATGGATCTCTATTTGTTGAAGACTCATCAGGTTCTTCATCGTAGTTAACCAGTTATCAGGTACAACGTTGCTAATGTTCTGTTCTTCTGCATCACTGTTATTAGGACTTGAGTCACTCGAGATCTGTAATTCATCACGAAGACTAGCCATAGCTGCTGAACTCTTCCCATTTTGCTCAGTTTTCTCACTTGGATGCTTACACTTCTAGTGTCTGTTCAAGTTCGTTTTTCTCAGTGAAACATAGGGACACTTATCACACTTGAACTGTTTTTCTTGCTGTTTCTTTCAACATTCTAGAACATGATTAAGCAGAGCTTCACGACTTGATGTGGAAAATATACACATTGGGCAATTTTCAGGCTGTTTTCTGGGGGTTGTTTTGGTATTAACCATGATAGAATTCTGCAAAGAGAAAAATTATTGACTTTAAATGCTCCAATACCATTTAGTGTCATAATCAGCTAACCACGTTGGTAATTGCTTTGTACGTTTTGGTCTGACATTATGCTCAAATTGAGATGAGTTATCTAACTCATTTTGTACATTACTATCTGACTCGTTTTGTGCTTTACTATCTGAGTTAACCTCTGACAAATTCTTTTATTCACCCGACATCAATTGAGATCGTACAGGTCTCATACGATCAACATGAATTACTTGAGATATTCCTCTTGGTTTGCAATCTACTTTGTAATTTATATCGGAACATTTGGCCAGCACTTTGAATGAGCCATGCTAATAGCTGGTTAGTTTTCGCGATAGACCACTTTTTTGTCTAGGGAAGTGGGTGTACACATAAACAAGGTCACCTTCTTTGTAATCTTCCCAGTTGAGTTTTCTATTATGATACCGTTTCTTTCTGAGCATTTGTGTGTTCTCGAACAACTTTATGCGCCTATTCTAAACGATTTTTGAGTCCATCTTGTGGTATTTTACCGATATGAGATGGCTTTTGGTACATGATATCGAGAGGTTGCTGTCTCTCTTCCTAAAATCAGGAAATTCGGAGAATATCCTGTTGTTTCATGTTCTGATGAGCGATACGCCATCATCACGTTTGGAAGCTGCTCATCCCAGTCTGTATGTCTCTCATTCACATATGCACTCAGCATGTTCAACAACGTTCGGTTGAACCGCTCAACCATGCCATCAGATTGAGGATGATACGGTGTTGTGTGAGTTTTCTCAATCTGTTGTTAGTTACACATCTCGTGAAATAATAAACTCTCGAATTGCCGACCCTGATCAGAATGGATTGAGTATGGTACGCCAAATCTTACTATGAATTCTTCCACAATGATCTTTGCAATAGTGTTTAAAAGGATTTTTATGTAGTTGAGGAATTCAGTAAAGGTATGGTAATTCAAATTCATTTTGATTGTTGGAAATATTAAAAGTATCTTAAACGGACATATGATTTTGAAGAGTTTCTTCCATGGAAAGGGAGGTATGAGTGAAAGTTGGATTTCCACCCTTAGAATTAAATCCTAGTTCCTCTGAAATACAATTCAAATAATGAGCCCTACAAACAAAGACTATGTTGTTACCAGCTTTGTCAGCTGGAACCAGAACATACTGATTGTGTAATCTATCTAATTCTTTTTCACTTCTGAATCATTAAAGACAGAAGGATAAATAGTTTTCATACAGTCCCTCAATCGCTTAATGCGAGATTTCAACATCCATCTAATGCTCTTAATCCATTCTGACAAAGAACAAGGTCTTCTTTTTCGTGTTTTTTTTTTCCATCGCCTGGCGTAATATTCCACAGAATTCATAATATTTTTAAAAATATGGCGCCAGTTGAAAGAACGAGGTTCCCTAAATTTGGCCCTTTTGAAATAAGGGATTTAAGGTTCTCATTATTAACTATGTTTACATCACCAGTAATGACGTGTCCAGCAGGACTATAGTTGTAGCGTAAAGAAGAACATGAACCTTAACAAAGACTAGGACAACAAAACTGATCACTTACACACACTTAAAATGTATACTGTTGCCACTATTTCTTCAAAGAAATTATATGGAAGATTTATATAATTAGGTGGAAACCATGGATACATTTGAAATGAATTTTACATGAAGAAAAAGCTCAATGATACTAATGATAAGTATATCATGATTTAACTCAATCACCAACAGTAGAAAAAACAATCAAAATATTTGAATTAGCATAAAAAGGTTATAGCAATATAAAAAGGGGTCATTCTGGATGTGATCCCCCTAATTTTCAGAGTAATTATTTTTACGTAAAATTAACCCCCCAAAATACCCCCTCGGAACTACGGATCCCTCTTGAAACGGTAAGAAGAGGCCTGCGTTTGAAGAAAGTTGAGGAAAGTCTCTTCTCCTACAACACATCGCCCCGGAAATAGGTTTTTATGTTTTTTTTCTGGATTGGGCAGATTGTTAACCTTTTTAAAAAAATATTTATTTAAATATAGCAAAGTATACCCCGTGGATTAGTTTGTGTTATCCACCCCTTAGAAAATTTTCATTCAACTTTTGAGGCCAATTTTGATTTCCTCCAATATGTTTGGTTGGCAACTTCTCCAACACCAAGAGTTCCAAAAAGCTATACCCAGGGGTTCAATATGCTCAGAAATAACAATATACATCAGTAAAATAAAACCCTTATCTACTGGCTCTTTCATCAAACCCTAGCTGACAGAAAACTTTCCCCTCTAGCGAGCCCTCGAGGAAAACTATTGTCTGGGGTTTGATAAGGGCCGTCCTACTCACAGCAAGTCGAAAAATGTATTTTTTACCCTCCTTATGATGAAACCACACCTTCCAGTGTAATAACTACATGTAATATCATTTAGATATCACACGTTCGATTATGATAACATTTGAAATTATTATCCCTTGAAAACTATTGTTGACCGAGGCGCAGCTGGGTCAACAATTGTTTTCAAGGGATAAGAATTTCATGTTACCCTAACAAAATCATGTAATTTTTCTTTTGAATGTATTTTTGATGCGTTTAAGAGAAAATATAATGAAATGTACGCCGAAACACAAGAAGAAAGACCTTTCAGTGAAAATGAAAAGCGGCTTTCAGTGACTTTTCAGTGGCCATTCAGTCAGTGAATGGCAGGTACATTTCTGAAAAATGGTGGGATAAAAATTAATAAATTAATAAATTTGTAGAAATCATAATGGGACACGTAGTTCACCTGTAGTTCACCTGTTATATCGAAGAGCCTGGCGATGTGTATATATCTTGTATGAAATATGTGGTGATAACGAACAGTATTCGAGCTGAAAAAAAAAAAATGGGAGAAGAGCAAACACGGACCTCTAAGACATCAGAGGTGGGGATCAGGTGCCATGGAGGAGTGAGCATCTCCTGCCGACTGGCCACACCCGCCGTGTGTTCCTTGTTATAATCGGGAAATAATGGAAAAATCCGTCGACAATTCAGTGTGTAAGTAATGGCCTAACAATTAGTATAAAAACTAGAAATTCATTGCGAGCAATGAGAGGTCTTCCTTCCGATTTTGAAATTAAGAACGTAAATTGAAGCTGAAAAGGTGAAACAAAAATCAGACACTCTGGAGATTTAACCCTGGTCGTCAGTGTGAAAATCCAACGCGCTAACCATTACGCAATTTCAAATCCCGCTTAAAAGTGAAAATAATGAATATCAAGAGTTTGGATTTATCAATTTGAAAACAAATTATATATTTAGTATTTTGAAAAGAGGCTCTCTTAACCTTACAAATATTGCAGAAAAATATTGAAGTTGAAAAAAAATCGATTTTTTTAAATTCGCTTCCGTTAGCAACCGGAACTAACGACGACGCATGAAAAGGTTCCTTCGCCAATCTAGAAATCATGTTCTATCATCTCGAACAAAAAAAAAAACACTCAACATCATTTATAAAGGTGAAAACGTAAATTTAAGCAAACGAAATCGGCATTAAACCCAGATCGTATTCGTGAAAATTCAACATGGAAGCCACTACCCCAGCGCAATTTTAAAATCGATGTTTACTTTATAGCCTGAAGCAACGAGCGTCAGAGAGGTTAAAAGTTTTTTTTTTATATAGTGCGAATTATAAAATGAGAGTTAGCTAGCCAAATTTTGTGCAAGCAGAATCAAATCGGAATTCGTTACTTGAGTTGAAACAATAACTGTTAGCAGAAGAAATAATCTATTACTGATAAACTGATGGTGCTGTTTATTTCCTTTATTCTTTATGTATTCAACTTTTTATTCCATGTAATTCCATATACATGTATTTCATACAGACGTCTCCACGTAGTCTTTTTATGGACTTCTGCATCAGACCATTTTTCTACTTTGAAAGGGGAGTCACGATACATTATTTCGTGTAAAAGTCACGAGTAAATCTTCGCGCCTTTTCTTTGAAATGTATGTTCTATTGAATGGTTTCGATTCTCATTTATATCATTGTATGTACCGTACAAATTACTTATTTAATTGCATTTGGAGGACAGAGTATTTATGTTTTCAAAGACAGATAATCCATTTCCAAAATCTGCCAGATCCAACAATTCCTTCACATTTCTTTGATGCTTATTGTATTTTCTTCAACAAGACGCTCGGCTGTCTCCGTAAACTCCGACCTGCCAATCGGCAATCCTCTGCTGACTCCATTACGCTCCATACAAACCTCGGATGTGATTGGTGGAGGAATATGCATCAAATCAATTGCATTTCTCCGCCGAAAACTGCCTTGTAACTCATTTTATATTTCGCTCTGCATGAAGTTCTTTCAAAAGTTTGGTTTTCTTTTGTCTACTTCTTCTTTTTATATTTATTTTGATTACAACATCGACTAAGTAGTCTTTGAAAGCAAAAACATAGTGTTGGGCGTACCACAAGGTAACTCAGATTTCAAAGGTATAATTTTTTGGAGGAATTTCAAATAAGATCACATGACTGTATCAGCAACTTGATAGAACACCGTTGACGTCCGAGGTTAGTGTGCGAGGTATAAGCCTACCGAGGAGCTCCGACTGCTCGTCGGAGTGTACTGAGACGGCCGCAAGTTTGGAACCGCTTCAAATTTTAAAATGAAAATATCTAGAGTTCGAATTTATCTATTTGAAAACAAATTACATATTTAGCATTTTCAGAAGGGCTTCTATTAAGACTACTACTATCAAAGAAAAATATCGAAAATCAAAAAAGTTTAAAAATTCAACTTTTAAATTTGCATCTTGTAACAACCGGAAGTACTCACGACAAACGAAAGTCACGTCCCGGCTAGTATTTATTACGATCTATAATTCCTGAAAGTTTCACATTGATATCTTTTACCGTTCTTGAGATTATCTGCGGACAAAATTTCATTCTAAATTCAGAAAATGGTCCATAACATGGCACCGGAAGTGAATTTCAAAATTTTCACTCAGATAGTCGTTTTTGTTTCCGGTGGGAACATCTTTCGAATTTGTGAAAAAGATTTAATAAAGTGATGCAATTTTAGATTAAAAAAAGAAAAGTTGAAATTTTTTATTTCTTTGATCACTTCCTGTGACGACCGGAAGTGATGGCTGACGCTCTGAACCCAAATAGTTTTGCCTACATCTTAAGGTATGTTGCTCATATAAGTTTGGTGTCTTAATCCCTTTCCGTTTCCGAGATCTTGCTCAGACAACTTCTCATTTTGAGGGCAGAAAAACATGGACCGGAAGTGAATTTTACAAAGATATTTGACGTTACTCTAGACATTTGCAGTCTGGATAACATATTTAAAATTCATTTCAAATACTTTATCTACAAAAGACATTAATGGGAAAGAAAAATACTCAAATTATGTAGTTTTTCTCTTAAAACCGGAAGTTGACGTTTTTGTTTCCGGTAGGACCAATATATTTCGAAACTACAAAACGGATGCAATAACGTGATGTAAGTATTGATTTAAAAAAGGAGAGTTGAAATTTTACGATTTCTTTAATCACTTCCGTAAGCGACCGGAAGTGCCGACGACGAACGAAAAGTAGCGACCCGGCTAGTACCTATCACGATCTATAATCCTGAAAGTTTCACATTGTTATCTTTTACCGTTCCTGAGATTATCCGCGGACAAAATGCCTTTTAAATTCAGAAAATGGTCCATAACTTGGCACCGGAAGCGAATTTCCAAATTTTCTCTCAGACAGATCAAGTTCATGTTACGACACATCTTTCTTGAAAATTTTATGTAAATCCATCGAATAGTTTTCGAGAAATTGCGTGCACAAAATGAGAAAGTAAAAAAAATAATAAAAATAAGAAGAAGAAGAAACAGTAGAATCACTGTAGGTCTTCCGTTGAAAACGGATTTTCTTGTTTCATCAACTTGATTGACAATAACTTACCTCGTTTTAGAAATTGTTCATATGTAGAGCATGCTCTGGCGTATCGAATTAACTAAGAGATATAAACTCTGTATGCAGGTGATAAGGGTACATGTATATTGCTGCATAGGTAAGAGAAGTTGACGATTGAAAAGTTAAAGTCATCACGTTTATCATAAAGCTTTGTTTTTAGATTACCATAAACGTCTTTTTCTAATAAAATATCCAAATATGAAACAGATGTGTCAGACTCTATGGTATCTTTTATCTCAAGCTCAGCGGGATATGTCGTGTCGACATAAGAATGGAAATAATCATTGTTAATTGATAATACGCCGTCGATATATCTAAATGTCGAGTTGAAGGACACAGCAGGTGTTCACTTCTTTTCTCGTAAACGATTTTGAACGAATTCTGCTTCATATGAATACAAAAATAGGTCTGCTAATAACGGGGCGCAGTTGGTACCTATGGAAATTCCAATAGATTGTTGGAAGACCTGGTCTCCAAAAAACCACATAGATATTGTCAATCAGAAACTCGAGCATGTTTTTAATGTTAACGTCATAGTGCTTGTGTGTACAATCAGACTGTTTTTTGACAAAGTAATTTTGCAAATAACCAATGACAAGGTAAGTAAATTTACATTTTATATATTCTATGTGCATTGCGCGGATTTTGAGGGCAGACTAATTAATTACAAATCTCTTATCAGGATGATGACAATTATCGGCGACAGGCACCTTTTTCTTATAAAGAAATGATTCAAGGTAAATCTTCATCTCGAAGAACGTTTTAAATTCATCCTCTAGAAAATTATATAATTTAATTTTGAAACGATGTATTTAAAGCTAAAAGATCCTGTGATTTTAACAATTAAGAAACAAAATTTACATTTGTAATGGTTTGGGTCGTGGATATTAGCCTGGGTAGCTCGTGGCAGTCGGTAGAGCACATGACTAGTGATGAAGGGGTCCAGGGTTCAATTCCCGGTCCAGCCATACATTTTCTTCTTTCCTGTTACAGACTTGGTGCGGTTGACCACCCCTGAACTTGCAGGTCAAAGTCCTGCCATGGGCAAATAAGAACTTGTGTTGTGTCTTCAAGGGCGAAGACAATTTAAGGAGGGAGGAATGTAATGGTTTAGACCGTGGATATCGGCCTGGGTAGCTCAGTCAGTAGAGCCCCTGACTAGTGATGCAGGAGTCTTGAATTCAATTCCCGGTCCAGCTATACATTTTCTCCTTTTCTCTTACACAGTATTAAGTTTCCTCAACAAGAGGCATAAATAATTAATTCTGTTTCTTCTTTCAATAACTACATTAGACACTGTTAGATGGACATAAGAATAACGAGAAACTGTATTACAGCTAAAAAAAAAAAAAAAAAACAAGAAGAAGAAAACGGTTTTTCTTGTTTATCCTTAGAGTTTTGACCGATATCCTCGATTTTTTTTTTTAGATTGACTGATTGTTTACTGATTTAACAACGTATTACACTGAATAAGGTTAATTGTGAAATATTTATCTCTGATTTAGAGATCTTACAGAAAGAAAAAATAAGACAGTTCTTAATCAGTTAATTAAATTCTGATACAAATTTAGGATCATTATCTTTTATTATTTAAATAATTTTCTTTTCTAAATCGATTTTCATGCAACACATTAGAAATTCGAAAATCAGGTTGAATTTTATAAGTCCACAGTTTAATTTTTATAATCTATAAATATTAAAATGATATGCATGGTGTCATATTTCTGCCCCCTACATGCAAGATAAATTATGTTAACATGCAACATAATTATGTAGACATGTGACATATTTATGTAAACATGCAAAATAATCATGTTGACATGCAAGTTACCAATCTCTTTAGAGAATCTAATTTTGATATTGGTAAACTGACTTACTAACTCCATTATATGACATCATACAAGCAAGATACAACAGAATTATGTAGACATTCGACTTATTTATGTCAACATGCAAGATAATTATAATTATTTAAAAACGTTCCTTTTTCTGTCATTGAAATAGTTAATTACAATATTGACACAAAAATTTCCGACACCAAAGTTGCAGCTCATATTGCTTTAAGATTCTGTGCCGTTATTATCAATTTTTATACTGTTGCCCATCGTCATGCATTTTAAACCGTTGTTTATGCAACGGTTCATGCACGCAGTAGGATAATAGTACTTTAACAAATATTTTTAAACAAATCAAAATTGATTATCTAAAATGAAAGTATAACAATTACTGTAGATTCCTTATTTTACGCGAGTACTTAATATCGCGAAATGGCTCATGGGCGTCAAATCGCGAGAACAATAATTTGCGAATGGATGATTTATCTAGAGATTTTACATACATTAAAGCACCATAAAAATAAAAGCGAGTAATTTTATTTCGCGAGTGGTGCTTCTCGCGTATTTACGCGATAATTTATTCCTCGCGTATATTTAGGAATCTACAGTATAAAATTTTACAATTCTTCCTTGAAATAATCACTAGGATTATTTACTTTTATTTGCTTGCATTTTCACTTATAACTGCTTTTATATTTGGAATTTTATTTATCAAAACGAATAAAATAACTGCTTTTCAATGCTTTGTTTCCATGGTAAGGTATGTAATATTTTTCCCATTTATTTTATCATTACAATTATAGACATAATAAGACTTTGGCTTCAATCTGAAAACATCCACTTTCCTTTTTTCAAATTTAGAGTGACTCTGGAGGAGTTCCAAATCGAGTCCCCATAAAATGTAGCTAACAGGCATTAAACTACAGCAAAAATGACCGCATTGGTATATGGAAATAAATTCCACAGGGAGAAACTGGGTTTTAAAGAATGGACAATATATGACTTTGATTTCAATCTGAAAACATCCACTTTCGTTTTTTCAATGTTGCTCAAATTTAGAGAGTGCCTCAGGAAGTGTTCCAATTGCTATTGTAAAAACTTTAAAGCATGTTCATGGGAACACCTCTAGTACCTGTCCAAAAGTGCCACCTCAGGCATTTTACTATTACAAAAATAACTGCATGATGGATTAATAAATGGAAAAAAAAATTCCGCAGGGAGAAATTGGATTTTAAAGAAGGGGTTTAAAATATTTTTCTTTAAGTTAAAATTAAAAGTATTTAAAAGATTCTTGTGTCTAGACAACTGCATTTGAATTAATTCTATGACTTAGCATGTCGCAGCTCTTATACAAAGAGTACAGTCATCGTACAGAAAAAGCTCAATATTGGCATTTTTTATATATGAGGCTTGTTACTGTTCACAAAAGCAATTGGCAGTACTTTTGGAAGCAAAAAAAATATTGCTTGAATCATACAACCCAAATTCAGGATCCGGAGATGCGAGCATAGACTATAATATTTAATTCTTCCAACTTTCAGACTATGAAATTAAATTCTATTCATTCCAAAAATTATGTTCCCTTGGTTTAAATTACATTTGCCAATGCAAATGCATAATTGGTGGTTGTTTAAACATTTCATTGAATACTTTAAGCTTTATCATATCACTACAGCATGTTCAATTATATTCTGTCTATTCTTCAAATAGAAAATAGTGAAAGTTAATGTTGTATAGAGAAAAAAAAACTCTATAATACTTTTATGATTGATTTCCATATATTTTCTAAATATTCAAGATATTCTGTGACTATGCATGTTCCAGCTCTAATATACTTGTATGCATAAGCTTCCTTGCAAAGCTCTTAAAAAGGCTGTTTTCAATTATTTTGTTGACAAACTGTGTTCCATATATTGTTTGTGTTTATGAAGATATATCTTATTTTAAGTGTATAACACACACAAATACTAGAAATGCTTATTTCTACTCAAGTATAAACAAATAAAACAAAAATAAGCATATTGCACATTTAGGATCTTCACATACATTGTGATCATAAACAGCTTTCCAGACATTTTTGTGTCCAGGACGCTAACTTTTATTTCTTGTACATGTACTTGAAACACCCAAACAAAGAATAATTATTCCTTTTAAAACTAAAATGTAAATTATACTATGGAAGGTTTTGTTATTTGTATGCATAAAGAAATCACCAATATTAATGCCAACTGGGCCTAACCTTAAGTAGAGATGTTTTTATGTGGAAGTCAAACTTCTTTAATTTGAAAATCAAAATGTATCATATTTTTGATTTATTTATGGTTGCATAATAAACTACAGAATAAAACATTAACTTCCATTGCTAAACGAATGTTGTTTACATGTTGTCTGCCATAGGAACATCATTGAGAAGGTACGGTGTGGAAATGGGAAATTCAGTTTGATCCCTTAATTTTAATCTTTCAATTTCCTAACTTTCCCCTCAGTGAATTTTTCTAAACTTTTTATATATGAGTTACCAACTGCTTATCTAAAAATCTGCATTTAAATATAAAATTTTGCAATTAGTTCTCAAACTTCCTGTAGAATGCCTGTACTATTTCCAGTTGATTGTTGAGAGACCTGGTCTCTACAAAGACTACATATATATTGTCAATAAGGAACTCAAGCATCAACTTTAGAATATTTCTGTCTTGAATCAAATTGATTCTTTTTTACAAAGCATGATGGTAGATATGAAGATTTCCGATTTTCAATTTCTAACAAAGAGGCAGCTATTTTCGATGCTTAGTCTTTAATTTAAGGACGACGGACCTAATTCGAAATTTCACGCCACTGCGCAGAAAACCGCGCATATGCCTTGAATCAAATTAACTAATTATGTATTGCAAAGAAAAAAAATATACATTTTTAATTCTTTTAAAGATATTCAAACGCTTCCTCTCAATTCAAAATTATTTTAAATATATTGGCCAAGGTATTTTCATTGAAAATTTTCCCCAAAATGTGCCCTACACCTGAGTTTGACAAGCCCCCTTGAAAAATCTAAGTCGATGACCCATTTATTTTTTGGCATAATATTCTGGTAAATTGTCTTGTTAACATTGTAGTTTAATATGAATAAAATTCTATCGCAGACTTTTTTTCAATGATCAACTCTTATACCCTGCACTGGTAATTTTCCATTACTTCTTATAGTAATTATCGATTTCCATCGCCAACTTTTGAAACGCTCCCCATTAAAAATCTACATCGATAACCATATGATTTTTTTATTGATTTTAACTCAACTTAAGTCACTTTAGCTCATATTAAAATTTGAATAAAAAATCTATTGCAGAAATGAATTAGGTCCGTCGACGTTGAGGGTGGAATGGTTGTATATAGTGTTGAAAAGCCATACGTTGTGATGGAATTGATTATGGCAAAATTTTGTGATTTCAAACTTTTTTTATGGTAAAGATCTAGAAAATGACTTTAGACTGTCTTTTTGGTGCTAGATCCATTATGACGTCATAATCAATTCCAATTTCTTTTTCCCGTACTTTACGGCTCTAATAGAATTAGGTAGAAAATAAAGTATTTTCATGGAATTCAATTTGAAACATTGTGAAAAGTAATCCCGATATCTATATTCAGTCTAATATTATTTTAAAGAAGAGGCCAAGAACATACAAATTACCGTTTTCTGAGAGACTGTAGGCAATCTGGATACATTTCCTTTGTCTGATATGGAAAATACTCCCGTATTCATGACCCGTTTTCTTAATTTTTCATTGAAAATGACAGTTTAAATTATAATTTTTCGTCTTGTTTGCCTACAAATTATGTCCTGTAACACCTTATTTGAGCAAGCTAAAGTTATAAAGCATCATTAAAGGAATTTATTTCTCAAATTTGAGAAATCTATAGGCACCTTTCATTTACTAAATCTTGACCTTAGGTTCTTTAGAGTATTTAGTAACACCATTTCTCGAATATGTTGTTGCAAAGTATTGCTCAAGTTTCTCAATTATTGCTGTTAATATTTTCATGAGGAGTAAAGAAAGAGACATGAATTTGATCTTTATAATTTGAATGGTGAATAAAAAGAATTATATGACAAAATACAAATTTAATAATAATTTTGAACCAAGACTCTGATTAGTTCCTTTCAAATAGAACCTTTTGATATTGGTGAGAGAGAGAGAGTATGGATTTACGAATTTTTTAGGTAGATAATAAATGAATATACATACCTATTTATTATTTTTCTCTAGCTTTTTCCATTCATCATGTAAAAACTTCATTATTTATCAGCCGACAACACTTTATCCCCCCGGAAAATGTTATTTATAAAGATACGCTTATTTCTGTAAAATAAATGAGTTCAGTCTTTACTAAAAAGTTTGAACAACATTCGTAATGATGAATTTATAAATCATGAAACAGGAACAGCTGTCCACAAATAACAAGAATTTCGTTTTACGTTTAAGTTTTATATGTTTAAATTAACTAGCAAAACTAAATTAGACGTCATAAGAAGGTTTCTTTTACACTTGCTGTGGCCTTCAACACGACATTTAGATATATCAATTAACAATGGTTATTTCCATTTTTATGTCGGAACGATATATCCCACTGAGTTTGAGATAAAAGATACCACAGGGTCTGACACATCTGTTTTATATTTGGATATTTATTAGAAAAATACGTTAATGGCAATCTAACAACAAAGCTTTATGATAAATGTGATGACTTTAACTTTTTTATCGTTAACTTCCCTTATTTATGCAGCAATATACCCTTAGCACCTGCATACGGGGTATATATCTTTCAGTTGATTCGATACGCCAGAGTATGCTTTAGCGTATGAACAATTTCTAAAACGAGGTAAGTTATTGACAAACAAGTTGATGAAACAAGAATATCAGCAGTCTCGTTTAAAGTCATCATTTCGTAACTTCTATGGTCGATGCAATGACCTTGTCAGCAAATACAATCTTTCATCAAGTCAAATGCTGACTGACGTTTTTCATATTAATTGGTAGGCCATTATTTACACACTGAATTGTCGACGGATTTTTTCGTTATTTCCCAATCATGACAAGGAGCACACGGCGAGTGTGATCGGTCGGCAGGAGATGCTCACTCCTCCATGGCACCTGATCCCACCTCTGGTGTCTTAGAGATCCGTGTTTGCTCTGCTCCTATTTTGTAATGTTTAATGGACTTTTGAGCTCGAATACTGTTCGTTATCGCCACATATTTCACACATATATACTGTAAATTTCTATTTGCAATTTAAAGTGTATTCCTTAAAACAATGAAATGGGAAATCGGAAGTTATTGATAACAAAAGCATCAAGAGACTAACATTGAACTGCTGTGATCAACTACGGATTTTTTTTAATGTCGATTGTTACTTACTGTCCAGAATGTTGTGGGTTGATTACCCGAAGATATGAAAAAACACTTCTGTAATGTTCAGTGTTTATTTGAACTCTGGTCTAAACAGTAGAAAATGGCTATTCACATGACGTCATGATAACGTATATGACGTCATACTTTTATGACGTCATAGTAAGGAATACAAAAAAATAATAATTTGTACACTATACAAAGAAGAATAATAAACTATAAGAGGTCCACAATACTTATTATCTTGTTACTTTTTTACTATTTCGGAATAGAAACAAAAGGATTTTAAAGTTCATGTTATTTATCCTCAACAAATGTAATGCTGCTACATTAAAATATCCATTTATAATGCTTAATTTCGCTTCGCAAAATAAAAATTTTGATCACGAACATAGTGAAAATAAGACCTCTGTAATAAATTCCATTGTCTAAGGATTTTTTCGTTTTTTTATCATGACAAGGAGCACATGACGGGTGCGACCGGTCGGTAGGGGATGCTCACAACTCCATGGCTCCATCGCACCTCTGATGTTTTAAAGGTCCGTGTTTGCTCTGCTCCTGATAAGTATGGGCATTTGAGCTTGAATACTGTTCATTAGCTCCGTATTTAATTATAATATATTCAAATTCGATTGATTGATTGATTATAATTGTTTAACGCCGAGTCGGCAATATTTTAGCCATATTTCGGCGAATATTCAAATTCGAAGATAGCAAGGTAATTTATCCATTGGTACCAAACGACAAGAGGTAGAATGTAATTATGTGTACATTATTCCTTCTAGCACTGTTTATACAGAGTACAATTTTTCGGTATACTCACTCATGTTTATGTAAAACTACGTATAGATTTTGGTTAAACAACATTAACTCAAAGCTGAGCGAGTGAAATGTTTTGAATATATAAAATTGATTTCAACTCTATTCCATTTGTGACACAAGAAAAAGGATGGAATTTATCAGAAGTGCCGATGATTTTAATTTTGCTTGCAAGATAAATATATCTTATATAAGAACGTGCCCAAGACACAGCTTTGGGTGCTATAATTGATAGTTGCTAAGGTAGATTTTATTGATATGAAAACAAATAACGTAAGAAGTCTAAATATGGGACATAGCTGCAAGGTTGCTTGATAAGATATGTCAAAACAGTTGTCATTTGATGTCTTCAAAATAAAGCTGTCTTTCTTCGATCGAACTATGAAATATTACAGAAAAGTAATTTCTGTATGCAAATTTTAATCAAAATTCGAAACAAGTCAAAATACATTACCTTTTTTCAAAAAAAAAAAAACCAAAAAAAACGAGAATCAAATTATAAAAACATATTGAAAAACCATTGACAAAAGTTAGTATCTCCTTATAATGAATTAATAATCTCGGTATAACGAGTAAGCTATAACACGATAATTATCTCGTTATAACAATCTTTTTTATTATTATTATTTTTGTTTGTTTGTTTGTTTGTTTGTTTTTTTGTTTGGTTTTGTTTTTGTTTGTTTGTTTGTTTTTTGTTTGTTTTTATTTATTTATTTTTTTTTTAATTTTTATTTTATTTCTTAGTTGATAATTATCAGTCGAATTGAATTTGAACAATTTATAAATGGTTTAAATTTTTTAAGTGCTACGGTGAAATGCACTCTCCTTCATATTTGGGTAACTAGGGAGGAAGTCACCATAATTTACATACATGCATGTATTTGTCAAATGGAGCATAGAATACTCAACTGAACATGCGGCCCGTGGAACTCTTGTGTATTAGAAACATGCATAGAAACCTGATGTTTATAGACCTACCCTCAATTTTTCATTATTTGACCACCATTTGTTACTTAATTAACAAAACAAAATGAATCATAATATGTTGTTAAAAATTAAATTTTTTAAAACAGTACTTTATTTTCCATTACATTATCACTCAACTAAATAATACCATTTTGTCTTATTAGTTTAAGAACACAGTATCGAGGAGAGAAATGTAAATGAAATATTACTCTTAAAAAGCGATTTTTAACTTCTTATTGACATTCTCTCTCTCTCTCTCTCTCTCTCTCTCTCTCTCTCTATTTTTCATTGCACTTCCATTATATATGTAAGTCTATACCAACCATTTTTTGTAAATGTAGGAGTCCACCTGCTTAACCACTAGACTTCCAATAAAATGTTAAAATGTATTATTTTTCTACACTTTTGTTTTTCAGATGGGATGCTAATTTTTATTTAATTTTTATGTTTTTTAAATATGCCTGTTTGAAACAAAATCGAAATTTCAGTCTTGAAAAGAAAAATCCTTAAATGCATAAGGCCTTATGGGTCTATCAAATTTATTCTGTTTCAAGGAGGCATTTTTTCAGAACAATGGGGATTCCTTATTTAAAAAAAACACAAAATTAGACATACTTTGCCGCGTGACTGATTTACACTCCATTTAATGACAAATAAGAAGTTGATAGGAAGTTTCAAATTACTGTTCTACATTGTGCAGCATACACCGTTGTAACTGAAAAAAATGAATATCGTTTTCTGTTACTGAAAATTATTCGTATTTTCTGCTATACCTTAAAGTGCGGGTCTGGGGTATAAATAGCAGCCAATGAGAAAAATGGAGGAAATTTCAACTTTCTTGCCACTCTTCACTTCGCAGGAGATTTTTTTGAAATTATATCTATACCGTCAATAAACATCTTCCGAAAGTTGTTGAGCAATCTAACTAAGCTATCAAGTGTGTTTGGGTGTTTACAATACAGAGTAAAAAATATATATACAGCCTATAATATTCATTTTAAATTCTGAGGCGATCGAAATTTCAAACTTCTTTGGAGTTTGATGGACAGCTTTAGAATGTTTACATTTACACCGGAAATGCCCGTCGCTATTGACGCATGCTAATGGCCGCCATATTCTCACCTCAAAAGAAAAGACGAAAATACTCCGAAAATAATCCTCAATACTTTTTATTATCCTTTCATCAAGTTGTAAATTAGAAACAAAGCCCATGCTTAGAACACAGAGAGTGTAAACAATTATCACTGTGGGTCAGTCATGCTGTTTTAGTCACTGTAGTGAAGCATCACATCGGCGAGATAACAAAGATTATCAGCGTGACACGTGTCTGTGGCTGTCAGCAGGGTTAGACCCAGAAAACAATCAAGTGGAAATGAAAACAAAAAAATCATAATTATAAAGTCACACTATTAAAAAAGAAATCTTCAAAATATTTTTTTAGTTCCAACGATGTCCCATGTATGGCTTATTTTTTGGATTCGGAAACCAATACCTAACAAGTTCTAAAACGCATTCTGGTAAAATATCCCTACGATGGCACACAACGTTTCGTAATCTTGGATCATTGAGTAAAGCAGTTCTTTTCTTCGCTATATATCTCTCATCCAAAAACACACCTCTATGAAAAAGCATAGTCCAAAAGAATTTGTACCTTTCTTTTCTAAGAGAACTGTTCCGTGTGTTTGGTGGCACAGGCTCCGATGCCCACCACATTTGTTTATTGCGTTCGTCAGTTATGCAAGGTTTACATAAACAATTCTGACATTCCTCACAGTTTTCATTTTGCGGGATAAGGTATGTCCTTTCAAAATTCATGCCTTCCTCTTCATTTCTATCATTTTCAATTGTATCTTCATTCATCTCTTCTAAATCCCAGTTATTAAAATTAAAGAATTGTGTAATGGCTTCTCTTTGTTCGGAATTAACTCTCAATGAAATAACACTTTTGTCTTCTTGTTCCTCCATTTTGCTACAATGAGACCGCGTTTTGTTTTGGAGGGAAGTTTTTCAGGGGAGAGGTATATTAAGGGACTCAGGATTTCATTTAATTTACTATAAACTCTATTTATTGATAAAATTGGAAATTATAAAAGTAGATGACTGGTTTTAAGAAATATATATGTATATATTTTGGATACTGCTTGTATTTCTTTGATTCACATATATTTTGGATGTTCCCCACTGAGCCCTCTTATCCTTCTCTGTATCACAGCTAGGCTGATTTATTGACATTTGGCGGGAGGTCCCTCCATGTGCCTGTGGAAGTTGGTCAATTCCATCTGAAACCTAAACAGGGGTAGTGGGGCAACCATGTGTCAATTTCTATCATAATATGAATATAATTCTTCCCCATAAAATTATTAAAATCATTTTATCAAATAAAAGTTAGAAGTGCTATTAAATTTATAACAATATTATTCACAAAAAGGTAATTGTTGATTGTCATTTTTTTTTAATTACAACTTATCAAAAATGGTACAGTCCACTGAAATATGATCCCTGTTGTATAGATAGTTTAGATATATTATATAAGATACAACCAGGAGTAAATTCAAAGAATAATCGTCATTAACTAAGCTTTATTAATTATTACTAAGAAATTATATCATGGCTGAAAACAAACGAAAGCGTCCTCCAACTTTTAAGTTAGAAATACCAGCTAACGAAGACAAGAAAATTAACATCTTGCAAAATCTTCAGGAAGTCAGGGAAATGTTAGTCAAACAACTAGGTAGACCTGTTAACAATGCCGACATCATGGAAAATTTGCTTTCTACCTGGAAGAAGTCAGTGGCTGAAGATGATCATCCAAAAACACCTGGAACGTATATTAATGTTAAGAGAAGTCAGGTTAACCAGGACTTCTTTGTGACATCGTTGCCTTCCGTGAAAAAACTCATGGATGTTGCTGCTGCACATGGAAAACATTGTGGAGGAAAATTGGAGGTAAAAAAAGCAACAAAACGGGGACATGTCACCTCTTTGAAACTGTGTTGTTCAAGAACTGATCGGCCTAAACACAGGTATATTTGGGCATCTTCACCCTACCTTCCGAATGGGAAATATCTCATCAATGAAAAAATTAATCATGCTTTCTTGTGTAGTGGTATGCTACCATCCTGTTATTCTAGATTTTGCAGAGAAGCAGGATTCGGTGTACTTTCTGTAGAAAAACGGAATTCGTTTTTTAAAATGTACAAGACATTTGTCCAACAAGAGTACGAAGATTCTATTAACACTGCTTTACTAGAGGAAGTTGGACTATATGACAATCTAGATGGAATTGATATCATAACTGACGCACGGCATGGGTGGCGGAAAAATGCCCAGGACACCAGTGTGGTGGCAATAGGTGAAAAAACGCACAAAGTTCTCAACTGTGTGCAAATTGCAACCACTGACGATCCAGTTACCCAGAGACATGAAAAAATTGGAACTGAAAAAATTTACGAGGATCTTGACAACAAACAAGTTTCTGTCAACGTCCACACACATGACAGAAATATGTCAATTAACAAACTAGTCAGGGAACGTGAAAATGGATTTACCTGCAACCAAAACGACATTTGGCATGGCATAAAAAATATTAAGAAGGCCATGTCTGTCATTTCAAGTGGACCACGGTACAGGGAAGGTAAAACGTGGTCCGTGGAGCTGTACGATAAACCGGAGGCCGTGTCTACACATTTCTATTGGGCCATCAAGCACTGCGGTGGAGACATAAGTACGCTCAGAGAGATGTTGGAAAATATTGTAGACCACTATAAAAACAATCATGAAAGATGCCATCCTTCCTCAAGATGTAAAGTGGATCCAAACTACGAATCTTCCCGAGTGGTGATTCAAAACCCTGTCGCAGAAAAACTATTAAACGGTGTGATAATTAATTCGGTGATTTATAAAAATCCGGATGATTTTCGATTAGGACGGGATACTTATTTTGTTGAGAGTTTTAATAACACTTTAAATATATATGAGGATAAAAGAATCGCTTTTGGCAGTGAACAGTATAAAGTGCGAGCATTCCTGGGAACGTGTCACTGGAATGAAAATGTGGGTAGAGACATTACTTCCATTACCTATACACGTAACCCCAAAACCCCACGAAAGCAACTTGGGAAAAAGAATTATAAAAAACAAAAATTTCAGTTCAGGAATAACATTTGGAGCCGTTACATAAAACATGTCTTTTCTAAACGTAAAAATAATTAAAACATTTATGTATTTGCACAGTTTTTGTTGTCTTAGTTTTAGCACGTGTTAGTGGTATGCTGCTGTCTATTAATAGCATTACACTGCAGTCTTATCAGTGGGGAGGTGTGACCTGCTCCCTAATATGCTTAATTGCTGTCCGTGTGGATATTTATCTAGGTCAGATCCGGCCTTTAAGGGAAAATAACAAAAGAACTGCAACGCCCTATTTCTAAAAAAATCTTTCAAAACATTTCTCAGAAAGATACATTAATTTTTTTTTAATTTTAGGTACACACCACAGTAATGTAGGACTGGGATGGTACAACTTATATATCAGAATATTTTGAATTATTTATAAAATTTAGTTTTTGTATTGAAATGAACAAAATATTTTTTTCACGAATAAGATTAAATACCGGTAATTCATGGAAGTCAAGGTCAATCTATAACATCAACAAATAGTCAGAGGCATAAGCTTAGATTCGGAACCCTTTGACATTAGCAATTAAGACTTTGACCTTAGAAAGAGGACATTAAGACAAAATGCACCGCACAATTTTTTTTTACTTGACTTATTTCTTTGTTCCAGATCAAGTTAATAAAAATACGATAAGACCATAAAAAAAGAATCCCTTGATAAGAAGACTTTTAACATGGAAAGGTGGTATGAATGAGAGGTGTATGCCTTCAAATTTTTTTTACCTTGGCCTACTTATAAAAGTCAAGATCAATTTTATACATCAAAAATATAGTATAGTCCGTAACCTGAGAACCCTCTGACATTAAGACTTCAAACCTTTTATATAGAAGGACGCCCTTGATACAAGATCCATGAAATTATATGACACTAACCGATTTCTTTGTTCAAAGTCAAGTTATGAAAAACTCGTCCAGACCATAACTCGAGAACCGAAACTGAAACCTTATTGCACATTTACAGGACATAACCACTCACCTTCCAAAAGATGATTAGGCTACTGCATAAAATGTAATAAGTGTTCTGGGAAACAGATTTTTGTAGAAAGAACGTCATTTTTGTCCCTCATTAAATTGAAATTTTAAAATATTCTTGCACGTCTACAGGACAACATCTATCATATTCCAAAAGGTCAATTGGTTACTGCTTAAAATAAAAGAGGAGTTTGAGGAAGAAGAAAGTGTGACAGACGGACGGACAGACGGACCAGGGTAACAACTTTCTTTAGAAAGTGCGGGTATAAAAAAAAGTGTTTAGAAACTTCTTTTATCTGAAAATAAGCATTTCGAATTTCGGGACGCGTTTGATTGACCCACCCCAATGGATTGAAATATGGAGATAACGAACAGTATTCAAGCTCAAAAATCCATTCAAACAATACGAATCAGGAGCAGAGCCGACACAGACCTCTTAAACATCTCCTGCCGACCGGTCACACCCGCCAAGTGCTCCTTGTCAAGATCGGGAAAACGAAAAAATCTGTAAACAATTCAGTGTATAAATAATGGGCTAACATTTACAATGAAAAACGTCAGTCAGGAAGTAAAGTGTATACGTAATCCTTACAAACAATGATACAGAGCGGATTCAAAATTCTAGGGGGCTTTTGGAAGATTTGGAATCCCAAAATTATACCAAAATCAATAGCATCAAAACTTACAATTTTCAACTCTATATACAACCATTCCCTACTATAAATTAAAGTCCAGGCTTTTTGACATCACTGAAAGCTGCTTTTTCAATGAAAACAAAATGTAAATTTTCTTACCTTGTCATTTCTCATTTGCAAAATTCTTTTGTTTAAACATTCTGGCTTTAAACACAAGTACTCTGAAGCTGACATTAAAAAGATGTTCGAGTTTCTGATTGACAGTATCTATGCGTATTTTGGAGACTATGTCTTCCAACAATCTGTTGCGCCCCTTTATGAGCAGACCTATTTTTGTATTAATATGATGCAAAATTTCTTCAAAATCTTATAAATGAGAAGACGAAATCTCTTGCTGTGGCCTTCAACTCGACATTAAGATATATCGACGACGCATTCTCAATTAACAATAATTATTTCCATTCCTATGTCGACACGATATATCCCAGTGAGCTTAAATAAAATATTCCACAGAGTCTGATACATCTGTACATGTTTTATTTTTCGATATTTTACTAGAAAAAGACGTTAATGGTAATCTAACCACAAAACTTTATGATAAACGGGATTACTTTCACTTTTCAATCGTCAACTTCCCTTACTTATTTGGCAATATACCTTTATCACCTGCATACGGAGTTTATATCTCTCAGTTGATTCGATACGCAAGAGTATGCTCTACGTCTGAACAACAAAGCTTTATGATAAATTTGATGACTTAAACTTTTCTATCGTCAACTTCCCTTACTTTTGCAGCAATATACCCTTATCACCTGCATACGGGGTTTATATCTTTCAGTTGATTCGATACGCCAGAGCATGCTCTAGCGTATGAACAATTTCTAAAACGAGGTAAGTTATTGAAAAAACAAGTTGATGAAAGAAGAATATCAACAGTCTCGTTTAAAGTCATTTCGTAAGTTCTATGGTCGATACAATGACCTTGTCACCAAATACAGTTTATCATTAAGTCAAATGTTGATTGACGTTTTTCATACTAATTGTTAGGCCATTATTTACACACTGAATTGTCGACGGATGTTTTACAAAAATATTATGAGTGATATTAATATATGTTACATGATCCACTTCAACTACATAAAATTAATTTTCCAGTATTTTCTTTTTTCATATTAAATTTCTTAAGTAAATGATTTTTAATATATTGATTGTTGAATCAAAGCATAATTTTGCTAAAAATCACAGAAAATATAGACTTTTAAAAAACTAATCTGCGTCACGCATTGTGTGCGGATAAGCCTTGATAAAACAGAGATAACAAAGAAAATAGATTTGAATTTAAAGTTCTTGATACACCTTTTTAAAAACAGTATGCAATGGCTTCTCTTCGACCAAAGTGCTCTAAGATAACGCTTCTGATCACAGTTGGTTAGTATTTTGCATAATAAAGTCTCAAAATATGGACTGATTTTAATAATTGCGTAATTTTTCATGTTTTTCATGATGATATTCATTATTTTTATGTAGTTTGTTTTTCCACAACGTACTGCCAACAATGGCAGATGGTTTTTCGAGGATCATCCGGGCAAATAAGAGGTAAAAATAATCTGTATGATTTATGGACTAAATCTGGAACTGCAGGAGAAAATGTTACCTGTGCTGATCAAATAGGGAAAAGATGCAGTTCTCACTATAAGAACAAACTCGTGGACAACTGGAGGAAAATGCAAATTTATGAGGTATATTAGATGTTATCCTCACTATATCTGCTACATAATGCTGATTTCATTTATTGAAGATATTTAGTAGACAACATATTGAAATACATATAATGTTTTGGTGAAAAAAGCTATTTTTATATACGGGTATTTTTATGTTTTATTTTTACAGCTATTTTTATGTACCCCTTTCGCACACTATCAATGTTATCCCACGATATATCCTGTGGCTAATCCTAAGACATATCCGGATAAACTTTGTTTGTCCAAACAAAGATACATTGCATGGTCCAGCAAATGCACTACCAAGCCTTTATCTTTACCCCTTACAAAAGTATAAACTGTTGTAAAGGAGAAACTTCAGACGTACTGTGCTACAGTTTATTCTTGAAGTGGTGTAGATGTGGATCCTCGAAAACTCGGAAAAACTTTTAGAAACTTTAAAATCACCAACTTTTTCAAGAGTCTATAACATCAAAATTTACGTCTTTTCTACATTTTATATAACAATTTCTCACAACAGATTAAAATCTAGACTCTTTGATATCATAGATAACTGCTTCTTAAATAAAGACGGAACTCGGAGATTTTCACATCTGGTGATTGGTCTTCAGCAGAATTACTTCGTTAAAAACCACTCTGATTGTACACACAAGTATTCTGAAGTTGATATTAAGGAGGGATTCTTGTCTGGTTTCTGACTAGATGAAATATTCAAAGTGCATTTGCCCATATGTCGTATACATTTAGATGTAAATGATTTAAAAGATTATATTTTTCTTTCCTTCTCATAATTGTACAACTTTGAATACAACTGGTAGGCTGAGTTTGACATCCTGCAGGGACTATATTTTGGCGTAATATCGGCGTATGAAAATGTCTCCTCTTTAACATACATCTGATACATTTAATCCATTCTGACAAAGTGTCAAGGTCTTCTTTTTCATGTCTGGCCCATCGACTGGCGTAGTCCTCTACAGAATATCCATAATATTTATGAAATTCCGACGCCAGTTGAAGGATCTGGGTTCCCTAAATTTAGGACCTTTCAAAATTAGTGATCTAAGGTCCTCATTATTAACTATATTTACGTCACCAGTAATAACGTGTCCAGCAGGACTATAGTTATAGGGCGAAGAAGAACATGAACACGATGGAGGATTATGCTTCAGATATTCGATATCCAGGCCCTGTAAAGTTTTCTTGTAATTAAAAAGTTTGGAAGCAATAGTCGATGTATATTTGTAGGAAATACAAGGTGGAGTCTTTAACTTGAAATATGGTGGAATACAAGACTGGACCCTTTTGTGATTAAAAATATTACTTATATTAACCGCGTCAATTCCTTTGTTGGCATATTGAAGTTTAAGGAAAAAAAGGATTGTTTTAGGTGCATTTTCTTCAGTAAAACGCGGGGGTTTAAAAAGCCTATGATTGGCAATATCCATAATTACAGATCCGAGCCTATATTCTGGTGTCGAGGAATCAAAAAATGGACTTTCCTAGACCTTTTCAAGAAGACTAGAAGTTTCAAAGGGACAGAGTAAAGTTTGGTGCGAATATGATGTAGACCTAACTGTTGATTTACGTAAGGTAGTAATGAATCAAAAGAGTGTATTAAAGGTTTATTGTAAGACCGATGCCCATGACTACGCTTACGTCTCTGTGTATGGTTAAAAAATCCCATCACATTTACACTGTTACACTGTGGACTGGAAAGATTTCCAACGCTATCGACATTGTCATTACATCCATAGGGAAAAGCTGTCCAAACCTTTTGTTTTTGTATCACTTTGTATCTTTAAATTAAACAATTGTAAATTTAGTTACAATTGAGGAAATTCGGATTAGTCAATATCGGTTTTAGTTATATTTTTTATCTTAATTTAATAGTATCATCTGATAGACCTAATATGGTGAGATGTTTTAAGGCCAAAAATTACAAATCAATTTTAAAGATCTTTTTTATGCAAAAAGAAAAACATTTAATCTTTTAAAATAAATAGAGGCATCAAATGATTGGCAACAGTAATTTTTTTATTCCTGATGTCAGGAAAAAGATGATGACCTTGACCTGACCTTGCACCTAAAATAAAAAGGTCAAATTTATCAAATTTAATCTCATTGATGCCTTCACTCAGTGATATTTTCATCTTTAATCTGTGAAATTTTCATTAATTTTTAAATACAATAAATATGAGAAGAATCCATCCAAAAAAGGAAGGTGTAGTTCCTCATTGACATCATTAATGTAGTCTTCGGGGACCAAGTTTTCCAACAAACTGCTGGAATTGCGATGGGTACTAATTATGCTCCTTTATTAGCTGACCTGTTTCTATATTCTTATGAAACAGAATTTATTCAGATCGTCTACACGAGAAAAGGAAAATACTAGCTGTTGCCTTCAATTCGACATTCACATATATCGACGAAGTTTTATCAATTAACAATTGCTATTTTCATTCGTATGTTGATTCGATATATCCCAGTGAACTTGAAATAAAAGATACCACAGAGTCTGCCACATCTTTTTAATATAAAGATGATTTTTTTTTCTAACTTTTGTCGATAAAGGCCATTTAACAACTAAATTGTATGAAAAAAGAGATGACTTTAGAATTTCCATTGTCAGTTTTCCTTATCTAAGTAGAAATATTCCACTATCACCTGCTTATGCAAGCACCTGCTTGCTCTGAGTATGATCCAATACTTAAAGCAAGGCAGGTTACTCACTGATACATGTAAGGTTATGTTACAGAGATTTCAACAGCCTCGTTTTAAAGCAGCATTTCGGAAATTTTATGGTCGTTATTAATTTATTGATTGTATGTTATTTAACGTCCCTATCGAGAATTTTTCACTCATATGGAGACGCCACCACTTGCCGGTTGAGAGCTGCAAATTTTGTCCTATACTCGGCACTTACGGCCATTGAGCAGTGAGGGATCTTTTTCGTGCCAACACCTACTGCTGGACCTCGGTTTATACGGTCTCATCCGAAGGACCGGTCTCCACGTCCCATGGGATTCGAACCCGCGACGTAAGGATCAACTCCTTACTTCGCGACTCTAGAGCAGACGCTCTAACCACTGCGCCACGCGGGCGACTTATGGTCGTTATAATGACCTGGTTAGCAAATATAACCTATCATGGGGTCGTATATTGGCTGACTTGTTTCATACCATAGGCCTTTGTTTTTGTACTGAATTGACTACAGATAGTTCCGTCTACCTGACCAATACATAGTGCTTACGGCAGGTGTGACTGGTTGAGAGGGGATGCTTAATAATACTAGGCAGCTGATCCCTCCTCTGGAAATTTCAGGGACCCGTGTTTTGTGCCCTCTTCACATGTCTGTATTGTCTATGGATCTTTTTTTTTTTGTCCGTTATTTTTACCTTTTACATAAAAAATAAAGCGTTTTGTACAGGCTTATCTCAGATCTAGTGTTTGAGACGAAACGATTTTTTCTTTCGTTTCAAACAATTAGTTATGGCAGTACATACAAATTATACTATAAATACTTATGCTTATGGGATTTATAACAAAAATTACGAAAGGTATCATTCCCTACTACATACAACGGGTACGTTTCATTAGATGTGAAGCCCAGATATGACTTTTGTTTATTATATAACTATTAATAAGAAACTCACTAATGATAAAATGTTGCAATAGTTTACAAAAATGTATGATTTCAATAATTAATGATATTGTATCCACCGCATAAGCAGATGTGAAAGTGTCAGTGTAGCTTCACATTTGTTCAAATTATGGCCTCGAAGGTAGGATAAATCCACAATAAGGGATCAAAATTTTACCTTCTCATCAGGCACGACGGAACAATGCCTTTGTATGCAAGTGAGCTAATTGAAAGGAATGATGTATATATCTATTATACAGAGAGGGTTTAAATTCACTTTCTTCTATTACATTTGCTTTGTTTTCTTAATAAACCAACTATGAAATTAATTTTATTGACATTGTCATGTATACTCACGCGAAGAAATATACACGTAGAAACTTGCGCTTTTTTAAAGTGAATTCACCATGCGACAGACTTCAGAGAGGTGTAGAAAATACATGTATAACGCTATTAAGCAGCAATAAATTAAAATCTGGAGTGCATTTCTGTTGCATTTAACATATTGAATGTAAATATAAGGACTTTTTTATTTTTGTGTGAAAAAATGGTGTATAAATTACAAAGTCTTGCAAGTAGGTATTTTTTTCATGAAGCATTTTTAGAACCATTGTAAAGGATAGGAAAAATATTCTAAAGATTAATATAATTGCTGCACAAATCGTATGCACCATCTCATTTGATCGTTGATTGTGCACAGACATATAATTTTTAATCCTTTTTGCCGCCCTTAGAGGCTTGCCTTGTTGGCAGATGCTAAAATATCTGCTTTCTTGATGCAAAAAAGCAGTTACATGTTATGGAGAAATTTATATTTTTTGTATGTTTCCCACGAAGAAACAAGACACCCAAATGATTTACATTAAACATTCAGTAAAAAATTATGATTATGAGATAATGAAGTTAAATTATTTACTAAAGGGTATGATGTGCCCTGGTGCCTTGTAATTATAGCTTCTTTCCTAGCTTTTCAGATTTCATCATTATTTGATTTTTCTTTTTTTAAAAATCCATTGAAAACATACTTGTTAAAAGTTGGCATAATGATAAAATATAAATATCATTATTCCAATGAAATGTATGGAGATAACGAACAGTATTCAAGCTCAAAAGTCCATAAAACAATACAAATTTTGGAGCAAGGCAAACTAGGACCTCTAAAACATCAGAGGTGGGATCAGGTGCCATGGAGGAGTGAGCATCCCCTGCCGACCGGTCACACCCGCCGTGTGCTCCTGTCATAATCGGGAAATAACGGGAAAATCCGTCGACAATTCAGTGTGTAAATAATGGCCTAACAATTAGTATGAAAAACGTCAATCAACATTTGACTTAATGATAAACTGTATTTGCTTACAAGGTCATTGTATCGACCATAGAACTTACGAAATGATGACTTTAAACGAGACTGCTGATATTCTTGTTTCATCACCTTATTTGTCAATAACTTACCTCATTTTAGGAATTGCTCAAACGTAGAGCATGCTCTTGCATATCGAATCAACTAAGAGATATAAACCCCGTATGCAGGTGATGAAGGTATATTTCTGCAAAAGTAAGGGAAGTTGACGATTGAAAAGTGAAAGTCATCACGTTTATCATAAAACTTGGTTGGTAGATTACCATTAACGTTTTTATCTAGTAAAAGTATCAAAAAATAAAACAGATGTGTCAGACTCTGTAGAATATTTTATTTCAAGCTCACTGGGATATATTGTATCAATATAAGAATAGAAATAATCAACTATTACCTCTAATAAGAGATATTTCAAAATAAACATCGAAGAAAATTACAAAAATCACAAAAAAGGAAAGGAAACAAAGAAAAACGTTATTTTAATTTCAGATAAAACTAGCAGTATATAAAGGAGGGATGGAGAAGAAATATGTAGTATTTGAACCTTCCAGAGACAAAATTAACTGGTTCGGAAGAGAAAACATCAAAACATCTTCATACAGTGATCTGAGTAGAAAAGAATACTTCAGCTTCTTTAGCATTGATGGGTAAATATTTACATTTCTAATGGTTTTCTCTTTGAAAGTTTGGTGAGTTGATTTCTTGGTAATTACACCTGAATGTTGAATACGCCAGATGAAAGGTCGAGAGCCTAATATGCATGTCAATCTCGTGCAGCTGTCTTTGTGTCTAGTATCAGTGGACGGGAACTATTGAAATGAACATGGAAGACCTCGTGTATTTTAAATCTTTTGAATTTTTATTTACAATTGTGTTTGACATGTAAATGTAAATATAAGGTATCACTTTCTAGTTTGTTGGGTATACTAGTGCATCAACGATGGTTGATGCACTCTCTCTCTCCCTCTCTCTCTCTCTCCCTCTCTCTTTATATATATAGTCCTAGTATATAATCGTCAACTTCCCTATAATACACTCGAAAACTTATCACAGTAGAATGCAAGGTAGGAACTATATCCATTTTCAATACTCTAGGAACACCAAAATGTATATTGTTTAGCTCAATTTAATTAAAAACAATTACCCCATTAAATTATTGTAAACCTGCTACAGTTGTACGTTTAAAATTGATTTGCAATTTTTTTTCCTTCGTAATATTCATTTGCGTTATTCAACTTTCCAACGTCACAATGGGTCTTACGTCTACTAAGCAAACCAGTTCTGAAAGGCGTTAAATAAGAAAAACATACAATGAATACAATATAAGGAAAATACCTATAGCAAAAAAATAGATAAAATACAAAAATCATCACACTTCCTCTTCTTCAAGATCTTATGTGGATAATCCTCATAAGTCAAAAACTAAATACTTTTTAACAAATTTTAAGTAGTTATACAAACATATTTAACAACACAATCAAATATAAATTACAATGTCAATGGAATGACATAATACGTTATAAATGTAATGTTACTAACAATCATCCAACAAATAGTCCATTTTAGTTTCTGGATTTCTCTTTCCAGTTGTTGATTCTTTGTTTCCAGGGATCTTCTCAGCTCTCTTTCCTTTTCTAATTCAGATGGTGAATCTATCTCTGCTAGTTTTCTTTTTGCCAGTTCTCTCATTCTTCCTAGCTGATCTATACTGTTACACATCTAGGCAAGAAAATACTGTAATTCCTCCTTGTACGAGTGTAATGGTGGTAAGGAAAGTGGGTCAAAGTTTCCCTAAGGTGATAGGTAAATTTCTCGGTTCTCTGGTTTTCTATTCATCAACATATGGAAGAGCAGAAGATGGTGTAATACTTGGTACATCCTGTGGACTTTGTAAAGGTTAGTTGGACGACGGGTTCTTGGCTCCCTTGTAAGTAAATAATCCAGGGTCAACATAGCCACGATTTTCTTTAGACTTGCCTCGCGTTTAGCAAGGATAAACTTCAATCCTTCCATGTATCTTTATTATATGGGTCCTCAGGTCTGTTTTCTCCAACTTTCTGCATGGCATTTCGCTACAGAGCAGATGTTTTTTGTAACCATCAGATGGTTTTTTTCATCCAAATGTCTTGTGAATTTGGATTTTAATTTTGACACTATCCCTTTACATCCTAACACTGGACAGGTCATGCTGGGCTGATACAAAATTTCTACAATGTCTGTCTTGCAGCTCTCCCGTATGGCATTGACCTCATTCAAGACAGCAAAAAGCTCTACTGCATCCTCTTCCATCTGAAATGGAAGTTACAATCCTAGAGTTTATTAAATAAATCAAATAAAGAAATACAAATAAATGTACCTTACATCCAGGAATTACGTGTACGTATGAGACAACAATGTCACATCGTGTGACTTTACTGACTGTACATAAAATACTCCTAACACTAAATTATTATATCCAGCATAACCACAGGATTGGTAGAACAAGAAACCGAAACCTCAGTCAGAGTATCCATGGTGCAAAAGAAGTATTCTACAAGACCAACATTATAGGAATCTACACAACGTACAACAGTCAGTCTCCCAGAAGACTCTCCACATGTCTCAACAGACATATAATCTTAGGATAAATTGTAACAAAACAAAATTTGAAAATATTACACATCCCCCTCCAAATAGCATAAGAATCTACAAGGAATGTCGCAAGACAGGCTTAATCAGCCTTCCTCTCCAAGAAAAAGCACGATTAGATGATGACGAACCGGAATCTGGTGGCTTGCAAGCCAAAGACTCACATTCATCCTGATCACTCAACGTGTTGCGTTCATCATCGGAGTCAGGCACAGAAGAAATATAAATTTCTGTGGAATCCATCTTGTAATAATCTGACTGATACCAGTTGTCTGTTATCCCTTCCCCTTTCACTCCTTTTAGTGGTCCACATGAACAAAAAAAGTTTTCTCCTGTGTTCATATTTGATCCCATAAGAGATGTCAGATAATTTTCTGATATATGATCCTGTTCATCCGGATATTAGTTTTTTTTTCATTTGCCTTTGGAGGGTACCATCTCCACACCATGTCAGCCACATTAAATGTTCTTGAATCAAAATATCTCATTAATTTGTTTTTTGATCCTTGACATAGATTCATGTACAGTAGAAAAAGATTATTCAAGTGAAATATGAAGATAACGAACAGAATTTAATTTCGAAAGTCCAATGAATCGAAACAAATTTGGAGCAGAGCAAACACGTTTATCCCCTGGCGATCGGTCACATCCAATCTGTGCTCCTTGCCATAATCGGAAAAAACGGAGAAATCAGTAGGAAGATCAGTGTATAAATAATGGCCTAATAATTAGTTTGAAAAACATCAGTCAGCATTTGACTCAATGGTACGTTGTATGTGCTGTCAAGTTCATTGTATCGGCAGTAAAACTCGCGAAATGATGACTTCAAACTGTTGTGATCCTTGTTTCATCAACTTGTTTGTCAACAGCTTGCCTCGTTTTAGAAATTGTTCATACGTAGAGCATGTTCTTGAGTATCGAATCAAATTAGAGACATAAAACCCAAAAGTAGGTGATACAGGTATATTGCTACATAAGTAAGGGAAGTTCATGATTGAAAAGTCATCATGTTTATCATAAATCTTTTGTTTTAGGTTACCATTAAGTCTTTTTCTAGCAAAATATCTAAATATGAAACAGATGTGTCCGAATCTGGGGTTTCTTTTATTTCAAGCTCACTGGAATATATCGAGTCAACATATGAATGAAAGAAACTATTGTTAATTGATGATACGTCGTCGATATATCGAAATGTCGAGTTAAAGGCCACAGCAAGTGTTTTCTTCTAATGTAGAAGTTTTTGAATAAATTCTGCTTTATATAAATTCAAAAATAGGTCAGTAATTGGGGCTCAATTGGTACCCATGGGAATTCCAACAGATCTTGTTGGAAGACTTGATCTCCAAGAACTACATAGATATTGTCAATCAGAAACTCAAGCATCTTTTTAATATCAACTTCAGAAGTTCTGTACAATCAGAATGCTTTTTAACAAAATAATTTTGCAAATGTCCAATGACAAGGTATGAGTTCGAATTTTATTGAAAAAGCAGTTGTCTATGATGTAAAAAAAAACAAACAAACCTGGACTTCAATTGGAAATGATTGAGGAATGATTGTGGAATGATTTTATAAAGTGTTGAGAAGTCGCACGTTTTTATGTTACTGATTTTAGTAAAATTCTGTGAATTCAAGTATATTTTTAAACCACTGTACATAGGCATGGGAACAGTTCGTTTCTTCTTGATCCCCAGGAGGGGAACCCACAATAAAATCAAGAGGCAGTGTAGCTTCTCTGCCTAACATGATTAGATTGGAAGTATATTTTGTACTCTCTTGTATGATGGCACTAGATGAACGCCATTAATAAATATGGCAAGTGGTCATCCCAGTTCAACCTGTTTTCATCCACAAAAATGGCTAGCATTTGGTGCAAGCTTCCATTGAACCTCTCGATCATACCGTCAGTCTGTGGACGAAAGGGTGTAGTGTGAGACTTGGAAATACCTAGAAGAGAACAAATACGAAAATAGCTCAGACTCGAACTCTCTGCCCTGGTCAGTATGGATACGTGTCGGTATACAAAATCGGCATATAAACTCCATAACCAGGACGTCTTCTACAGTCTGTGCAGTATGATCGGCAATTGCAAAGGCCTCTTTCAACTTTGAGTGATAGTCTCCTACAAACATAATGTACTGGTTCCCTCTGCTGGTTACTGGAAGGGGAGCATATTTGTCAATACCAGTACACTCTAATGGTTCATGTACCTCATGGTGCCTTCATGTATGTATGTATGTATGTATGTATATATGTATGTATGTATGTATGTATGTATATATGTATGTATGTATGTATGTATGTATGTATAGATATATATATATATATATATATATATATATATATATATATATATATATATATATATATATATATATATATATATATATATATATATATATATATATATATATATATATATATATATATATATATATATATATATATATATATATTAACGGAAGTCGTCACATAATGGCAAACCAAACCGTAAGAAATGTCACATAGTGGCATACGCTACATAGTGGCAAATAATCGTTTGCCACTATGTCCTCACCTGGTTTTTAAATCACTGTAACTTCGTTAATCTTTTATTTAAAGAAGATTATTAGATATCATTATAAAGATCGTTTATTTCACAACTGAATTCACGTTTTGAAGTTTTATTTTGATGTAGTATGAAAGAGATCCGGACAGGTTTTTGAGGGTACCCTATTTTTTTGTATATATGATCGCCCGATGGTTTTCGTCTGCAACAACACTTCGTGGCAAACGTCGGTTTTTTGGGATATTCTTTCTTAAATGAAATATATATGTCGACAAAAAGTTCAGCACAGATGGATTAGGTAATGATCTTTTCATTTATGTTTATCTCTCCTGGATATATATGTAATTTAAAAAAGATATCGCCGTTTTTCCAAAATACAGTGCACAATTTTAGCCGTTTTACTGATATATATAGTTCAGACAACTACGCATGCTTGACCCACTAAAATCACAATCAAGTTCAGAAATGGCGACTGAAATGTTGGGATGATGTAGACTTTGAATATCTTGAATCTGAGGTTACATATTCAAAGGATGTATTGAACGGATGACCTGTGGGGCAGAATTTCGATCAACGGCTTTATTCTTTACGGTCCTGAACTTGTGTTGGTTACGAAACGGATAACATGCGTAACATCTCTTGGAGGTATGTAAACATGGTAAAATAATAATTGATCGAAATGCTTTTTACAGACAGAATCTTAAAGAAACGTGTAATGTTTAACTAACAACAATTCATTCCGTGAGGGTTTTAAGATGCAACAAATCTATAATTAGAAGTAAACAGTGCCAAACGTCCTTATGAGATTTTTATGTAAATAAATGTTTTATCTTAGACAGTGAAGTTTAAAGACAAAATATTTTAATTCGTTGTCATGAATTATAACTTTGCCTTATTTAAATAACTAATTTATTTTATACAAATTGTAGAAACAACTCTATTTAATTTTCCATCTGATTTTCAATGGTTTAGAGGACAAATTAAATATGTTTAAGTTTGCCAATGCCACTGAAATATTTAAAAAAAAAACAAACTTTTATCTCAGTGTAATTCCAGAAACTCCATTTCTATATCTTAATTGTGAAGACACTGCACATCTAAATTTATGAGTGATCAGTGAATGTAAACCTCCATTCATGCCTGATAAGATTACTGATAAGGTGATCAACACATGTTAGAAATGTGTCTGGTTTGAAAAAGTTAGCCTTACTGTGGTGTCTTTTGAAGCTTCATGTTTCATTCATTTCATGTGAACTCATCAAGACTTTTCTTGCCGATATACATGTTTGATATTTATAAATATAAGCCATATAAGTTAGCATTTTAATGAAGAATATATTTATTTATATTTTTATATTTACTCTACTGATCTACATTCCTTAAATACTTTTAAAAATGACAACATGCAATGTTTTACTTGTGAACTGAAATAAAATTACTTCATTACTTGTTCAACATCCATTTATCAATTGAAAGGTAATCAATTAATGGTCAATTTTTAAGGAATAAATTGAATCCGCTTTAAGTGTTATTAAATAAGAAAGTGATGACAATAGATGAGTTGTCCTTTTCTTTTACCTCCAAAATAATTTTACACCTTAGACTTAAGACGATGAATAAAATCAAGTTGAAATATTTAAAAGTACATTTGTCTAATGATTCTGCTGAGAAAATCAAATTTCCCTTCTTTGTTTACATTCCACTGTCTGTACTTCATGACCTTAGTGAGTTACCTCCTCTTTGACCTAAGAAACAAAAAAACTCTAAAACAGGATAATAAGCAGAAGGAAAGAAGCGGTGAAATTTATTTATTTTACTTCTTTGAAATGATTTGTGTATGACAATAATCATGGAATAACATGATGTTTTTCATACAGAATTATATATTTATTCTATATATACTCCTTAAGATTTTCCAAAACATATTTTTATCACAAAGTCTCTGAGAATTAATCATTTAATGATAAAATTGGCAAATGGTGAAGTTTCTTCTCATTTTCAAATCCAGGTAGCTTAAAGTAAAGCGACCATAATTTATTATGGTATATCTAGGTTCAAATCCTGGTCTGGATAACTTGAACAAGAACTTTAACCATGCAGCTGCCGAATCCTACTTTTGCTAATTGATGACAACGAAATAAATTTGAACTATGCCATGAAATAAGTGTTATCCTAGTCATACTGAAGTAATCTCCATTGTTCTTACATATAATAATAGACTGCACACAATGTCCTATAATATTTGATGTCAAAATCTGATAATATGTTCAAAACGTGTTAGCTTTTAATCCTACTGTGTCTGCTTTGGTGTGGGGGTAATCCAGTGCTTATAAGCCTTATTTATGCTCTTATAACATTTTTATTTCATTTATATCAGGTGTTTTAAGGGGGCATTTTTGTTGTACACGTTGCTATGCTTCTAGTTATTAATGAAACAATACTTTAAATATTTTACTTATATTTACATCATTGAAATCCATTGAAATTATTTTTATATGAGATATTTATGTGCTTGTTAAAATTACTTCTTTTATTTCATTAAGTGAGGTTACAACCAATCTCTTAATTTTTATTTTTTTGCTGAACATTTTACTCCACATCATTTAGTAAGACAGTAAGAGACGTAATCCGTAAAAAAATTATCTTGTTTATTTTAATTTACAATGTTTCAGATAAAATTTAAAATCATACTGAATTATAAAAACCTGATTAATTTTGTGAGGATTCTTGTTAATACTCCTCTGTTTTCTCTTTGTTTACATTCCACATCATCTTTGACCACACCAAATGAGCATAAAAAAAATATATTTTTCGGTTAAGTTATCCAAACATTCAATTTGGATATGTTGGTGATTACTCAAAAACAATCAAAAACACATGTTCACCTAGGAATACATTTTCACAGATATTTCTTGGAGTAATCATAATTATATCCGATGTATATGAAACGACAAGATTGAATATACCTAGGTTATAGAAGCATAGTTTAGACAGAAATTCACTTATAAAAATTATTTTGACCAATCTTAGAATAGGCAGGCATTGTGCCTGCATTGTGTGGGAAAACTGTATTCAAAGTAAAGCAGAATTACTAGAAAAAAGTATAAGTTAGTAGAAGCTGCCAGAATTATTACAGGTCTTAGAGCCCCTGTGCACATGAGCACAAACTAATTAGATTGAAACAGGGAATAAGTTAAGGTATTTTCTATTTACATTGATTGAGTGAATCAAAACTTCAAAATGCAATTGCATGAAAATGATTTATTTTGTACATGAAGAAGAATTAGGGAATTTTTAGATGTAAATTTGTGACAGAATATGAGAAATTGATGATCCATACTTATTATTAGGGAAGAATAAGGGACTTTATTACTTTGAAATCATCATATTCATTTCATAGCTGTAAGATATTCATGAATTTTGGGAATGATTTGAAATCCACTAGGTGTACAGGCTTTAAGAAGGGAAATGGTAGCATTTTACGTGTTACCGCAATGTGAGATATGATGTTGGATGATATATTTTGATGATGTACAGTGATTATTGAATGTTTAGTGTCATCTTCATCACTTTGCCAATGCCAAGTAAGGTTGGATGAAAGATTTCATGAAATCCTTCTGAAATTCTAAAGAAACCTGAAATTGATTATTCAAATTGGACTTAGTTTTTTCACCCAAATTCCCTTGTGCACATGAGCACAAGCTAATTGGATTGAAACAGGGAATAATTGAAGGTATTTTCTATATATATTGATTGAGTGAATCAAAACTTCAAATTCCAATTGTATGTAAATGATTTATTTTGTCCATGAAGAAGAATTAGGGAATTTTTAGAAGTAAATTTGTGACAGAATATGAGAAATTGATGATCCATACTTATTATTAGGGAAGAATAAGGTACTTTATTACTTTGAAATCATCATAATTATTCATTTCATAGCTGTAAGATTTTCATGAATTTTAGGAATGTTTTGAAATCCACTAGGTGTACAGGCTTTAAGAAGTGAAATGGTAGCATTTTACTTGTTACCGCAATGTGAGATATGATGTTGGATGATATATTTTGATGATGTACAGTGATTATTGAATGTTTAGTGTCATCTTCATCACTTTGCCAATGCCAAGTAAGGTTGGATGAAAGATTTCATGAAATCCTTCTGAAATTCTAAAGAAAGCTGAAAATGATTATTCAAATTGGACTTAGTTTTTTTCACCCAAATTCCCTTGTGCACATGAGCACAAGCTAATTGGATTGAAACAGGGAATAATTGAAGGTATTTTCTATATACATTGATTGAGTGAATCAAAACTTCAAAATCCAATTGCATGAAAATGATTTATTTTGTCCATGAAGAAGAATTAGGGAATTTTTAGATGTAAATTTGTGACAGAATATGAGAAATTGATGATCCATACTTATTATTAGGGAAGAATAAGGTACTTTATTACTTTGAAATCATCATAATTATTCATTTCATAGCTGTAAGATTTTCATGAATTTTAGGAATGATTTGAAATCCACTAGGTGTACAGGCTTTAAGAAGGGAAATGGTAGCATTTTACTTGTTACCGCAATGTGAGATATGATGTTGGATGATATATTTTGATGATGTACAGTGATTATTGAATGTTTAGTGTCATCTTCATCACTTTGCCAATGCCAAGTAAGGGTGGATGAAAGATTTCATGAAATCCTTCTGAAATTCTAAAGAAAGCTGAAAATGATTATTCAAATTGGACTTAGTTTTTTTCACCCAAATTCCCTTGTGCACATGAGCACAAGCTAATTGGATTGAAACAGGGAATAAGTTAAGGTAGTTTCTATATATATTGATTGAGTGAATCAAAACTTCAAATTCCAATTGTATGTAAATGATTTATTTTGTCCATGAAGAAGAATTAGGGAATTTTTAGAAGTAAATTTGTGACAGAATATGAGAAATTGATGATCCATACTTATTATTAGGGAAGAATAAGGTACTTTATTACTTTGAAATCATCATAATTATTCATTTCATAGCTGTAAGATTTTCATGAATTTTAGGAATGTTTTGAAATCCACTAGGTGTACAGGCTTTAAGAAGGGAAATGGTAGCATTTTACTTGTTACCGCAATGTGAGATATGATGTTGGATGATATATTTTGATGATGCACAGTGATTATTGAATGTTTAGTGTCATCTTCATCACTTTGCCAATGCCAAGTAAGGGTGGATGAAAGATTTCATGAAATCCTTCTGAAATTCTAAAGAAAGCTGAAAATGATTATTCAAATTGGACTTAGTTTTTTTCACCCAAATTCCCTTGTGCACATGAGCACAAGCTAATTGGATTGAAACAGGGATTAATTGAAGGTATTTTCTATATACATTGATTGAGTGAATCAAAACTTCAAGATGCAATTGCATGAAAATGATTTATTTTGTCCATGAAGAAGAATTAGGGAATTTTTAGATGTAAATTTGTGACAGAATATGAGAAATTGATGATCCATACTTATTATTAGGGAAGAATAAGGTACTTTATTACTTTGAAATCATCATAATTATTCATTTCATAGCTGTAAGATTTTCATGAATTTTAGGAATGTTTTGAAATCCACTAGGTGTACAGGCTTTAAGAAGGGAAATGGTAGCATTTTACTTGTTACCGCAATGTGAGATATGATGTTGGATGATATATTTTGATGATGTACAGTGATTATTGAATGTTTAGTGTCATCTTCATCACTTTGCCAATGCCAAGTAAGGTTGGATGAAAGATTTCATGAAATCCTTCTGAAATTCTAAAGAAACCTGAAAATGATTATTCAAATTGGACTTAGTTTTTTTCACCCAAATTCCCTTGTGCACATGAGCACAAGCTAATTGGATTGAAACAGGGATTAATTGAAGGTATTTTCTATATACATTGATTGAGTGAATCAAAACTTCAAAATGCAATTGCATGAAAATGATTTATTTTGTCCATGAAGAAGAATTAGGGAATTTTCAGAAGTAAATTTGTGACAGAATATGAGAAAATGATGATCCACTCTTATTATTAGGGAAGAATGAGGGACTTTATTACTTTGAAATCATCATATTCATTTCATAGCTGTAAGATTTTCATGAATTTTAGGAATGATTTGAAATCCACTGTGTGTACAGGCTTTAAGAAGTGAAATGGTAGCATTTTACTTGTTACCGCAATGTGAGATATGATGTTGGATGATATATTTTGATGATGTACAGTGATTATTGAATATTTAGTGTCATCTTCATCACTTTGCCAATGCCAAGTAAGGTTGGATGAAAGATTTCATGAAATCCTTCTGAAATTCTAAAGAAAGCTGAAAATGATTATTCAAATTGGACTTAGTTTTTTCACCCAAATTCCCTTGTGCACATGAGCACAAGCTAATTGGATTGAAACAGGGAATAATTGAAGGTATTTTCTATATACATTGATTGAGTGAATCAAAACTTCAAAATGCAATTGCATGAAAATGATTTATTTTGTCCATGAAGAAGAATTAAGGAATTTTTAGATGTAAATTTGTGACAGAATATGAGAAATTGATGATCCATACTTATTATTAGGGAAGAATAAGGGACTTTATTACTTTGAAATCATCATATTCATTTCATAGCTGTAAGATTTTCATGAATTTTAGGAATGATTTGAAATCCACTAGGTGTACAGGCTTTAAGAAGGGAAATGGTAGCATTTTACTTGTTATCCCAATGTGAGATATGATGTTGGATGATATATTTTGATGATGTACAGTGATTATTGAATGTTTAGTGTCATCTTCATCACTTTGCCAATGCCAAGTAAGGTTGGATGAAAGATTTCATGAAATCCTTCTGAAATTCTAAAGAAACCTGAAAATGATTATTCAAATTGGACTTAGTTTTTTTCACCCAAATTCCCTTGTGCACATGAGCACAAGCTAATTGGATTGAAACAGGGAATAATTGAAGGTATTTTCTATATATATTGATTGAGTGAATCAAAACTTCAAAATGCAATTGCATGAAAATGATTTATTTTGTCCATGAAGAAGAATTAGGGAATTTTTAGATGTAAATTTGTGACAGAATATGAGATATTGATGATCCATACTTATTATTAGGGAAGAATAAGGTACTTTATTACTTTGAAATCATCATAATTATTCATTTCATAGCTGTAAGATTTTCATGAATTTTAGGAATGTTTTGAAATCCACTAGGTGTACAGGCTTTAAGAAGGGAAATGGTAGCATTTTACTTGTTACCGCAATGTGAGATATGATGTTGGATGATATATTTTGATGATGTACAGTGATTATTGAATGTTTAGTGTCATCTTCATCACTTTGCCAATGCCAAGTAAGGGTGGATGAAAGATTTCATGAAATCCTTCTGAAATTCTAAAGAAAGCTGAAAATGATTATTCAAATTGGACTTAGTTTTTTTCACCCAAATTCCCTTGTGCACATGAGCACAAGCTAATTGGATTGAAACAGGGATTAATTGAAGGTATTTTCTATATATATTGATTGAGTGAATCAAAACTTCAAAATGCAATTGCATGAAAATGATTTATTTTGTCTATGAAGAAGAATTAGGGAATTTTCAGAAGTAAATTTGTGACAGAATATGAGAAAATGATGATCCACTCTTATTATTAGGGAAGAATTAGGGACTTTATTACTTTGAAATCATCATATTCATTTCATAGCTGTAAGATTTTCATGAATTTTAGGAATGATTTGAAATCCACTGTGTGTACAGGCTTTAAGAAGTGAAATGGTAGCATTTTACTTGTTACCGCAATGTGAGATATGATGTTGGATGATATATTTTGATGATGTACAGTGATTATTGAATGTTTAGTGTCATCTTCATCACTTTGCCAATGCCAAGTAAGGTTGGATGAAAGATTTCATGAAATCCTTCTGAAATTCTAAAGAAAGCTGAAAATGATTATTCAAATTGGACTTAGTTTTTTTCACCCAAATTCCCTTGTGCACATGAGCACAAGCTAATTGGATTGAAACAGGGAATAATTGAAGGTATTTTCTATATACATTGATTGAGTGAATCAAAACTTCAAAATGCAATTGCATGAAAATGATTTATTTTGTCCATGAAGAAGAATTAAGGAATTTTTAGATGTAAATTTGTGACAGAATATGAGAAATTGATGATCCATACTTATTATTAGGGAAGAACAAGGGACTTTATTACTTTGAAATCATCATATTCATTTCATAGCTGTAAGATTTTCATGAATTTTAGGAATGATTTGAAATCCACTAGGTGTACAGGCTTTAAGAAGGGAAATGGTAGCATTTTACTTGTTATCCCAATGTGAGATATGATGTTGGATGATATATTTTGATGATGTACAGTGATTATTGAATGTTTAGTGTCATCTTCATCACTTTGCCAATGCCAAGTAAGGGTGGATGAAAGATTTCATGAAATCCTTCTGAAATTCTAAAGAAACCTGAAAATGATTATTCAAATTGGACTTAATTTTTTTCACCCAAATTCCCTTGTGCACATGAGCACAAGCTAATTGGATTGAAACAGGGAATAATTGAAGGTATTTTCTATATACATTGATTGAGTGAATCAAAACTTCAAAATGCAATTGCATGAAAATGATTTATTTTGTCCATGAAGAAGAATTAGGGAATTTTTAGATGTAAATTTGTGACAGAATATGAGAAATTGATGATCCATACTTATTATTAGGGAAGAATAAGGGACTTTATTACTTTGAAATCATCATATTCATTTCATAGCTGTAAGATTTTCATGAATTTTAGGAATGATTTGAAATCCACTAGGTGTACAGGCTTTAAGAAGTGAAATGGTAGCATTTTACTTGTTACCGCAATGTGAGATATGATGTTGGATGATATATTTTGATGATGTACAGTGATTATTGAATGTTTAGTGTCATCTTCATCACTTTGCCAATGCCAAGTAAGGTTGGATGAAAGATTTCATGAAATCCTTCTGAAATTCTAAAGAAAGCTGAAAATGATTATTCAAATTGGACTTAGTTTTTTTCACCCAAATTCCCTTGTGCACATGAGCACAAGCTAATTGGATTGAAACAGGGAATAAGTTAAGGTATTTTCTATATACATTGATTGAGTGAATCAAAACTTCAAAATGCAATTGCATGAAAATGATTTATTTTGTCCATGAAGAAGAATTAGGGAATTTTTAGATGTAAATTTGTGACAGAATATGAGAAAATGATGATCCATACTTATTATTAGGGAAGAATAAGGGACTTTATTACTTTGAAATCATCATATTCATTTCATAGCTGTAAGACTTTCATGAATTTTAGGAATGATTTGAAATCCACTAGGTGTACAGGCTTTAAGAAGTGAAATGGTAGCATTTTACTTGTTATCCCAATGTGAGATATGATGTTGGATGATATATTTTGATGATGTACAGTGATTATTGAATGTTTAGTGTCATCTTCATCACTTTGCCAATGCCAAGTAAGGTTGGATGAAAGATTTCATGAAATCCTTCTGAAATTCTAAAGAAAGCTGAAAATGATTATTCAAATTGGACTTAGTTTTTTTCACCCAAATTCCCTTGTGCACATGAGCACAAGCTAATTGGATTGAAACAGGGAATAAGTTAAGGTATTTTCTATATACATTGATTGAGTGAATCAAAACTTCAAAATGCAATTGCATGAAAATGATTTATTTTGTCCATGAAGAAGAATTAGGGAATTTTTAGATGTAAATTTGTGACAGAATATGAGAAATTGATGATCCATACTTATTATTAGGGAAGAATAAGGTACTTTATTACTTTGAAATCATCATATTCATTTCATAGCTGTAAGATTTTCATGAATTTTAGGAATGATTTGAAATCCACTAGGTGTACAGGCTTTAAGAAGTGAAATGGTAGCAATTTACTTGTTATCCCAATGTGAGATATGATGTTGGATGATATATTTTGATGATGTACAGTGATTATTGAATGTTTAGTGTCATCTTCATCACTTTGCCAATGCCAAGTAAGGTTGGATGAAAGATTTCATGAAATCCTTCTGAAATTCTAAAGAAACCTGAAAATGATTATTCAAATTGGACTTAGTTTTTTTCACCCAAATTCCCTTGTGCACATGAGCACAAGCTAATTGGATTGAAACAGGGAATAAGTTAAGGTATTTTCTATATACATTGATTGAGTGAATCAAAACTTCAAAATGCAATTGCATGAAAATGATTTATTTTGTCCATGAAGAAGAATTAGGGAATTTTCAGAAGTAAATTTGTGACAGAATATGAGAAAATGATGATCCACTCTTATTATTAGGGAAGAATAAGGTACTTTATTACTTTGAAATCATCATATTCATTTCATAGCTGTAAGATTTTCATGAATTTTAGGAATGATTTGAAATCCACTAGGTGTACAGGCTTTAAGAAGTGAAATGGTAGCAATTTACTTGTTATCCCAATGTGAGATATGATGTTGGATGATATATTTTGATGATGTACAGTGATTATTGAATGTTTAGTGTCATCTTCATCACTTTGCCAATGCCAAGTAAGGTTGGATGAAAGATTTCATGAAATCCTTCTGAAATTCTAAAGAAACCTGAAAATGATTATTCAAATTGGACTTAGTTTTTTTCACCCAAATTCCCTTGTGCACATGAGCACAAGCTAATTGGATTGAAACAGGGAATAAGTTAAGGTATTTTCTATATACATTGATTGAGTGAATCAAAACTTCAAAATGCAATTGCATGAAAATGATTTATTTTGTCCATGAAGAAGAATTAGGGAATTTTCAGAAGTAAATTTGTGACAGAATATGAGAAAATGATGATCCACTCTTATTATTAGGGAAGAATTAGGGACTTTATTACTTTGAAATCATCATATTCATTTCATAGCTGTAAGACTTTCATGAATTTTAGGAATGATTTGAAATCCACTAGGTGTACAGGCTTTAAGAAGTGAAATGGTAGCATTTTACTTGTTACCGCAATGTGAGATATGATGTTGGATGATATATTTTGATGATGTACAGTGATTATTGAATGTTTAGTGTCATCTTCATCACTTTGCCAATGCCAAGTAAGGGTGGATAAAAGATTTCATGAAATCCTTCTGAAATTCTAAAGAAAGCTGAAAATGATTATTCAAATTGGACTTAGTTTTTTTCACCCAAATTCCCTTGTGCAAATGAGCACAAGCTAATTGGATTGAAACAGGGAATAAGTTAAGGTATTTTCTATTTACATTGATTGAGTGAATCAAAACTTCAAAATGCAATTGCATGAAAATGATTTATTTTGTCCATGAAGAAGAATTAGGGAATTTTCAGAAGTAAATTTGTGACAGAATATGAGAAAATGATGATCCATACTTATTATTAGGGAAGAATAAGGGACTTTATTACTTTGAAATCATCATATTCATTTCATAGCTGTAAGATTTTCATGAATTTTAGGAATGATTTGAAATCCACTGGGTGTACAGGCTTTAAGAAGTGAAATGGTAGCATTTTACTTGTTATCCCAATGTGAGATATGATGTTGGATGATATATTTTGATGATGTACAGTGATTATTGAATGTTTAGTGTCATCTTCATCACTTTGCCAATGCCAAGTAAGGTTGGATGAAAGATTTCATGAAATCCTTCTGAAATTCTAAAGAAACCTGAAAATGATTATTCAAATTGGACTTAATTTTTTTTCACCCAAATTCCCTTGTGCACATGAGCACATGCTAATTGGATTGAAACAGGGAATAATTGAAGGTATTTTCTATATACATTGATTGAGTGAATCAAAACTTCAAAATGCAATTGCATGAAAATGATTTATTTTGTCCATGAAGAAGAATTAGGGAATTTTTAGATGTAAATTTGTGACAGAATATGAGAAATTGATGATCCATACTTATTATTAGGGAAGAATAAGGGACTTTATTACTTTGAAATCATCATATTCATTTCATAGCTGTAAGATTTTCATGAATTTTAGGAATGTTTTGAAATCCACTAGGTGTACAGGCTTTAAGAAGGGAAATGGTAGCATTTTACTTGTTACCGCAATGTGAGATATGATGTTGGATGATATATTTTGATGATGTACAGTGATTATTGAATGTTTAGTGTCATCTTCATCACTTTGCCAATGCCAAGTAAGGTTGGATGAAAGATTTCATGAAATCCTTCTGAAATTCTAAAGAAAGCTGAAAATGATTATTCAAATTGGACTTAGTTTTTTTCACCCAAATTCCCTTGTGCACATGAGCACAAGCTAATTGGATTGAAACAGGGAATAAGTTAAGGTATTTTCTATATACATTGATTGAGTGAATCAAAACTTCAAAATGCAATTGCATGAAAATGATTTATTTTGTCCATGAAGAAGAATTAGGGAATTTTTAGATGTAAATTTGTGACAGAATATGAGAAATTGATGATCCATACTTATTATTAGGGAAGAATAAGGTACTATATTACTTTGAAATCATCATATTCATTTCATAGCTGTAAGATTTTCATGAATTTTAGGAATGATTTGAAATCCACTGGGTGTACAGGCTTTAAGAAGTGAAATGGTAGCAATTTACTTGTTATCCCAATGTGAGATATGATGTTGGATGATATATTTTGATGATGTACAGTGATTATTGAATGTTTAGTGTCATCTTCATCACTTTGCCAATGCCAAGTAAGGGTGGATGAAAGATTTCATGAAATCCTTCTGAAATTCTAAAGAAAGCTGAAAATGATTATTCAAATTGGACTTAGTTTTTTTCACCCAAATTCCCTTGTGCACATGAGCACAAGCTAATTGGATTGAAACAGGGAATAAGTTAAGGTATTTTCTATATACATTGATTGAGTGAATCAAAACTTCAAAATGCAATTGCATGAAAATGATTTATTTTTGTCCATGAAGAAGAATTAGGGAATTTTTAGAAGTAAATTTGTGACAGAATATGAGAAAATGATGATCCACTCTTATTATTAGGGAAGAATGAGGGACTTTATTACTTTGAAATCATCATATTCATTTCATAGCTGTAAGACTTTCATGAATTTTAGGAATGATTTGAAATCCACTAGGTGTACAGGCTTTAAGAAGGGAAATGGTAGCATTTTACTTGTTACCGCAATGTGAGATATGATGTTGGATGATATATTTTGATGATGTACAGTGATTATTGAATGTTTAGTGTCATCTTCATCACTTTGCCAATGCCAAGTAAGGGTGGATGAAAGATTTCATGAAATCCTTCTGAAATTCTAAAGAAAGCTGAAAATGATTATTCAAATTGGACTTAGTTTTTTTCACCCAAATTCCCTTGTGCACATGAGCACAAGCTAATTGGATTGAAACAGGAAATAAGTTAAGGTATTTTCTATATATATTGATCGAGTGAATCAAAACTTCAAATTCCAATTGTATGTAAATGATTTATTTTGTCCATGAAGAAGAATTAGGGAATTTTTAGAAGTAAATTTGTGACAGAATATGAGAAAATGATGATGCACTCTTATTATTAGGGAAGAATTAGGGACTTTATTACTTTGAAATCATCATATTCATTTCATAGCTGTAAGATTTTCATGAATTTTAGGAATGATTTGAAATCCACTAGGTGTACAGGCTTTAAGAAGTGAAATGGTAGCATTTTACTTGTTACCGCAATGTGAGATATGATGTTGGATGATATATTTTGATGATGTACAGTGATTATTGAATGTTTAGTGTCATCTTCATCACTTTGCCAATGCCAAGTAAGGTTGGATGAAAGATTTCATGAAATCCTTCTGAAATTCTAAAGAAACCTGAAAATGATTATTCAAATTGGACTTAGTTTTTTTCACCCAAATTCCCTTGTGCAAATGAGCACAAGCTAATTGGATTGAAACAGGAAATAAGTTAAGGTATTTTCTATATACATTGATTGAGTAAATCAAAACTTCAAAATGCAATTGCATGAAAATGATTTATTTTTTCCATGAAGAAGAATTAGGGAATTTTTAGATGTAAATTTGTGACAGAATATGAGAAAATGATGATCCATTCTTATTATTAGGGAAGAATTAGGGACTTTATTACTTTGAAATCATCATATTCATTTCATAGCTGTAAGATTTTCATGAATTTTAGGAATGATTTGAAATCCACTAGGTGTACAGGCTTTAAGAAGGGAAATGGTAGCATTTTACTTGTTACCGCAATGTGAGATATGATGTTGGATGATATATTTTGATGATGTACAGTGATTATTGAATGTTTAGTGTCATCTTCATCACTTTGCCAATGCCAAGTAAGGGTGGATGAAAGATTTCATGAAATCCTTCTGAAATTCTAAAGAAACCTGAAAATGATTATTCAAATTGGACTTAGTTTTTTTCACCCAAATTCCCTTGTGCACATGAGCACAAGCTAATTGGATTGAAACAGGGAATAATTGAAGGTATTTTCTATATATATTGATTGAGTGATTGAGAACTTCAAAATCCAATTGCATGAAAATGATTTATTTTGTCCATGAAGAAGAATTAGGGAATTTTTAGATGTAAATTTGTGACAGAATATGAGAAATTGATGATCCATACTTATTATTAGGGAAGAATAAGGGACTTTATTACTTTGAAATCATCATATTCATTTCATAGCTGTAAGATTTTCATGAATTTTAGGAATGTTTTGAAATCCACTAGGTGTACAGGCTTTAAGAAGGGAAATGGTAGCAATTTACTTGTTACAGCAATGTGAGATATGATGTTGGATGATATATTTTGATGATGTACAGTGATTATTGAATGTTTAGTGTCATCTTCATCACTTTGCCAATGCCAAGTAAGGGTGGATGAAAGATTTGATGAAATCCTTCTGAAATTCTAAAGAAAGCTGAAAATGATTATTCAAATTGGACTTAGTTTTTTTCACCCAAATTCCCTTGTGCACATGAGCACAAGCTAATTGGATTGAAACAGGGAATAATTGAAGGTATTTTCTATATATATTGATTGAGTGAATCAAAACTTCAAATTCCAATTGTATGTAAATGATTTATTTTGCCCAGGAAGAAGAATTAGGGAATTTTTGGAAGTAAATTTGTGACAGAATATGAGAAAATGATGATGCACTCTTATTATTAGGGAAGAATTAGGGACTTTATTACTTTGAAATCATCATATTCATTTCATAGCTGTAAGATTTTCATGAATTTTAGGAATGATTTGAAATCCACTAGGTGTACAGGCTTTAAGAAGTGAAATGATAGCATTTTACTTGTTACCGCAATGTGAGATATGATGTTGGATGATATATTTTGATGATGTACAGTGATTATTGAATGTTTAGTGTCATCTTCATCACTTTGCCAATGCCAAGTAAGGGTGGATGAAAGATTTCATGAAATCCTTCTGAAATTCTAAAGAAACCTGAAAATGATTATTCAAATTGGACTTAGTTTTTTTTCACCCAAATTCCCTTGTGCACATGAGCACAAGCTAATTGGATTGAAACAGGGATTAATTGAAGGTATTTTCTATATACATTGATTGAGTGAATCAAAACTTCAAAATCCAATTGCATGAAAATGATTTATTTTGTCCATGAAGAAGAATTAGGGAATTTTTAGATGTAAATTTGTGACAGAATATGAGAAATTGATGATCCATACTTATTATTAGGGAAGAATAAGGTACTATATTACTTTGAAATCATCATATTCATTTCATAGCTGTAAGATTTTCATGAATTTTAGGAATGATTTGAAATCCACTGGGTGTACAGGCTTTAAGAAGTGAAATGGTAGCAATTTACTTGTTATCCCAATGTGAGATATGATGTTGGATGATATATTTTGATGATGTACAGTGATTATTGAATGTTTAGTGTCATCTTCATCACTTTGCCAATGCCAAGTAAGGGTGGATGAAAGATTTCATGAAATCCTTCTGAAATTCTAAAGAAAGCTGAAAATGATTATTCAAATTGGACTTAGTTTTTTTCACCCAAATTCCCTTGTGCACATGAGCACAAGCTAATTGGATTGAAACAGGGAATAAGTTAAGGTATTTTCTATATACATTGATTGAGTGAATCAAAACTTCAAAATGCAATTGCATGAAAATGATTTATTTTGTCCATGAAGAAGAATTAGGGAATTTTTAGAAGTAAATTTGTGACAGAATATGAGAAAATGATGATCCACTCTTATTATTAGGGAAGAATTAGGGACTTTATTACTTTGAAATCATCATATTCATTTCATAGCTGTAAGACTTTCATGAATTTTAGGAATGATTTGAAATCCACTAGGTGTACAGGCTTTAAGAAGGGAAATGGTAGCATTTTACTTGTTACCGCAATGTGAGATATGATGTTGGATGATATATTTTGATGATGTACAGTGATTATTGAATGTTTAGTGTCATCTTCATCACTTTGCCAATGCCAAGTAAGGGTGGATGAAAGATTTCATGAAATCCTTCTGAAATTCTAAAGAAAGCTGAAAATGATTATTCAAATTGGACTTAGTTTTTTTCACCCAAATTCCCTTGTGCACATGAGCACAAGCTAATTGGATTGAAACAGGAAATAAGTTAAGGTATTTTCTATATATATTGATCGAGTGAATCAAAACTTCAAATTCCAATTGTATGTAAATGATTTATTTTGTCCATGAAGAAGAATTAGGGGATTTTTAGAAGTAAATTTGTGACAGAATATGAGAAAATGATGATCCACTCTTATTATTAGGGAAGAATTAGGGACTTTATTACTTTGAAATCATCATATTCATTTCATAGCTGTAAGATTTTCATGAATTTTAGGAATGATTTGAAATCCACTAGGTGTACAGGCTTTAAGAAGGGAAATGGTAGCATTTTACTTGTTACCGCAATGTGAGATATGATGTTGGATGATATATTTTGATGATGTACAGTGATTATTGAATGTTTAGTGTCATCTTCATCACTTTGCCAATGCCAAGTAAGGTTGGATGAAAGATTTCATGAAATCCTTCTGAAATTCTAAAGAAACCTGAAAATGATTATTCAAATTGGACTTAGTTTTTTTCACCCAAATTCCCTTGTGCAAATGAGCACAAGCTAATTGGATTGAAACAGGAAATAAGTTAAGGTATTTTCTATATACATTGATTGAGTGAATCAAAACTTCAAAATGCAATTGCATGAAAATGATTTATTTTGTCCATGAAGAAGAATTAGGGAATTTTTAGATGTAAATTTGTGACAGAATATGAGAAAATGATGATCCATTCTTATTATTAGGGAAGAATTAGGGACTTTATTACTTTGAAATCATCATATTCATTTCATAGCTGTAAGATTTTCATGAATTTTAGGAATGATTTGAAATCCACTAGGTGTACAGGCTTTAAGAAGGGAAATGGTAGCATTTTACTTGTTACCGCAATGTGAGATATGATGTTGGATGATATATTTTGATGATGTACAGTGATTATTGAATGTTTAGTGTCATCTTCATCACTTTGCCAATGCCAAGTAAGGGTGGATGAAAGATTTCATGAAATCCTTCTGAAATTCTAAAGAAAGCTGAAAATGATTATTCAAATTGGACTTAGTTTTTTTCACCCAAATTCCCTTGTGCACATGAGCACAAGCTAATTGGATTGAAACAGGGAATAATTGAAGGTATTTTCTATATATATTGATTGAGTGATTGAGAACTTCAAAATCCAATTGCATGAAAATGATTTATTTTGTCCATGAAGAAGAATTAAGGAATTTTTAGATGTAAATTTGTGACAGAATATGAGAAATTGATGATCCATACTTATTATTAGGGAAGAATAAGGGACTTTATTACTTTGAAATCATCATATTCATTTCATAGCTGTAAGATTTTCATGAATTTTAGGAATGTTTTGAAATCCACTAGGTGTACAGGCTTTAAGAAGGGAAATGGTAGCAATTTACTTGTTACAGCAATGTGAGATATGATGTTGGATGATATATTTTGATGATGTACAGTGATTATTGAATGTTTAGTGTCATCTTCATCACTTTGCCAATGCCAAGTAAGGGTGGATGAAAGATTTGATGAAATCCTTCTGAAATTCTAAAGAAAGCTGAAAATGATTATTCAAATTGGACTTAGTTTTTTTCACCCAAATTCCCTTGTGCACATGAGCACAAGCTAATTGGATTGAAACAGGGAATAATTGAAGGTATTTTCTATATATATTGATTGAGTGAATCAAAACTTCAAATTCCAATTGTATGTAAATGATTTATTTTGCCCAGGAAGAAGAATTAGGGAATTTTTGGAAGTAAATTTGTGACAGAATATGAGAAAATGATGATGCACTCTTATTATTAGGGAAGAATTAGGGACTTTATTACTTTGAAATCATCATATTCATTTCATAGCTGTAAGATTTTCATGAATTTTAGGAATGATTTGAAATCCACTAGGTGTACAGGCTTTAAGAAGTGAAATGATAGCATTTTACTTGTTACCGCAATGTGAGATATGATGTTGGATGATATATTTTGATGATGTACAGTGATTATTGAATGTTTAGTGTCATCTTCATCACTTTGCCAATGCCAAGTAAGGGTGGATGAAAGATTTCATGAAATCCTTCTGAAATTCTAAAGAAACCTGAAAATGATTATTCAAATTGGACTTAGTTTTTTTTCACCCAAATTCCCTTGTGCACATGAGCACAAGCTAATTGGATTGAAACAGGGATTAATTGAAGGTATTTTCTATATACATTGATTGAGTGAATCAAAACTTCAAAATCCAATTGCATGAAAATGATTTATTTTGTCCATGAAGAAGAATTAGGGAATTTTTAGATGTAAATTTGTGACAGAATATGAGAAATTGATGATCCATACTTATTATTAGGGAAGAATAAGGTACTTTATTACTTTGAAATCATCATAATTATTCATTTCATAGCTGTAAGATTTTCATGAATTTTAGGAATGATTTGAAATCCACTAGGTGTACAGGCTTTAAGAAGTGAAATGGTAGCATTTTACTTGTTACCGCAATGTGAGATATGATGTTGGATGATATATTTTGATGATGTACAGTGATTATTGAATCTTTAGTGTCATCTTCATCACTTTGCCAATGCCAAGTAAGGGTGGATGAACGATTTCATGAAATCCTTCTGAAATTCTAAAGAAAGCTGAAAATGATTATTCAAATTGGACTTAGTTTTTTTCACCCAAATTCCCTTGTGCACATGAGCACAAGCTAATTGGATTGAAACAGGGATTAATTGAAGGTATTTTCTATATACATTGATTGAGTGAATCAAAACTTCAAAATCCAATTGCATGAAAATGATTTATTTTGTCCATGAAGAAGAATTAGGGAATTTTTAGATGTAAATTTGTGACAGAATATAAGAAATTGATGATCCATACTTATTATTAGGGAAGAATAAGGGACTTTATTACTTTGAAATCATCATATTCATTTCATAGCTGTAAGACTTTCATGAATTTTAGGAATGATTTGAAATCCACTAGGTGTACAGGCTTTAAGAAGTGAAATGGTAGCAATTTACTTGTTACCGCAATGTGAGATATGATGTTGGATGATATATTTTGATGATGTACAGTGATTATTGAATGTTTAGTGTCATCTTCATCACTTTGCCAATGGCAAGTAAGGGTGGATAAAAGATTTCATGAAATCCTTCTGAAATTCTAAAGAAACCTGAAAATGATTATTCAAATTGGACTTAGTTTTTTTCACCCAAATTCCCTTGTGCACATGAGCACAAGCTAATTGGATTGAAACAGGGAATAATTGAAGGTATTTTCTATATACATTGATTGAGTGAATCAAAACTTCAAAATGCAATTGCATGAAAATGATTTATTTTGTCCATGAAGAAGAATTAGGGAATTTTCAGAAGTAAATTTGTGACAGAATATGAGAAAATGATGATCCATACTTATTATTAGGGAAGAATAAGGGACTTTATTACTTTGAAATCATCATATTCATTTCATAGCTGTAAGATTTTCATGAATTTTAGGAATGATTTGAAATCCACTAGGTGTACAGGCTTTAAGAAGTGAAATGATAGCATTTTACTTGTTACCGCAATGTGAGATATGATGTTGGATGATATATTTTGATGATGTACAGTGATTATTGAATGTTTAGTGTCATCTTCATCACTTTGCCAATGCCAAGTAAGGGTGGATGAAAGATTTCATGAAATCCTTCTGAAATTCTAAAGAAACCTGAAAATGATTATTCAAATTGGACTTAGTTTTTTTTCACCCAAATTCCCTTGTGCACATGAGCACAAGCTAATTGGATTGAAACAGGGATTAATTGAAGGTATTTTCTATATACATTGATTGAGTGAATCAAAACTTCAAAATGCAATTGCATGAAAATGATTTATTTTGTCCATGAAGAAGAATTAGGGAATTTTTAGATGTAAATTTGTGACAGAATATGAGAAATTGATGATCCATACTTATTATTAGGGAAGAATAAGGGACTTTATTACTTTGAAATCATCATAATTATTCATTTCATAGCTGTAAGATTTTCATGAATTTTAGGAATGATTTGAAATCCACTAGGTGTACAGGCTTTAAGAAGGGAAATGGTAGCATTTTACTTGTTACCGCAATGTGAGATATGATGTTGGATGATATATTTTGATGATGTACAGTGATTATTGAATGTTTAGTGTCATCTTCATCACTTTGCCAATGCCAAGTAAGGGTGGATGAAAGATTTCATGAAATCCTTCTGAAATTCTAAAGAAAGCTGAAAATGATTATTCAAATTGGACTTAGTTTTTTTCACCCAAATTCCCTTGTGCACATGAGCACAAGCTAATTGGATTGAAACAGGGATTAATTGAAGGTATTTTCTATATACATTGATTGAGTGAATCAAAACTTCAAAATCCAATTGCATGAAAATGATTTATTTTGTCCATGAAGAAGAATTAGGGAATTTTTAGATGTAAATTTGTGACAGAATATGAGAAATTGATGATCCATACTTATTATTAGGGAAGAATAAGGGACTTTATTACTTTGAAATCATCATATTCATTTCATAGCTGTAAGACTTTCATGAATTTTAGGAATGATTTGAAATCCACTAGGTGTACAGGCTTTAAGAAGGGAAATGGTAGCATTTTACTTGTTACCGCAATGTGAGATATGATGTTGGATGATATATTTTGATGATGTACAGTGATTATTGAATGTTTAGTGTCATCTTCATCACTTTGCCAATGCCAAGTAAGGTTGGATGAAAGATTTCATGAAATCCTTCTGAAATTCTAAAGAAACATGAAAATGATTATTCAAATTGGACTTAGTTTTTTTCACCCAAATTCCCTTGTGCACATGAGCACAAGCTAATTGGATTGAAACAGGAAATAAGTTAAGGTATTTTCTATATATATTGATTGAGTGAATCAAAACTTCAAATTCCAATTGTATGTAAATGATTTATTTTGTCCATGAAGAAGAATTAGGGAATTTTTGGAAGTAAATTTGTGACAGAATATGAGAAAATGATGATCCACTCTTATTATTAGGGAAGAATAAGGGACTTTATTACTTTGAAATCATCATATTCATTTCATAGCTGTAAGACTTTCATGAATTTTAGGAATGATTTGAAATCCACTAGGTGTACAGGCTTTAAGAAGTGAAATGGTAGCAATTTACTTGTTACCGCAATGTGAGATATGATGTTGGATGATATATTTTGATGATGTACAGTGATTATTGAATGTTTAGTGTCATCTTCATCACTTTGCCAATGGCAAGTAAGGGTGGATAAAAGATTTCATGAAATCCTTCTGAAATTCTAAAGAAACCTGAAAATGATTATTCAAATTGGACTTAGTTTTTTTCACCCAAATTCCCTTGTGCACATGAGCACAAGCTAATTGGATTGAAACAGGGAATAATTGAAGGTATTTTCTATATACATTGATTGAGTGAATCAAAACTTCAAAATGCAATTGCATGAAAATGATTTATTTTGTCCATGAAGAAGAATTAGGGAATTTTCAGAAGTAAATTTGTGACAGAATATGAGAAAATGATGATCCATACTTATTATTAGGGAAGAATAAGGGACTTTATTACTTTGAAATCATCATATTCATTTCATAGCTGTAAGATTTTCATGAATTTTAGGAATGATTTGAAATCCACTGGGTGTACAGGCTTTAAGAAGTGAAATGGTAGCATTTTACTTGTTATCCCAATGTGAGATATGATGTTGGATGATATATTTTGATGATGTACAGTGATTATTGAATGTTTAGTGTCATCTTCATCACTTTGCCAATGCCAAGTAAGGTTGGATGAAAGATTTCATGAAATCCTTCTGAAATTCTAAAGAAACCTGAAAATGATTATTCAAATTGGACTTAATTTTTTTCACCCAAATTCCCTTGTGCACATGAGCACAAGCTAATTGGATTGAAACAGGGAATAATTGAAGGTATTTTCTATATACATTGATTGAGTGAATCAAAACTTCAAAATGCAATTGCATGAAAATGATTTATTTTGTCCATGAAGAAGAATTAGGGAACTTTTAGATGTAAATTTGTGACAGAATATGAGAAATTGATGATCCATACTTATTATTAGGGAAGAATAAGGGACTTTATTACTTTGAAATCATCATATTCATTTCATAGCTGTAAGATTTTCATGAATTTTAGGAATGTTTTGAAATCCACTAGGTGTACAGGCTTTAAGAAGGGAAATGGTAGCATTTTACTTGTTACCGCAATGTGAGATATGATGTTGGATGATATATTTTGATGATGTACAGTGATTATTGAATGTTTAGTGTCATCTTCATCACTTTGCCAATGCCAAGTAAGGTTGGATGAAAGATTTCATGAAATCCTTCTGAAATTCTAAAGAAAGCTGAAAATGATTATTCAAATTGGACTTAGTTTTTTTCACCCAAATTCCCTTGTGCACATGAGCACAAGCTAATTGGATTGAAACAGGGAATAAGTTAAGGTATTTTCTATATACATTGATTGAGTGAATCAAAACTTCAAAATGCAATTGCATGAAAATGATTTATTTTGTCCATGAAGAAGAATTAGGGAATTTTTAGATGTAAATTTGTGACAGAATATGAGAAATTGATGATCCATACTTATTATTAGGGAAGAATAAGGTACTATATTACTTTGAAATCATCATATTCATTTCATAGCTGTAAGATTTTCATGAATTTTAGGAATGATTTGAAATCCACTGGGTGTACAGGCTTTAAGAAGTGAAATGGTAGCAATTTACTTGTTATCCCAATGTGAGATATGATGTTGGATGATATATTTTGATGATGTACAGTGATTATTGAATGTTTAGTGTCATCTTCATCACTTTGCCAATGCCAAGTAAGGTTGGATGAAAGATTTCATGAAATCCTTCTGAAATTCTAAAGAAAGCTGAAAATGATTATTCAAATTGGACTTAGTTTTTTTCACCCAAATTCCCTTGTGCACATGAGCACAAGCTAATTGGATTGAAACAGGGAATAAGTTAAGGTATTTTCTATATACATTGATTGAGTGAATCAAAACTTCAAAATACAATTGCATGAAAATGATTTATTTTGTCCATGAAGAAGAAATTAGGGAATTTTTAGAAGTAAATTTGTGACAGAATATGAGAAAATGATGATCCACTCTTATTATTAGGGAAGAATGAGGGACTTTATTACTTTGAAATCTTCATATTCATTTCATAGCTGTAAGACTTTCATGAATTTTAGGAATGATTTGAAATCCACTAGGTGTACAGGCTTTAAGAAGGGAAATGGTAGCATTTTACGTGTTACCGCAATGTGAGATATGATGTTGGATGATATATTTTGATGATGTACAGTGATTATTGAATGTTTAGTGTCATCTTCATCACTTTGCCAATGCCAAGTAAGGTTGGATGAAAGATTTCATGAAATCCTTCTGAAATTCTAAAGAAAGCTGAAAATGATTATTCAAATTGGACTTAGTTTTTTTCACCCAAATTCCCTTGTGCACATGAGCACAAGCTAATTGGATTGAAACAGGAAATAAGTTAAGGTATTTTCTATATATATTGATCGAGTGAATCAAAACTTCAAATTCCAATTGTATGTAAATGATTTATTTTGTCCATGAAGAAGAATTAGGGAATTTTTAGAAGTAAATTTGTGACAGAATATGAGAAAATGATGATCCACTCTTATTATTAGGGAAGAATTAGGGACTTTATTACTTTGAAATCATCATATTCATTTCATAGCTGTAAGATTTTCATGAATTTTAGGAATGATTTGAAATCCACTAGGTGTACAGGCTTTAAGAAGTGAAATGGTAGCATTTTACTTGTTACTGCAATGTGAGATATGATGTTGGATGATATATTTTGATGATGTACAGTGATTATTGAATGTTTAGTGTCATCTTCATCACTTTGCCAATGCCAAGTAAGGTTGGATGAAAGATTTCATGAAATCCTTCTGAAATTCTAAAGAAAGCTGAAAATGATTATTCAAATTGGACTTAGTTTTTTTCACCCAAATTCCCTTGTGCACATGAGCACAAGCTAATTGGATTGAAACAGGAAATAAGTTAAGGTATTTTCTATATACATTGATTGAGTGAATCAAAACTTCAAAATGCAATTGCATGAAAATGATTTATTTTGTCCATGAAGAAGAATTAGGGAATTTTTAGATGTAAATTTGTGACAGAATATGAGAAAATGATGATCCATTCTTATTATTAGGGAAGAATTAGGGACTTTATTACTTTGAAATCATCATATTCATTTCATAGCTGTAAGATTTTCATGAATTTTAGGAATGATTTGAAATCCACTAGGTGTACAGGCTTTAAGAAGGGAAATGGTAGCATTTTACTTGTTACCGCAATGTGAGATATGATGTTGGATGATATATTTTGATGATGTACAGTGATTATTGAATGTTTAGTGTCATCTTCATCACTTTGCCAATGCCAAGTAAGGGTGGATGAAAGATTTCATGAAATCCTTCTGAAATTCTAAAGAAAGCTGAAAATGATTATTCAAATTGGACTTAGTTTTTTTCACCCAAATTCCCTTGTGCACATGAGCACAAGCTAATTGGATTGAAACAGGGAATAATTGAAGGTATTTTCTATATATATTGATTGAGTGATTGAGAACTTCAAAATCCAATTGCATGAAAATGATTTATTTTGTCCATGAAGAAGAATTAGGGAATTTTTAGATGTAAATTTGTGACAGAATATGAGAAATTGATGATCCATACTTATTATTAGGGAAGAATAAGGGACTTTATTACTTTGAAATCATCATATTCATTTCATAGCTGTAAGATTTTCATGAATTTTAGGAATGATTTGAAATCCACTAGGTGTACAGGCTTTAAGAAGGGAAATGGTAGCAATTTACTTGTTACAGCAATGTGAGATATGATGTTGGATGATATATTTTGATGATGTACAGTGATTATTGAATGTTTAGTGTCATCTTCATCACTTTGCCAATGCCAAGTAAGGGTGGATGAAAGATTTCATGAAATCCTTCTGAAATTCTAAAGAAAGCTGAAAATGATTATTCAAATTGGACTTAGTTTTTTTCACCCAAATTCCCTTGTGCACATGAGCACAAGCTAATTGGATTGAAACAGGGAATAAGTTAAGGTATTTTCTATATATATTGATTGAGTGAATCTAAACTTCTAAATGCAATTGCATGAAAATGATTTATTTTGTCCATGAAGAAGAATTAGGGAATTTTTAGAAGTAAATATGTGACAGAATATGAGAAATTGATGATCCATTCTTATTATTAGGGAAGAATAAGGGACTTTATTACTTTGAAATCATCATATTCATTTCATAGCTGTAAGATTTTCATGAATTTTAGGAATGATTTGAAATCCACTAGGTGTACAGGCTTTAAGAAGGGAAATGGTAGCATTTTACTTGTTACCGCAATGTGAGATATGATGTTGGATGATATATTTTGATGATGTACAGTGATTATTGAATGTTTAGTGTCATCTTCATCACTTTGCCAATGCCAAGTAAGGGTGGATGAAAGATTTCATGAAATCCTTCTGAAATTCTAAAGAAAGCTGAAAATGATTATTCAAATTGGACTTAGTTTTTTTCACCCAAATTCCCTTGTGCACATGAGCACAAGCTAATTGGATTGAAACAGGGAATAATAAAGTTAAGGTATTTTCTATATATATTGATTGAGTGAATCAAAACTTCAAATTCCAATTGTTGTAAATGATTTATTTTGTCCATGAAGAAGAATTAGGGAATTTATAGAAGTAAATTTGTGATAGAATATGAGAAAATGATGATCCACTCTTATTATTAGGGAAAAATTAGGGACTTTATTACTTTGAAATCATCATATTCATTTCATAGCTGTAAGATTTTCATGAATTTTAGGAATGATTTGAAATCCACTAGGTGTACAGGCTTTAAGAAGGGAAATGGTAGCAATTTACTTGTTACCACAATGTGACATATGTTGTTGGATGATATATTTTGATGATGTACAGTGATTATTGAATATTACATAAATTAATTATAATAACCCATGTCTACATATGAAATTTTAGAAGTATCAAAAATGTACTAACTCGAAAAATTACTCTTCATTGTGTTTGTCTGTTATAATATATATTATATGTTAATGCCCATTAGATCCCTGATATTGTAATATAAATGCTATGCTATTTTATTCATATTAAGATCTATAATTCTTTTTTTCGAGACCCCCCTCCCCCCTCCAGAGAAGAGGATTTAGACAAAACCTTGCTAGCTAGCTTTGGTTTTCTGCACATGTTGTAAATTGATACAGTAACACCGCATTCCTATGCAGACATCTCTGTTAAAAAGCAGGGTAATATAGGTCAAAAAATTTGTGTTCCCGAGCTTATCAGTCTGGCATTCAGAGGTGTAAACGAGAGGCTCATTGGGGGTCTTGCTGTGTCTTTAAATCTTATTTAATTATAATGCATGTGTCAGAATAATGTCGAGAACAAATGGCATATGATTTTATCTTTGATTTTGTAAAATGAAATTGGATCTCATACGTACTAAAAAAGGGAAAAGAAACAAGATGTTACAAACTTTTTAATTTGTTTGCTTAAGCAAAATCGTATGATCATAACCTTGTAGGGAGGGTCTGGTGCATGTCTCAGATAGCCATTTAGAATGTATGTGCCGGTAAGTTCTTTTGACAAGATGATAAAGATCATTCGATGATCCTATACTACAATTAAGCATTGCTAGTAGCTACATAAGAATTACTTCGTCCAAAAATGAGTGGGGTACAGTTCAATGCTGAGTTGGAAGGAATTATAATAAATAAAGAGTAAAAATACAAGTTTCAAAATATAAACTATAAAATCATATCATATTTTGTAGAATAGGGAATCTGTGTTGTCTACCTTTAATTTTATTCTTTGAAATGTAGTGCATCTAGACATATAACCAGTTATTTCATTTGTTATTTTGTATAATTATGCTTCAAATGATGTAAGAAAAGTCCCCCTCCCCTGATAATACTTATATACTAATAAAAAGATAATAAAAGATGAAGCTATTGTTCATGTCTATAAATGTATGAGACCAAAATTTTCTTTAAAAAAAATTGCAATTAATTGCTTGTCAAGTATCCCCCCTCCCCCCCCGACTGTATTCTCTTTAGAGAAGTAGCTAAAGACAATCAGTAGATTTATCCACTTTAGTAAAAGATGTCATTTGTCTGTATACAATTTTCACATGTTTTACTTTACCCAAATATGCATCACAATTATAATTCACTTACTCCCTGATTTTTTTTTTTGGGGGGGGGGGGTTAAAATTGCGACACCTGATATATATTAATTAACAGTTGCATTTCGATCTATAGTTTATACGTTTTAACAGAAAGATATAATACATGAAAGTCAATATAATTCAGACTTTTATATTTGACAATATACAATAGTTGTGGTTATAGGAGCTGATTTACACCAACGATTTTTTCATTGAATTATTGTTTGAATAATCTAACAAATATTTAGTTTTCCAGGATTGTTTTAAAAATCTTTTAAGGTATAATTAATCTTGAGTTTTTACAGTATTGAGTATAAAATGGCATCATATAGTAATATGGTTCACCTAGCTCCTTGTCTAATGATAACGTAATATTATAATGACTAATAAATGTGTCATGACCAGAAAGCTTAAGACTAGTCATTCTTCCTTTCATTATTAGCATGTTTTTGATACTGTAGATAGCAAATACATGTATGGTACAGTGCGTAATAAGGTTGTTTGTCATCAATACTATTGAACATTTTTCTTGCAAATCATATTGACACCATGACCCCCTCCTCCTTCTTTTAAAATCAAATCTTTACTAGATCTTTGTACAAGTTGTAATCGATAGACAAGCACGCTCTATTCCTATGCAGACGACCCAAAGCGTGATATTAACGAGCGCAATGCTTATGATACATGTACATGTATGTAGGTCAAAAATGCATCCATACATATTCACGTGCAGTGGTGGATCAAGAGGGGGTTACGTTTTTTTAAAATTCCTTTAAGAAAGAAGAATTAAGTTGTGTGTACGAGCGAGAGAGAGAGAGAGAGAGAGAGAGAGAGAGAGAGAGTTGCGCATCTATTGATCCCGATTAAACCTGGAATAGAAATATGTTTTTCCCCAAAACTTTTCCACATCGACAAAGTTCAAATAACATAAAATATGTGCATAATAAATCGGGATGTAGGAGAAACAATTTTGGATTTTTTTTTTCATTTTTTTCTAAAAAATTGATTTGATAAATTAAATCCATGTGTAAATTGCATATCTATCATTTTTTAAAGTTAATTTGATTAATTACTCATAAAGATATGAAAGAATTACAATCATAGATTTTCCCTCTGTTTTGTGATATACAAGTAAAATAATTTCAATTTTCCTTACTTACACGACTTGAATCCCATAGATTTCTTTTATCCGATTTTTTTTTTTCATTTTTCGATGAATATAATTATTCAAAAATATTTAAAACGAGGTTCGCTCCTGAGCTTTTGAAATAATTTATTGAGTAAACTTTGTGTTCTAGACATGAATTTAAAAAGAAAAAAAAAACGGATCGCACATATTTTTGAAAATTTTTTCTCTCTTTATATCGATCAATGATTTAATGGTATCTTTTTTTAAAATAATCAATCGTAACTTAGATGAAATTAATCGTTTATTTATGCATGTAAGAATCGGGATCGGAGTTTGAATTTGATACAAATGGCGATCATGATTTCGCCATGTGGTGTGCTTCATAGTTCATTATAATAATGGAGGTTCGTCTGAATTGTTCGGTTTCTTTTTCCTAGCGCTAGTGAAAGAATTCAAGTATATTATTAATGAATAATGACTCTGTGATGCCTGGTATCGTCTTGGCTGATGTATACATATAATATCTGCCGTAATAGACCTACACTTAGTATGGCCTTGGGATTTAGAACTGGCTGTCGACCTGTCGACTTAGGATGAAGGTAAGCAAGTGCAGATAATGAACAGCCTGGCTTAATTATCACAACTTTTTATAAATTTCTGATAAATAGCTGAATGAGCTGGTCATTGATGGCGAAATATGGACCAGCTTTGTTGATCTAACTATGAAACGTGATTTTTAAATTAAATCAGGTCTGGCACAATCTCTTGATTTAGCTACATAGCTTGATTAAGTTCTTCAGAATAGCTTGATTTAGCTATTTTATCACACCTTTTCTTAAATGGGATATTTTCTCAGTATGCACAAAAAGTCGCACTTTGGTGCAGTGATAATATTCAACCTTGAACTCTTCTGAAAATGATGCATGTAAAAATCACTCATCAAATTGCATTTCCTTATGAAACTTTGTACTCAAAGTTCTAAACGTTTTGGGGCTATATAAAGCAATTGATACAGTTACTTCTATAATGAAATTATAAAGGGGGCCCATTTTGGTCAATAAGATTATTGATTGTACAATGAGAAGCAATCATACTTATCCATGCCTCAAGCACACAGGGTACTCAAACAATGGAAATTAAACTTTTGCTTAAAAGTATTCAAATGTTGCAAAGTTAGAACTTTCTTTAATGTCTGTTGTTGTTTTGATCACCCATAGTAAATATATGAACAGTCAAATACTTGCGACTTTTTGTCTATTTCTTACAAAAAAAAAAAAACAAACATTTTTCTGAAAAACTGCATTTAAATAGCTTCATCAAGCTATTTTGAATAGCTTAATAAAGGTTATATAGCTATTTCAAGCTATATAGCTAAATCAAGAGATTTTGCTGGACCTGTAAAAAGCAACACTTTATACATGTACTTATAACTAAGAGGTTTTAAAACCATTTCCAAAACAGTTTTATTATTGAAATTGGTTTAAAAAATAAAGAAGTTATAATTATTTTTCAGTTTTCATTTTTTTCACATTTTCAAACAAAAAAGTGTTGCCATTTAGGCATTTTAGCCCATTTAAAAAAGAAATCAGAAAAGGTCTACTGAATTGCAATTCCTTAATTATGCAAATTAAAGTACTTAAAGACAATGTTATATAAACAGAAAATATGTAAAGTGCGAAACTAATCTGGAGAATGAAATAGCCCATTAGACTATCTCATTTTAAAGGACTTATCGCATGATCTTTCAAAAATCGTAATTTTATGAAAAATATTATCTATAATCTTATTTATTGAAATACTGAATACAATAAACGTTGTTGAAAGCATATTTTAAGAGATATTGAGAGTTGAAATTCAAATATGGCAATATGCATATTTCAGTCGGATTTCGGCGAAATACTGGAAAAATGGCTCTGACGTCATAGGCGACACTTCGGTGATAGAGAGATGAGAATATGCAAACTATTAATGGAGTTATCAATGACAAATGCCGCTAAATTACGAAAAATGCTGAAAAAATTAATTCCTTATTTGCTTTTCAATAACTATAGAAACATTAATTAGTTCTAAGGTATAAGGCTTTTAAAATATTTTCGTTTCTTATTCAAAACATTTAGAATCTGTAGCTCTAATTACGGCAATGTTTCGTGATCAGGATATTATTTTTCAAGATCGCCATCCTTTAAAAAACATATGAAGACTTGCATAAATTAATATTATATACAAAACGAAGAATAACAAAGTAATGTTTAATTTGTGAATCAAATGAGTTAATACATGTGATAAGATGACAAATCAAATTGCATTGTTATGGCGAGTTTCTTCGTCTTCGCTGAGTCTCCCTCGCTATCGTCGCTGCTATTTTTACAATGTAAACAGATTTTTTCTTGCTGACATTTCTAACATATAAGGTTGAATTTTCAATTTTATATCAATAAAATAAGTGATTTGGTCGTCCACAACGCAGAAAATTCAGGTTGTATCGTGTATATTTTAGTAAGATTAATGAAGAGCTGATCAGCCATTGTCGTCTTTGACGTCACAGGGTCACGTGATCGCTATCTAATTAACTTAGATTTTTAATTTAGGGGTTTTCATTTGAGTCAATAATTGGTTAATTATCGCGATTTATTCACAGTAAAAACACAGAATTTATAAATTGTGGACATAAGGAACGTAATACGCTTTTAATTTCAAATAATTTAGAAACATGCGATAAGTCCTTTAAATTGGGATAGATCGTAGACAAGTTGGACTGTCCAAAGAAAGTAAACTTGAAAAAAATATGCACTTGTTATTAATAATTTTTTTTAATTTATTCATTTGTATTCTTATTGAAGTATCTGCTATATATTTTCATTATTACGTAGTGAAAATTAAATATAATCATGCAGTGTTTGTGCATTTCACACCCCCCAAAAAAACAAACTATACCATTACCATATAATCCCTATTAACCGCCCCGGGTGCTTAGAAAATTGCAAAAAGGGGGCGGTTATTTTGGTATTCTAATAATTTTTTATTTTATATTTTAACTTCAAAAAATCTTTTGAAAAAAAAAAATAGATTCAGAGAACCACTAAAAGATTGTCTAACTTTCCTTTAAGTTAAGATAATTTATCGAAATTATGCTATATGATTCATTTTCCACCGAGAAATTAGAGAATACACAAGGAGGACTAATTTTTTAGGTAACTTTCACTTTCAGAAATGCATAATGATTAGGTCGTTCTAAAAATCTTTCACATCCAGGAATACTTTACGTACAAGTTACCCAATAACCAAGTTTCATTTTCACTTTCTTCAAATTGTGGCGGACTTTCGATATGATTCTAGAGGATTTTAATCACTGTACAGGGGGCCCTTATTTCCCAACAATTCAAAAAGACCTAGGGGGCGCTTATAGGGGCAGGGCAGTTAATAGGGATTATACTGTATTCAGACTCGTTATGTATGAACTTCACTCTGCAGACCAGCTAATATTTATGAAAGACTTGAACTCTGATTTCATCTTTATAGCTTTCCCTTTTTCCGGATTCATTATTTTATTTTCATTTTTTTTTTGGTTGTCTTTTTGTTTATTGAATTTGTGTTTTAATGCCATGCTTCCCGCAGTCGGGATTTATAGCATGCTGGATATACACAAACAGCAAGCGTTTTTTTTTTGCCACAAAATATAAAAAGTATTAAATTATTTTTTCAAAATTATTTTGTTTATAGTTACATGTTAAAAATACAAAATGGTCATTCTTGTTTAATCTCATTTTACCCATGGTGGCAGGGGATAGTTTCGTACTAAAGACCTGGTCAAATTTCTTAAAAAACTGAGATATCCCCTGTTTGATTGATATTTTATGTAGAAAAATGATTAGAATAATTATGGGACACATTTGCAGTGTAGCAGAGTGCTTGCTGAAAAAAATGATGTGCAACATGTAGGTGTCACTATGACGCTTATATACAGAGTTGTAAATGCGAAACTAAGACACATGGTCAGTTACAGAGGAAATTCAGCTGAAAAGCAGTAGGCCTTAGAAGGTGTGTATCTCAGAGGGAAGGTGAATAGCCCCATATCAATTGGTGAATTTTCATTAGGGCATGCATTGATTTACAGACTACTGGGTGTTTTATCCTGCTTGCTCGGGCCTGGGGGTGGGTTGTATGGGTGCGACTGAGGCCCAAATCTTGGAAAAAACAAGCCAAAATTTGGGGAGTCCCCAGGTGCCTTTTTGGTACATGTGCACTCTAATAGACAGATTACATGTAATTTGTTGACATAATTTGTGAGCCATGGGCATATGAAGTGTAATTAATTAGCCCCTGGAAAACTGTACCCATGTACATGTTTTTATGGATCGCATGTATATGTGTACCCCCTCGGCACATGTTTGGCATTAAAAAAAAACTATCCTCTGCCACCTTCAAGAAAACACCAATTTTCAGAAATATGTGATTTAGTCTAATTCTTCTCTAAATAAGTTCATTGATGTATTCCATTTTCAGAACTCACCAGATTTCTTTTATTTGACTCTTATTCATATAGGTAGAAAGACCTACACACAAGGGGGGTAAACCTTTCCCAGTACACATTTTCAAAGAGTTTGAAGAATCAGCATAACAAATCTTAACAGAATAAGGCAATTTTTTTTCTGAGAAAAATTTATTTGTTTGAAAATAATATTGGGCACTGTCACATTTATTTTTTCAAATTTTGATGCAATTACTTAGTATTAATTAAAATTAAAGGGGCTTAATTATTGCGATATCACTGAAATTACATAAACTTACTCATTTTTACATGTATTTCACTAAATATCATTATTTTGAAAAAAACAATGAGTCAGTATGCAAAAATATCAGTTCACAGAACCACATTTATTCAAAGAATTGCTGTGCTTAATTAGACCCATTTCACTATTGATGATTACATAAAGAAATACCCCCTCCCCTTCATTTTCCCCCTCATTTGTCTTCTATAATGTGATAGAACTTAAACTTTTCGTTACTTGTATATAGATTATATATTTTTCTTTAAATTATAACAAACAGATGGTCTTTTCGCATATGTAATGAAAAACATATCAAAAATATGTATACATTTTCATGTAATTATTGGATTCTACTAACTAAAGCACCTGAAATATACTCACAAATGCGAAGTAAGGACAGGATGATCACTTTAAATATTCAAGGGAATCAAATGCATGTATTTGATAATTCAGATATGTTGAAATTGAATGTACATGTAATATACTCAGAAAAAGGAAGTCAGGAAAATCAGATTTCCACAGTATATTTTCAATAGAATCAGGTAATGGTTGGAGGGGTAGGGTAGATAACTGCAATTTCCAGGACACTTCTTCTGGAATCTTTGATGCAAGAGGGGTTTTTGTATATTACAATAAATATCCTGAAAAATAGATTAGATTTTCTTTTTGCAAACAAGCTATAGTAGTATAAATTCAAGCAATTAAGAGGTAAAATGGGAATTCTCAAAACAAAAATATGTAGCTGCATTTGAAATTGATCAAAGTTACCATTTAACACTGTTTTGATAAGAAATAGTTTCTTTTGGATTGTAGGAGTTGGTCATTTTTGAAGTAACACAAAGAATATGGGGTTAAGGTGGTTGACCGACAATTGGTGGGGTATTTGCCTCTAACTTTTTTGAGCTGAAAGCTCAAGTGAGCTTTTCTGATCACATTTTGTCCGGCGTCCGCCTGTCTGTCTGTCCGTCTGTCTGTAAACTTTTCACATTTTCCACTTCTTCTCAAGAACCACTGGGCCAATTTCAATTTCAGCCAAACTTGCCACAAAGCATCCTTGGGTAAAGGGGATTCAAGTTTGTTCAAATGAAGGGCCACGCCCTCTTTCAAGGGGAGATAATTAGGATTTAGTGAAAAAATAATGGCATCATTTAAAAATCTTCTTCTCAAGAACCATATGGCCAGGAAAAATGAAACTCATGTGGAAGCATCCTCAGGAAGTGTAGATTCAAGTTTGTTCAAATCATGACCCCCAGGGGTAGGGTGGGGCCACAATGGAGGATCAAAGTTTTACATAGAAATAAATAGGAAAAATCTTTAAAAATCTTCTTCTCAAGAACAGCAAAGCCATGGTGAGTCATATTTATATGGAAGCATCCTCAGGTAGTGTAGATTCAAGTTTGTTCAAACCATGACCCCCGGGGGTAGGGCGGGGCTGCAATGGAGGATCAAAGTTTTACATAGAAATAAATAGGAAAAATCTTTAAAAATCTTCTTCTCAAGAACAGCAAAGCCAAGATGAGTCATATTTATGTGGAAGCATCCTCAGGTAGTGTAGATTCAAGTTTGTTCAAACCATGACCCCCGGGGGTAGGGGGGGGGCACAATGGAGGATCAAAGTTTTACATAGAAATATAGAGGAAAAATCTTTAAAAATCTTCTTCTCAAGAACAGCACAGCCATGATGAGTCATATTTATATGGAAGCATCCTCAGGTAGTGTAGATTCAAGTTTGTTCAAATCATGACCCCCAGGGGTAGGGTGGGGCCACAATGGAGGATCAAAGTTTGACATAGAAATATAAAGGAAAATATCTTCTTCTGAAGAACTGTAATCCATGATTAGTCATTTTGATATGGAAGCATCCTCAGGTAGTGTAGATTCAATTTTGTTCAAATGATGACCCCCAGGGGTAGGGTGGGGCCCAATGGGGGATGGAAAGTTTAACATATTAAGAACATATAGAAAAAATATTTCTTCTCAAGAATACAAAAGCTATGTTTGGTCATATTGATATGGGGGCATCCTCAGGTAGTGTAGATTCAAGTTTGTTCGAATGATGACCCCTGGGATAGGGAGGAGCCGCAATGGGGGATCAGATTTTTACAAAGGAATATATGGGAAATTTTTTTAAAAATCTTCTCAAGTACAACAAAGCCATTTGTTATAGGGTGAGTTAACCATGCATCGGACACATACCTTGCTTCGGACAACTTTAAGCAATAAACTTTCAATGAACCCGAGTCTCCCCGTGTTTTTACTTGTTTCTGTCTTAAAGGTGAAGATTTAAACTTTTTAATGATGCCGATTTTTGTTTTCATGTTGTGATAAAGATATCACAAGAATGGCCTTGAAATTACGTCATATTTTGCATCATCAAAGGGGAGTAACCAGAATTTTACGATTTTGCAATATTTAGAGTTGTCGTTCTTTTAAATAGAGTCAACGGAACGGGTCGGACCTAGGTAAAATTTATCAATGATTGATAATTTTACAGAAATTTTTCAAAAACTTTACTCCAATGTTTGTATAATATTTTTTAGAGTTGTTTTTAACTAGTATGTTTATTTCACCGTACATCGGACACAAATTAACCATGCATTGGACACTTTCCGATGCATGGGTAATCACTTCAATTTTCATATAAAACCCAAATGACAGCTGTTTTTTACGGAAATAGAAAATAGAAACTCTAAATGTTCAGTGAAAATACAAATAATCGATATATGACCACTAGAAGTGGACTCAATTTATTTCTTTAAACTAGATGATGATAACCCACGAGACAGAGGCGCGAGTTGCCATATTACTAGTATTGTAAAGCCTTTCTAAGGCGATGTGATGCAACTAAAATCTCTTCACATTTGTGGATCGAAATAGCCATTCAAATCTAATTAGAAGGTTAATTTTGAAATAAAAAATAAAAATGTTTCGATATCACTAATTTTAAAGCACCGAGATCAAGGTATGATATTTTTCTGGTTTAAATATCGTATGTCCGATGCATGGTGAATATTGTCCGATCCATGGTGAATTCTGACTTATTTCGAAAGAATCGGTTTTTAATAAAATTTTCTCAATTAATAGGGCGCGGTTGTGTCAAAAATTTATATTTTAACTACATACTACATTTTAAGTTCCATTTTGATAATATTCGGTCGGTAGCGATATCGGTAGAACTTGTTGAAGTGCGATAGTGTCCGATGCATGGTGAATTCACCCTATTGACATGGAAGCATCATCAGGTAGTTTAAAATTCAAGCCCCCCCCCCCCCCCCCCCCCCCCCCCGTAATCTTTTCAATACTGAACTGATTTGTGCTTTTGCCTAGCCAATGTGCTCAGGTGAGTGATGTGGCCCATGGGCCTCTTTTTTTTCAATGAAATAAGATATAGTTAGTATATTTTTACTCAAGATGTTTCCGAGCATGCTATGATTTTTTATACCTTGATCTTGATGTTTTACCTAATTTTCAAAATTTTTTTAACTTTGGTGATTACTTTTGAATGACATATGATAGGAGGTGCATTTTTGAAACAATATATAAATAATGGCGTCCCATCCATAAGACACGGAAAGCAGGGGACCACAGTTCTTTGAACTTGCTTGTTGGTCATTTTGATATGGAAACAATTCCTCATATAGTGTAGATTCAAGTTTTTTATGCCCCGTCATGAATATGGCCGAGGCATATAGTGTTTGTCATGTCCGTCTTCCGTCCTTCCATCCTTCTGTCTGTCCTTCCGTCTGTCCGTCTGTCGCGGTTTGCTTTTAGCTCAGTTCAAAGCTCAGTTTCAAAGAAACTATCCAAGATATTTTTATCAAACTTCATTTAATAATATAATATAATATGATGAGAGCTATGCAACTGCATCAACATTTTTTAACCTTGACCTTTTCTTTGACCTTGACTTCACTTTTCTTAAATTAGTGTCTAGATCAGTTTTGAATAAACAATTCAAGATATATTTATCAAACTTCATATGCTGATACATACTGCTGAGAGCCATCAATTGCATCAGCTTTTTTGACCTTGACTTTTCCTTTGACCTTGACCTCACTTTTTAGCTCACCTGAGCTGAAAACTCAAGTGAGCTTTTCTGATCACCCGTTGTCCGTCGTCCGTCCGTCCGTCTAGCTGTCCGTCCGTCTGTCTATAAACTTGTCACATTTTCAACTTCTTCTCAAGAACCACTGGGCCAATTTTAACCAAACTTGGTACAAAGTATCCTTGGGTGAAGGGGAGTTTGAATTGTTAAAATAAAGGGCCAAGTCCCCTTACAAGGGGAGATAATCAAGATAAGACAAAAATAGGGTGAGGTCATTAAAAAAATTTCTTCTCAAGAACCACTGGGCCAAAAAAGCTGAAACTTATGTGGAAGCATCCTGGGATAGTGTAGATTTTAAATTGTTAAAAACATGACCCTCGGGGGTAGGGCGGGGCCACAATAGGGAATCCCAAGTTTTACATTGAAATACTTAGGAAAAATCTTTAAAAATTTTCTTCTCAAGAACCACTGGGCCAGAAAAGCTGAAAATTAAGTGGAAGCATCCTGGGGTAGTGTAGATTCTAAATTGTTCAAAACATGACCCCCGGGGGTACGGCAGGGCCACAATAGGGAATCTAAGTTTTACATTGAAATATATAGGAAAAATCTTTAAAAAAAACTTCTTCTCAAGAACCACTAGGTCAGAAAAGCTGAATCTTATGTGGAAGCTTCCTGGGGTAGCGTAGATTCTAAATTGTTCAAATCGTGACCCCCGGGGGTAGGGCATGGCCTTAATAGGGAATCCAAGTTTTACATTGTAATATGTAAGTTTTACATTGAAATATATAGGAAAAATCTTTAAAAAAACTTCTTCTCAAGAACCACTAGGTCAGAATAGCTGAAACTTATGTGGAAGCATCCTGGGGTAGAATAGATTCTCAATTGTTCAAATCATGATCCCTTGGGGTAGGGCGGGGCCACAATAGGTATTACAAGGGGGGAAATCTGGTAAAGAACAGCATGGCCAAAGTTACTCAGGTGAGCGTTGTGGCCCATGGGCCTCTTGTTTAAATAAGTCTTTATCTACATTTTAAATAAATCATTTATGATATTTTTATCAAACTTCATATGCTAATAGTAAATACATACTGATGTAAGCTTTTCATCTGCATCAACATTTTGACCTCAGCCTTTCCTTTTACCTTGACCTCTCTTTTCTTAAATAAGTGTTCAGCTTAGTTTTAAATAAATCCTTCAAGATATTTTATTAAACCTAATATGCTGATATGTATTAGTGAGAGCTATTCAACTGCATCAAAAACCTTTCACCTTGCACTTTCATGTGACCTTGACCTACCTTCTCTTTAATTTGTATTTTGCTTAGTTTTTAAGAGATAATTTAAGATATTTTTATGTAAGCATGCACTTATACATAATTTGGTGATAATTTAGTATGATCTATATCCATTTTCTTTTAGATTTAGTTTCAATTTTAAATAAACTGTTCAAGATATTCTCATCAAACTTCATACACTCATACAAATTTTCATGTTGCATTAGTACAGTGATACCTCGGTATATTGCTAACTTTTGTCCAAGACAGATTTTGGCATTAAAGCGAGGGTGGCAATATAATGAATTCTGCTATAAATTACAATTTAGTGGGTTATCAAAACAAAATAAATAGATTACGTAATTTATTTCAGTTACAATCTATTCATGTCACATGTGTATAAGGGCAGTTGAAAAAAAGTCACTATTATTATTTTTTTATTAGCTCACCTGAGCTGAAAGCTCAAGTGAGCTTTTCTGATCACCCATTGTCCGTTGTCCATCCATCCGTCCGTCCGTCTGCCTGTCCATCTGTAAACTTGTCACATTTTCAACTTCTTCTCAAGAATCACTGGGCCTATTTTAACCAAACTTGGAACAAAGTATCCTTGGGTGAAGGGGAGTGTAAATTGTTAAAATAAAGGGCCATGTCCCCTTACAAGGGGAGATAATCAAGAAAAGACAAAAATAGGGTGGGGTCATTAAAAAATCTTCTTCTCAGGAACCACTGTACCAGAAAAGCTGAAACTTATGTGGAAGCATCCTGGGGTAGTGTAGATTCTAAATTGTTCAAATCATGACCCCCGGGGGTAGGGCGGGGCCACAATAGGGAATCCAAGTTTTACATTGAAATATGTAAGAAAAATCTTTAAAAATCTTCTTCGCAAGAACCACTGGGCCAGAAAAGCTGAAACTTAAGTGGAAGCATCCTGGGGTAGTGTAGAATGTAAATTGTTCAAATCATGACCCCTGGGGGTAGGGCGGGGCCACAATAGGGAATCCAAGTTTTACGTAGAAATATATAGGAAAATCTTTAAAAATCTTCTTCTCAAGAACCACTGGGCCAGAAAAACTGAAACTTATGTGGAAGCATCCTGGGGTAGTGTAGATTTTAAATTGTTCATATCATGACCCCCGGGTGTAGGGAGGAGCCACAATAGGGAATCCAAGTTTTACATTGAAATATATAGGAAAAATCTTATAAAATCTTCTTCTCAAGAACCACTGGGCCAGAAAAACTGAATCTTAAGTGGAAGCATCCTTGGGTAATGTAGATTTTAAATTGTTCAAATCATGACCCCCAGGGGTAGGGTGGGGCCACAATAGGGAATCCAAGTTTTACATTGAAATATATAAAAAAAATATTTAAAAATCTTCTTCTGAAGAACCACAGGGCCAGAAAAACTGAAACTTATGTGGAAGCATCCTGGGGTAGTGTAGATTTTAATTGTTCAAATCATGATCCCTGGGGTAGGGTGGAGCCACAATAGGGAATCCAAGTTTTACATTGAAATATATAGGAAAACTCTTTTAAAATCTTCTTCTCAAGAACCACTGGGCCAGAAAAACTGAATCTTAAGTAGAAGCATCCATTGTTGAAATCATGACCCCTGGGGGTAGCGCAGAACACAATAGGGAATCCAACTTTTTAGCTCACCTGAGCCGAAGGCTCAAGTGAGCTTTTCTGATCACATTTTGTCTGTAGTCCATCTGTCTGTCTGTCTGTCATTCCGTCTGTAAACTTTGCACATTTTTGACTTCTTCTCAAGAACCACCGGGCCAATTTCAACCAAACTTGCCACAAAGTATCCTTGGGTGAAGGGGATTCAAGTTTGTTCAAATGAAGGGCCACACCCTCTTTCAAGGGGAGATAATAAAGAATTAGTGAAAAATTAATAGCATCTTTAAAAATCGTCTTCTCAAGAACCACAAAGCCAGGGAAGACAAAACTCATGTGGAAGCATCCTCAGATAGTGTAGATTCAAATTTGTTCAAATCATGACCCCTGGGGGTAGGGCGGGGCCACAATGGAGGATCAAAGTTTTACATAGAAATATATAGGAAAAACCTTTAAAAATCTTCTTCTCAAGAACAGCAAAGCCATGATGAGTCATATTTATATGGAAGCATCCTCAGGTAGTGTAGATTCAAGGTTGTTCAAATCATGACCCCCAGGGGTAGGGCAGGGCCACAATGGAGGATCAAAGTTTTACATAGAAATATATAGGAAAAATCTTCTTCTCAAGAACAGCAAAGCCATGACAAGTCATATTATATGGAAGCATCCTCAAGTAGTGTATATTCAAATTTATTTAAATCATGACCCCCAGGGGTAGGGCGGGGCCACAATGGAGGATCAAAGTCTGAAATAGAAATATATAGGAAAAATCTTTAAAAATCTTTTTCTCAGGAACAGCAAAGCCCTGATTGATCATACTTATTTGGAAGTATCCTCAGGTAGTATAGATTCAAGTTTGTTCAAATCATGACCCCCTGGGGTAGGTTGGGGCCACAATGGAGGATCAAAGTCTGAAATAGAAATATATAGGAAGATATCTTCTGAAGAACTGCAAAGCCATGATTAGTCATTTTGATATGGAAGCATCCTCAGGTAGTGTAGATCCAAGTATGTTAAATTGATGACCCCTGGGGATAGGGATGGGCCACAATGGGGGATCGAAAATTTTACATAGGAACATATAGGAAAATATCTTCTTCTCAAGAACTGAAAATCATGTTTAATCATTTTGATATGGAAGCATCCTCAGGTAGTGTAAATTCAATTTTGTTCTAATGATGACCTCCGGGGGTAGGGTGGGGCCATAATGGGGGATCGATAGTTTTACATATTAAGAACATATAGAAAAAATATTTCTTCTCAAGAACAGAAATGCTATGTTTAGACATATTGATATGGAAGCATCCTCAGGTAGTGTAGATTCAAGTTTGCAATTGTTCAAATGATGACCCCTGGGATAGGGAGGAGCCACAATGGGGGATCAAATTTTTAAAAAGGAATATATGCAAGTTTTTTTAAAAATTCTTCTCAAGTACAACAAAGCCATTTGTTATATTGACATGGAAGCATCATCAGGTAGTTAAAAATTCAAAAATCTTTAAAAATTTTCTTCTCAAGAACCACTGGACCAGAAAAGCTGAAACTTATTTGGAAGCATTCTGGGGTAGTGTAGATTCTAAATTGTTCAAATCATGACCCCCAGGGGTAGGGCGGGGCCACAATAGGTATTACAAGGGGGAAATTTGGTAAAGAACAGTATGGCCAAAGTTACTCAGGTGAGAGATGTGGCCCATGGGCCTCTTGTTTATTTATTTTTTTTTTTACAATAATTTGACTAAAAAGAAATAAAATATCAGAATATTGAATGCATCAATTTCCTTTCGTCATGCTCTAAGAATTGATGCCAAAAATGTCTGTGGCCATTATAGCCTCTTGGTATAAAAAACGTTTTTGAGAATTATCATTAATTTCATCTGAATTGAAAGTAGATTATTTCACCGTCTCAAGAATTTCTGAATCAGTTAAAAAGTTTGGTTGGTAAAGCATCATGACTGACGAATGGTAAGTCACATGTAAGAATACGTCAACCCGTTATATTAAACATGTATTTTCATGTTTGCTAGTACCTGTGTACTCTTCCGATTCTGTTTTGATATTTATCAATCAAACCATGCCCGACAATTAAAGAAAATTTCAGGGCTAACGGAATCCTTAATATTTTCACATGCAGAATTATTGTAGTCATAGGGTTTCCTTTTTGATCGATAGATTGGCTTCTTAATCTAAGGGACACAAATGAATTTTTGCATTTATTTTGGTTTTGTGCATTATCCATTATAAGCAATAATTGGCCATTTATGATCGAATAGATGGAATGTTGATCAATCTTTTTTTTTTCGTAATTTAAATTTGTACGCTTTCTCTCGCCTGACGTTTCATTTCTGTGATGAAATAATTCTTCTATCTTCTATCTTAAAAACACACGCCAAAGACATTGCTAATTTTGAGTTTAATACAACGATTATTTTTAATTTAGCTGAATTCCTTGTCCAGGCAGTCACGCTTCACCGCAACCACTGTCAAAGCACGAGTGTGGTGGCCAAATTACCGACACGCGCTAGATAATTGGCATTGTTAGCAAGGGTTTTCCTTACATAATTTGACCTTTTGTTTCCCAAAACAAGTGGCAGATGGCAATAAGCGGGGGTGACAATGTAACAATGTATTAACACAGGGGGAAATCCGTTCTTCCAGAATTCCTGGCAGTAAGCGAGGGTGGCAATATAAAGGAGGGCAATATACCGAGGTAGCACTAATGTAATATACATTCGGCGGGACATTCATGTCCTATGGACATATTTCTAGTTTTCAAATCATGACCTCTGAGGTTTAGGGTCAAGCCTTAATAAGGGATCAAAGTTTTATAAAGGGAATAAAATGGAAAAAATCTTCAAAATTCTTCTTTTCAAGAACAACAAGAGGATGATTAATATGGAAACATTCTCAAGAAGTGTAGATTCAAGTTTGTACAAATCATGACCATATGGGTTAGGGAGGGGCCATTCTTTTTCTGCCCCTATTTGCCATCCACATGGAAATGCAAATTTTGAAACCATTTTACACATCCACAGGACAAAACCAATCATCTTCCAAATGATCATGGTTTAAGGCTCATGCATAAAATATAAGGGAAGTTCTGGGAACCAGGGTATTTAAACATGTTAAATATTAAAAAAATAAATTGACCCCCATTTGACCCCAGGGTGAAAATAAAAATTCCGAAACCTTAATGCACATCTACAGGACACACCACC
>NW_026889773.1:1520000-1722500 GCF_033153115.1 Saccostrea echinata | reverse complement strand
TGTCTCTCTTCCGTCCGCCCGTCTGTAAACTTTTCACATTTTTGACTTCTTCTCAAGAACCACTGGGCCAATTTTAACCAAACATAGTACAAAGTATCCTTGGGTGAAGGGGAGTTTAAGTTGTTAAAATAAAGGGCCAAGTCCCCTTACAAGGGGAGATAATCAAGAAAATACAAAAATTGGGTGGGGTCATTAAAAAATCTTCTTCTCAAGAACCACAGGGCCAGAAAAGCTGAAACTTTTTTGGAAGCATTCTTGGGTAGTGTAGATTGTAAATTGTTCAAATCATGACCCCTGGGGATAGGGCGGGACCACAATAGGGAATCCAAGTTTTACATAGAAATATGTAGTAAAATATTTAAAAATCTTCTTCTCAATAACCACTGGGCCAGAAAAGCTGAAACTTACTTGGAAGCATCCTAGGGTAGTGTAGATTGTAAATTTTTCAAATCATGACCCCCGGGGGTAGGGTGGGGCCACAATGGGGAATCCAAGTTTTACATTGGAATATGTAGTAAAAATCTTCTTCTCAAGATCCACTGGGCCAGAAAAGCTGAAACTAATGTGGAAACATTCTTGGGTAGTGTAGATTCTAAATTGTTCAAATCATGACCCTCGGGGGTAGGGCGGGACAACAATAAGTACTACGGTGTGAGGGGGGAAATCAGGTGAAAAACAGCAAGGCCAAAGTTACTCAGGTGAGCGCTGTGGCCCATGGGCCTCTTGTTGACTTGGTCATTTCGGGTTTATGTCTAAGGTTTGAGACATAGAATCTAGAACATCTGTACAAAGATGTGAACTTCAGCTTAAAAGCACTCATTATAACTAAAAAAAATCACCAAGTATTAAAAACAGTTTTTACATTACACAGCAGATAGTGTATATCCATTTGTCCCATGGGAGTAATGAGTGGACATGCACGCAGTTGAAGAATAATTAATGAGTTCATTGTGGGAACTTGTTAGGCTATCTCTGATCAAGCAGTTCTTATCTATATCTCCTGGTAATTGGGCAGAAAGAAATAAAGATCTCTGTTGTCTAAGTCTCTTAATTGTAATTTATGTCTGTCAAAATACATAGTTACTGGAACCAGCCTTTTATTTTTAAAATGAGTTTGATATAAAGGTATTAAGATCAATTTAATTTTGTATAATTAATTATATTTTTTTTTCAACAATCAATTTGCAAAGTGTCATGTCTCACAAAGACGACAGATAGTTGCAAACTATTTTTTCAGTGTAATAAAAACACTGTAATTATTAGTATTGATGTTTTATTAGGCTGCACCTTAGTTTAATTCATTAAAAAAATATAATGAGTAACTAAGTTTTCACTCTAAATGTTTAAGCAAATTGTGAGCACCTCTCACATCTAGAAAACATTATTGATTTGGTACCTTCTCTGAAAAACTCAGCGGAGGGTATTTGTCCCTTTTGGACAGTTCTAGTTTATGAGAGGGATATTAGCTGATGAACTTGGTCAATTTGATGCAAAATATGGATTACAAAATCAGAAGGTATTTTTCACTTTGCAGGAGAGGTTAAACTTTCATTAGAGATGTACATGGAGCTTTGATTTTGATTTAAGATCATTGATGGGGAAAGTAGTGGTTGTTGAACTTCATGATTTTTGGTGCAAAATACTGCTTATTTTGGTACATCATTGGCCTGGATAATCCCTCCAATAGTTTTGAAAGTAAGGAGTTGGAAATTGTTCTGCAGGTGAATTGAACATATTTATATAGGACATATGTTTAGTAGATTGAGTTTGATTTTTGGTCATTGAGAGGGAAATATTAGATGTTGAGCCTAGTCAATAATCTTATGCAAAATATTACCTTTAGGGTACTGCTTCCTACTGTTTTTAAGATAGGACTATTTCATTATGCAAGTCAGTTGTACATATGTAAGAGAGTCACTCAGTGTTTGGGCTTTGTTTTGGATCATTTATGGCAAAATACCAATTGTTTGTATTCTTAATTTTTATACCAACCCTTGGATATAGGGTTCATTTTATTTGTCCAGCTAGTTCCTACAATTCTTAAAGGAAGAATTTTTTCTGCAATATTTTTTTTTACATCATAGATATGCATGGGACCTTGCTTTGGTTTTTGGTCATTGATGAAAAAGATGCAAACCATGCAAACTGTTGAACATGTTCAATTTCAAGGCTCTCAATTCTCTATAATTGGGGCCGTTTGAAGGCCCCATTCCCAATTCAAAAAAGGTACCTTTTTCCCAATTTAATGTTTTAATTTTCCCAATTGGTCACTTCCCCAAATATTATGTTAAAGAAAATAATTTTAAAGAACATTAAGTAAAATATGTAGTTCCTTAACTTGTTATTCATATTTCTCTATATTACAAAATAGAAATTTAGATGATAACCACCAGAAACTCAATATATAATGAATTTAATGGATATTATCTACTTATGATTTCCCAAATTTCCTCAAAAGGTAGCTAATTTTCCCAATTTTCACAGCCCCGGCCCCCATCCCAAAAACTGGTGTGAGATCCCTGAATTTGGTGCAATATATTACTTGAAGGGAACATCTTTGGTGCAGATAATTCCTCCTTCAGTTTTCTGCTAAAGAAGTCCCATGAAAGGGAATATCTTTCTAATTGTTGGAGTCAAATGAACATACAGTAGAGATGAACATGGTACCTGGATTTTAATTTTGGATCATTGATATGATAATGCCAGTTTCTAATTTTAGTCCTTTCATGTGTTTTGTTGCTTACAAGGGTTTCCCAGATATCTCCTTCAACAGTTTTTAAGATATGTTTTTTCTTTCATTTTGCAGATAAAGAAACGTACATCAGAGATGAACACGACGCTTAGACTTTGATTTTTGATCATCTATAAAGGTACCAGTTGTTAAAATTAGTCATTTATATGCAAAATATTTCATATAGGGTTCATCATGTATTAAGATCTCAAAGAGTTTTCAAGATAAGAAGTTTTTACTTTGCAGATCAATTGTACATACATCCAGTGTGTGCTTAGTAGTTGGATTTAGCCTTCTGATCATTAATGGTTAAAAAAGCAGTTATTGAACTTCAGGGGAAAATAGCCATTCTTGCACATGTTTATTTTTATACACAATATTGGATAAAAAGGAAATCATTTTCCCAGAGTACTCCTACAATTGTGGATCAATTATCTATCCCTGAGAAATGTTCATGGTACCTGTATTTTGATTTTTGATCATTTATGAGAGGGATATTAGCTGGCAAACTTGGTCAATTTGATGCAAAATATGGATTACAAAATCAGAAGGTATTTTTCACTTTGCAGGTGAGGTTAAACTTTCATTAGAGATGTACATAGAGCTTTGATTTTGATTTAAGATAATTGAGGCCAGAAAAAATAATAGTCTTGTTTCCTGCTACCCGACCTACCCTAGTTTTTTGCACCCGACCCTAAAGTTTTTTTTAAGTTTTGGAAGAAAAAAAATCAGGAATTTCCGGAATTTCATTGTTCTGTCACCGTAATCGGTTTCCGTATTAACACAAAACAAGCATTTCATGAAATTCTTCTTTTAAATATGGGCTTTCATAAAATCCCACTGCATAAAAAGACATGAAATTTAATTTTTAAAGACAATATTGACCTGTGACATGTTTAGTTTGATCTTATATTAGTTCATATCCAAAAAATGCTGTCAGAAAAAAATAAAATAAAAATATAAAATAAAATAATTTTCCTACCTACCTACCCTATTTTTTTCAGGCTGGTAGCAGGAAACAAGACTATTATTTTTTTTGGCCTGATGGGGAAAGTAGTGGTTGTTGAACTTCATGATTTTTGGTGCAAAATACTGCTTATTTTGGTACATCATTGGCCTGGATAATCCCTCCAATAGTTTTGAAAGTAAGGAGTTGGAAATTGTTCTGCAGGTGAATTGAACATATTTATATAGGACATATGTTTAGTAGATTGAGTTTGATTTTTGGTCATTGAGAGGGAAATATTGGATGTTGAGCCTAGTCAATCTTATGCAAAATATTACCTTTAGGGTACTACTTCCTACTGTTTTTAAGATAGTAATATTCCATTATGCAAGTCAGTTGTACATATGTAAGAGAGTCACTCAGTGTTTGGGCTTTGTTTTGGATCATTTATGACAAAATACCAATTGTTTGTATTCTTGATTTTTATGCCAACCCTTGGATATAGGGTTCATGTTATTTGTGTAGTTAGTTCCTACAGTTCCTAAAGGAAGAATTTTTTCCGCAATATTTTTTTACATCATAGATATGCATGGCACCTTGCTTTGTATTTTTTTTACCCCCGCTCCGAAGGAGAGGGGGGTATACTGTTTTACCCTTGTGTGTCTGTCTGTCTGTCTGTCCGTCTGTCTGTCTGTCTGTCCGTAACAAACTTTGGTCGCAGTTTTCTCAGCAACTACTCATCATAGGTGCTTGAAATTTTAACAAACTCTTTGTTTAGGCATGCCATATGGTGGGATTCATTTTTGTACGAATCTGATGTCAACTTCCTGTTTATCTGTGCGTCTGTCCGTACAATACATAACAAATTTTGGTCGTAGTTTTTTCAGCAACTACTCATTGCAGATGCTTGAAATTTTAGCACAATCTTTGTTTAGGCATGCCATATAATAGGATTCATTTTTGGAACAAATCCGATGTCAACTTCCTGTTTATCTGTGCGTCTGTCCGTACCATACATAATAAATTTTGCTCATAGTTTTCTCAGCAACTACTCATCGCAGATGCTTGAAATTTTTTCTTTGTTTAGGCATGCCATATGTTGGGATTCAGTTTTTACAAATCCGATGTCAATTTCCTGATTATCACTGTGTTTGTCCATAACCGAACTTGTGTATTCACATCAGAGCGGGGGTATTATTAGTGAGCATTGGCTCACAGACTTCTTGTGGTCATTGATGAAAAAGATGCAAACTGTTGAACATGTTCAATTTGGTGCAGTATATTACTTCAAGGGTACATCGTATGTGCAGATAATTCCTCCTTCAATTTAATATATGTTTCTAATTGTTCGAGTTACATTAACATACGATAGAGATGAACATGGTACCTGGATTTTAATTTTTGATCATTGATATGAAAATGCCAATGTCTAATTTTAGTCCTTTAATGTGTTATGTTGCTTACAAGGGTTTTCCAGATAACTCCTTCAACAGTTTTAAAGATATTGTGTTTTGTTGTATCAGAATGTTACAAATTTAGATTATTGCATTTTGCGTTATTACAATCTGCGTCAAGATCAATTGAAAATGTAATAATGCGAAATTTAAAAACATGAAATTTGGATTATTAAATTTTACTTGTAACATTTTGCGTTGAGATTAAGCAAAATGCAACATTGCAGAATGTAACAACACACTTTTTAGTCAGTTAGGTGTGGAATAAATTTTAATTGTTTATTGGATGTGGAAAAGAAATTGAAAGAAAATAAAACAAAAGGGAAAATAAACATTCTAATTCTTACAGTAGATATGATTTTATGGTTTATTGATTTGATTAGCCATTAAAAGTCAGTTGATATTCAAATCATAAGGGTTGCGAATTAGAAAGGTGCGTGCGTATGTGAGTCATTTTTGGGGGTTGGGGGGGGGGGGGTAGTGGGATTAATTTTGTGGAACAGTGTACCAGTTTGCTTTTGCTTTTTGATAGACACATGCAATAAATTTAGAAAAAAATCTATCAATTTGAATTGGCAGGCGAAAATGTAGCGGGGAGGGGGGTTATTGACAATTAAGATTTTATATTGTTTTACAAATCACGTGCATTGCAGAGAATTCCAAAAATAAAGTTCTCTCTCTCTCTCTCTCTCTCTCTCTCTCTCTCTCCAATAATAAAATGGATGGTATCTGCATGCACATAAAAATAAAATGATCACCATATGAAGTAACCCCCCCCCCCCCCCCCCCCCGGGCCCTTTTCGGGTACTATTTGGCTAAGAATCATCAAAATTTGTCAGTTGATGTATCTTGGGTCCTCGGAGTATGTCAACTGAAAAGTAGGTCACCTTGACCTACTTTTCAATTTATATGACTATAATTAAATATTTTGGGTACTAATTGGCTTAGAATAATCAAAGTTTGTCAGTTGATGCATCTTGGGTCTTCGGAGTAAGTCGACTGAAAAAAGTAGGTCACCGTGACCTATTTTTGAAAATTTATGGCTTTAATTAAATATTTTCAGGTACCAATTGGCTTAGAATCATCAAACTTTGTCAGTTGATGTATCTTAGGTCCTCTGAGTACGACAACTGACTACTTTTCAATTTATATAGCTATAATGAAATATTTCGGGTACTAATTAACTTAGAATCAACAAACTTTGTCAGTTTGTGCATCTTGGGTCCTTGGAGTAAGTTGACTGAAATGTAGGTCACCGTGACATACTTTTGAAATTTTATTGCTTTATTTAAATATTTTTAGGTTCTAATTGGCTTAGAATCACCAAACTTTGTCATTTGATGCATTTTGGGTCTGCAGAGATTGTCGGCTGAAAAGGAGGTCACTGTGACTTATTTTTGAAAATTTATGGCTATATTTAAACATATCAGGTACTAATTGGCTTAGAATCATCAAACTTTGTCAGTTGATATATCTTGGGTCCTGAAAGAAAGACAAGTGATCAGTAGGTCACCATGTCCTATTCTCAGGTCTAATTGGCTGAGAATCATCTTGGGTTCTCAGAGTGTTTCATCTAAAATGTAGGTCATGATGACCTACGTTTGGAATTTCAAGGCTTTATCTAAATATACAGGATACATAGAGTTTTCAAATAGAAGTGATGGTTGTACAGTTTATCAGAAGAGCGATTCAAGGCCCTTGGGCCTCTTGTATAGAACATATGTTTAGTACATTGTAACTATTTAACTTTTTTAAGAACTCATCTTTGTGTAAAATATTGCATCATTTGTTGTGATAACTTCTGCAGCAGTTTTCAAGATAAGTTTTTGTTTAGCATATCAATTATACATATGATGTACACTGAAATAAGATTTTGATATTAGATCATTTTTATGGGAGAAATCCCAGTTGTCCAACTGAGTAATTTACATGCAGAATATTTGATTTATTCGTTTTGGGGTTTTTAAAATATTTTTTTTTCTTTTTTGCAGCTTGATTTTGGGGAATTATTGAGAAAAATTGCTTTTGAAGTAACATGGGTTAACAGACCGATTTTAAAAGTCACAACAGAGAGGCATCCCCTGAAATGATCACCAAGGATAGTTAATGTTGATTATTGCCCTGGAAATGATTATGCTCTTAGATTTAACATTTACAAAAACAATTGTGTACTGATTGCTTAGTTACTTGCTTGGATACTTTGAGGGAACTTTAACAGTAACCGTTGCTCAGGATTCATGTTTACCAAAGAAACTCGCAATAACTCGGGGACATTTCATGCTCCTACGATCAGGATACAACAGTTTCCTGACCATTCACAGACAAGAGCATCAGGAGTTCAAGCTGAAGCAATCCACAATTCCCTCTTACTACCACATGGGGGAAGAACTAGACACCAAAATGTTGTAATTTTTCATAGAGCTGTGAATATGGACTAAATATGGACTAAATTGCTCATTATACAATACAAAATAAAGTTGTTATTGTTCAGTTAAAATATGTCTTGTTTTTGAGGTAATATTTCTAGATAACTCTCTGCTTTTAATTCTCTGCTTCTGAATAAAAAATTCTTCTGAATGCTACATAGGGAAGGTATTAGAGAAATTTTGTTATTTTTAGGAAGCTTTAAAAATAGACCAAAATGCTCATTACTTAAAACTTTTTGGAATATGGGCTATATTTCTAGAACCCCTTGGCCAATTTTTGCCACAGAGTATCCTTGGCCCAAGGACTTTCATTTTGTACCTAAAATAGGGCTGTAACTCTTAAACAAGGGGAGATAATTAGGGAAATAAAAACAAAGATAGTGGTTGCTAATATATCCGTTCAAGAAGCACTGGGCAGATTATCACCAAACGTACACAGGATGAGGAGGTGTTGTAGATTAAAAAATGTTCAAAACATCACTCTGAGGCAAATGACATGTCCTCAAGGTATTTTAATTGTAGATTAAAAATTGTTAAAGACAATACTCTGAGGCAAATGCCATGTTCTTAAGGTATTTTACCTAACAAAATTGATATGTTGTTAAAACTTTTATATTGTGACCACTATAATGACTAGGATAATCAAATCTTTTAAATTGATGCATCTTGGGACTTCATGTTATGCAGACTCAAAAGTAGGTCATGGTGACCTACTTTTTAGCTAACCTCGACGAAGTCGAGATGAGCTTATGCTATACCGTCTGCGTTAGCGTCGGCGTCCCGGTTATAGTTTTAGGAGCAAGTCCATTCCCAAGTAACTATTAACCCTACCTGGACCAAACTTGCATGGATGATTAATCTAGGGATGGACACTACCACAATTGCTTCGGATGCTGATTCTGACCTACATTTTCCAGACGAGTGACCAGGTTTAAGTTTTTGGAGTAGATCCATTCCCAAGTAACTATAAGCCCTACCTGGACCAAACTTGCATGGATGATGCATCTAGGGATGAACACTACCATACTTGCTACAGATGCTGGATCTGACCTAGATTTTCCAGATGAGTGACCAGGTTAAAGTTTTTGGAGTAGATCCATTCCCAAGTAAATATTAGCAATACCTTGAACAAACCTGCATGGAGGATGCATCTAGGGATGGACACTACCACACTTGCTTCGGATGCTGGATCTGACCTACATTTTCCAGATGAGTGGCCAGGTTAAAGGATTTGGAGCAGGTCCATTCCCAAGTAACTACTAGCTCTACCTTGAACAAACTTGCATGGGTGATGCATCTAGGGATGGACACTATCACACTTGCTTTGGATGCTGGACCTGACTTAGATATTCCAGATGAGTGACCAGGTTAAAGTTTTTGAAGCAGGTCCATTCCCAAGTAAATATAATCCCTCACTTGTCCAAGCTTGCATGGATGATGCATCTAGGGATGTACGTTAACCCACCTGCTTCGGATGCTGGATTCGACATAGATTTTCTACATGAGTAAATTTTAGCCATATTTTAACCAAATTAGTTTCTCTAGTTTCCCAGATATAGCCCTCCAGTTTTAAGGCCTACTATATAATACTATATGAATAAACCTCGGGCTCGGGGACATCGAAGTCCCCTGTCTGGAGGTGTGAGATTTTGAGGCCAGAGTACTAGTGGTCAGTTACCACTTCTATGAAAAAATGGTGATGGTACCGTCTCTAGTTTCCCAGATATAGCCCTCCAGTTTTAAGGCCTACTATATAATACTATATGAATAAACCTCGGGCTCGGGGACATCGAAGTCCGCTGTCTGGGGGAGTGAGATTTTGAGGCCAGAGTACTAGTGGTCAGTTACCACTTCTATGAAGAAATGGTGATGGTACTGCCTCTAGTTTCCAATAAATAGCCCCCCCAGTTTTAAGGCCTACTATATAATACTATATGAATAAACCTCGGGCTCGGGGACATCGAAGTCCGCTGTCTGGGGGTGTCAGATTGTGAGGGCAGAGTACTAGTGGTCAGTTACCACTTCTATGAAAAAATGGTGATGGTACCGTCTCTAGTTTCCCAGATATAGCCCTCCAGTTTTTAGGCCTACTATATAATACTATATGAATAAACCTCGGGCTCGGGGACATCGAAGTCCGCTGTCTGGGGGTGTCAGATTTTGAGGCCAGAGTACTAGTGGTCAGTTACCACTTCTATGAAAAAATGGTGATGGTACCGTCTCTAGTTTCCCAGATATAGCCCTCCAGTTTTTAGGCCTACTATATAATACTATATGAATAAACCTCGGGCTCGGGGACATCGAAGTCCGCTGTCTGGGGGTGTGAGATTTTGAGGCCAAAGTACTAGTGGTCAGTTACCACTTCTATGAAAAAATGGTGATGGTATCGTCTCTAGTTTCCCAGATATAGCCCTCCAGTTTTTAGGCCTACTATATAATACTATATGAATAAACCTCGGGCTCGGGGACATCGAAGTCCGCTGTCTGGGGGTGTGAGATTTTGAGGCCAGAGTACTAGTGGTCAGTTACCACTTCTATGAAAAAATGGTGATGGTATCGTCTCTAGTTTCCCAGATATAGCCCTCCAGTTTTTAGGCCTACTATATAATACTATATGAATAAACCTCGGGCTCGGGGACATCGAAGTCCGCTGTCTGGGGGTGTGAGATTTTGAGGCCAGAGTACTAGTGGTCAGTTACCACTTCTATGAAAAAATGGTGATGGTATCGTCTCTAGTTTCCCAGATATAGCCCTCCAGTTTTTAGGCCTACTATATAATACTATATGAATAAACCTCGGGCTCGGGGACATCGAAGTCCGCTGTCTGGGGGTGTGAGATTTTGAATCCAGAGTACTAGTGGTCAGTTACCACTTCTATGAAACAATGGTGATGGTATCGTCTCTAGTTTCCCAGATATAGCCCTCCAGTTTTTAGGCCTACTATATAATACTATATGAATAAACCTCGGGCTCGGGGACATCGAAGTCCGCTGTCTGGGGGTGTGAGATTTTGAGGCCAGAGTACTAGTGGTCAGTTACCACTTCTATGAAAAAATGGTGATGGTACCGTCTCTAGTTTCCCAGATATAGCCCTCCAGTTTTTAGGCCTACTATATAATACTATATGAATAAACCTCGGGCTCGGGGACATCGAAGTCCGCTGTCTGGGGGTGTGAGATTTTGAGGCCAGAGTACTAGTGGTCAGTTACCACTTCTATGAAAAAATGGTGATGGTATCGTCTCTAGTTTCCCAGATATAGCCCTCCAGTTTTTAGGCCTACTATATAATACTATATGAATAAACCTCGGGCTCGGGGACATCGAAGTTCGCTGTCTGGGGGTGTGAGATTTTGAGGCCAGAGTATTAGTGGTCAGTTACCACTTCTATGAAAAAATGGTGATGGTATCGTCTCTAGTTTCCCAGATATAGCCCTCCAGTTTTTAGGCCTACTATATGATACTATATGAATAAACCTCGGGCTCGGGGACATCGAAGTCCGCTGTCTGGGGGTGTGAGATTTTGAGGCCAGAGTACTAGTGGTCAGTTACCACTTCTATGAAAAAATGGTGATGGTACCGTCTCTAGTTTCCCAGATATAGCCCTCCAGTTTTTAGGCCTACTATATAATACTATATGAATAAACCTCGGGCTCGGGGACATCGAAGTCCGCTGTCTGGGGGTGTGAGATTTTGAGGCCAGAGTACTAGTGGTACGTTACCACTTCTATGAAAAAATGGTGATGGTATCGTCTCTAGTTTCCCAAATATAGCCCTCCAGTTTTTAGGCCTACTATATAATACTATATGAATAAACCTCGGGCTCGGGGACATCGAAGTCCGCTGTCTGGGGGTGTGAGATTTTGAGGCCAGAGTACTAGTGGTCAGTTACCACTTCTATGAAAAAATGGTGATGGTATCGTCTCTAGTTTTCCAGATATAGCCCTCCAGTTTTTAGGCCTACTATATAATACTATATGAATAAACCTCGGGCTCGGGGACATCGAAGTCCGCTATCTGGGGGTGTGAGATTTTGAGGCCAGAGTACTAGTGGTCAGTTACCACTTCTATGAAAAAATGGTGATGGCACCGTCTCTAGTTTCCCAGATATAGCCCTCCAGTTTTTAGGCCTACTATATAATACTATATGAATAAACCTCGGGCTCGGGGACATCGAAGTCCGCTATCTGGGGGTGTGAGATTTTGAGGCCAGAGTACTAGTGGTCAGTTACCACTTCTATGAAAAAATGGTGATGGTACCGTCTCTAGTTTCCCAGATATAGCCCTCCAGTTTTTAGGCCTACTATATAATACTATATGAATAAACCTCGGGCTCGGGGACATCGAAGTCCGCTGTCTGGGGGTGTGAGATTTTGAGGCCAGAGTACTAGTGGTCAGTTACCACTTCTATGAAAAAATGGTGATGGTACCGTCTCTAGTTTCCAAGATATAGCCCTCCAGTTTTTAGGCCTACTATATAATACTATATGAATAAACCTCGGGCTCGGGGACATCGAAGTCCGCTGTCTGGGGGTGTGAGATTTTGAGGCCAGAGTACTAGTGGTCAGTTACCACTTCTATGAAAAAATGGTGATGGTATCGTCTCTAGTTTCCCAGATATAGCCCTCCAGTTTTTAGGCCTAGTATATGATACTATATGAATAAACCTCGGGCTCGGGGACATCGAAGTCCGCTGTCTGGGGGTGTCAGATTTTGAGGCCAGAGTACTAGTGGTCAGTTACCACTTCTATGAAAAAATGGTGATGGTACCGTCTCTAGTTTCCCAGATATAGCCCTCCAGTTTTTAGGCCTACTATATGATACTATATGAATAAACCTCGGGCTCGGGGACATCGAAGTCCGATGTCTGGGGGTGTGAGATTTTGAGGCCAGAGTACTAGTGGTCAGTTACCACTTCTATGAAAAAATGGTGATGGCACCGTCTCTAGTTTCCCAGATATAGCCCTCCAGTTTTTAGGCCTACTATATAATACTATATGAATAAACCTCGGGCTCGGGGACATCGAAGTCCGCTGTCTGGGGGTGTGAGATTTTGAGGCCAGAGTACTAGTGGTCAGTTACCACTTCTATGAAAAAATGGTGATGGTATCGTCTCTAGTTTCCCAGATATAGCCCTCCAGTTTTTAGGCCTACTATATAATACTATATGAATAAACCTCGGGCTCGGGGACATCGAAGTCCGCTGTCTGGGGGTGTGAGATTTTGAATCCAGAGTACTAGTGGTCAGTTAACACTTCTATGGAAAAAATGGTGATGGTATCGTCTCTAGTTTCCCAGATATAGCCCTCCAGTTTTTAGGCCTACTATATAATACTATATGAATAAACCTCGGGCTCGGGGACATCGAAGTCCGCTGTCTGGGGGTGTGAGATTTTGAATCCATAGTACTAGTGGTCAGTTACCACTTCTATGAAAAAATGGTGATGGTATCGTCTCTAGTTTCCCAGATATAGCCCTCCAGTTTTTAGGCCTACTATATAATACTATATGAATAAACCTCGGGCTCGGGGACATCGAAGTCCGCTGTCTGGGGGTGTGAGATTTTGAGTCCAGAGTACTAGTGGTCAGTTACCACTTCTATGAAAAAATGGTGATGGTATCGTCTCTAGTTTCCCAGATATAGCCCTCCAGTTTTTAGGCCTACTATATAATACTATATGAATAAACCTCGGGCTCGGGGACATCGAAGTCCGCTGTCTGGGGGGGTGAGATTTTGAATCCAGAGTACTAGTGGTCAGTTACCACTTCTATGAAAAAATGGTGATGGTATCGTCTCTAGTTTCCCAGATATAGCCCTCCAGTTTTTAGGCCTACTATATAATACTATATGAATAAACCTCGGGCTCGGGGACATCGAAGTCCGCTGTCTGGGGGTGTGAGATTTTGAATCCAGAGTACTAGTGGTCAGTTACCACTTCTATGAAAAAATGGTGATGGTATCGTCTCTAGTTTCCCAGATATAGCCCTCCAGTTTTTAGGCCTACTATATAATACTATATGAATAAACCTCGGGCTCGGGGACATCGAAGTCCGCTGTCTGGGGGTGTGAGATTTTGAATCCAGAGTACTAGTGGTCAGTTACCACTTCTATGAAAAAATGGTGATGGTATCGTCTCTAGTTTCCCAGATATAGCCCTCCAGTTTTTAGGCCTACTATATAATACTATATGAATAAACCTCGGGCTCGGGGACATCGAAGTCCGCTGTCTGGGGGTGTGAGATTTTGAATCCAGAGTACTAGTGGTCAGTTACCACTTCTATGAAAAAATGGTGATGGTATCGTCTCTAGTTTCCCAGATATAGCCCTCCAGTTTTTAGGCCTACTATATAATACTATATGAATAAACCTCGGGCTCGGGGACATCGAAGTCCGCTGTCTGGGGGTGTGAGATTTTGAATCCAGAGTACTAGTGGTCAGTTACCACTTCTATGAAAAAATGGTGATGGTATCGTCTCTAGTTTCCCAGATATAGCCCTCCAGTTTTTAGGCCTACTATATAATACTATATGAATAAACCTCGGGCTCGGGGACATCGAAGTCCGCTGTCTGGGGGTGTGAGATTTTGAATCCAGAGTACTAGTGGTCAGTTACCACTTCTATGAAAAAATGGTGATGGTATCGTCTCTAGTTTCCCAGATATAGCCCTCCAGTTTTTAGGCCTACTATATAATACTATATGAATAAACCTCGGGCTCGGGGACATCGAAGTCCGCTGTCTGGGGGTGTGAGATTTTGAATCCAGAGTACTAGTGGTCAGTTACCACTTCTATGAAAAAATGGTGATGGTATCGTCTCTAGTTTCCCAGATATAGCCCTCCAGTTTTTAGGCCTACTATATAATACTATATGAATAAACCTCGGGCTCGGGGACATCGAAGTCCGCTGTCTGGGGGTGTGAGATTTTGAATCCAGAGTACTAGTGGTCAGTTACCACTTCTATGAAAAAATGGTGATGGTATCGTCTCTAGTTTCCCAGATATAGCCCTCCAGTTTTTAGGCCTACTATATAATACTATATGAATAAACCTCGGGCTCGGGGACATCGAAGTCCGCTGTCTGGGGGTGTGAGATTTTGAATCCAGAGTACTAGTGGTCAGTTACCACTTCTATGAAAAAATGGTGATGGTATCGTCTCTAGTTTCCCAGATATAGCCCTCCAGTTTTTAGGCCTACTATATAATACTATATGAATAAACCTCGGGCTCGGGGACATCGAAGTCCGCTGTCTGGGGGTGTGAGATTTTGAATCCAGAGTACTAGTGGTCAGTTACCACTTCTATGAAAAAATGGTGATGGTATCGTCTCTAGTTTCCCAGATATAGCCCTCCAGTTTTTAGGCCTACTATATAATACTATATGAATAAACCTCGGGCTCGGGGACATCGAAGTCCGCTGTCTGGGGGTGTGAGATTTTGAATCCAGAGTACTAGTGGTCAGTTACCACTTCTATGAAAAAATGGTGATGGTATCGTCTCTAGTTTCCCAGATATAGCCCTCCAGTTTTTAGGCCTACTATATAATACTATATGAATAAACCTCGGGCTCGGGGACATCGAAGTCCGCTGTCTGGGGGTGTGAGATTTTGAATCCAGAGTACTAGTGGTCAGTTACCACTTCTATGAAAAAATGGTGATGGTATCGTCTCTAGTTTCCCAGATATAGCCCTCCAGTTTTTAGGCCTACTATATAATACTATATGAATAAACCTCGGGCTCGGGGACATCGAAGTCCGCTGTCTGGGGGTGTGAGATTTTGAATCCAGAGTACTAGTGGTCAGTTACCACTTCTATGAAAAAATGGTGATGGTATCGTCTCTAGTTTCCCAGATATAGCCCTCCAGTTTTTAGGCCTACTATATAATACTATATGAATAAACCTCGGGCTCGGGGACATCGAAGTCCGCTGTCTGGGGGTGTGAGATTTTGAATCCAGAGTACTAGTGGTCAGTTACCACTTCTATGAAAAAATGGTGATGGTATCGTCTCTAGTTTCCCAGATATAGCCCTCCAGTTTTTAGGCCTACTATATAATACTATATGAATAAACCTCGGGCTCGGGGACATCGAAGTCCGCTGTCTGGGGGTGTGAGATTTTGAATCCAGAGTACTAGTGGTCAGTTACCACTTCTATGAAAAAATGGTGATGGTATCGTCTCTAGTTTCCCAGATATAGCCCTCCAGTTTTTAGGCCTACTATATAATACTATATGAATAAACCTCGGGCTCGGGGACATCGAAGTCCGCTGTCTGGGGGTGTGAGATTTTGAATCCAGAGTACTAGTGGTCAGTTACCACTTCTATGAAAAAATGGTGATGGTATCGTCTCTAGTTTCCCAGATATAGCCCTCCAGTTTTTAGGCCTACTATATAATACTATATGAATAAACCTCGGGCTCGGGGACATCGAAGTCCGCTGTCTGGGGGGTGTGAGATTTTGAATCCAGAGTACTAGTGGTCAGTTACCACTTCTATGAAAAATGGAAAAAATGGTGATGGTATCGTCTCTAGTTTCCCAGATATAGCCCTCCAGTTTTTAGGCCTACTATATAATACTATATGAATAAACCTCGGGCTCGGGGACATCGAAGTCCGCTGTCTGGGGGTGTGAGATTTTGAATGCAGAGTACTAGTGGTCAGTTACCACTTCTATGAAAAAATGGTGATGGTATCGTCTCTAGTTTCCCAGATATAGCCCTCCAGTTTTTAGGCCTACTATATAATACTATATGAATAAACCTCGGGCTCGGGGACATCGAAGTCCGCTGTCTGGGGGGGGGGGGGGGTGAGATTTTGAATCCAGAGTACTAGTGGTCAGTTTCCACTTCTATGGAAAAAATGGTGATGGTATCGTCTCTAGTTTCCCAGATATAGCCCTCCAGTTTTTAGGCCTACTATATAATACTATATGAATAAACCTCGGGCTCGGGGACATCGAAGTCCGCTGTCTGGGGGTGTGAGATTTTGAATCCAGAGTACTAGTGGTCAGTTACCACTTCTATGAAAAAAATGGTGATGGTATCGTCTCTAGTTTCCCAGATATAGCCCTCCAGTTTTTAGGCCTACTATATAATACTATATGAATAAACCTCGGGCTCGGGGACATCGAAGTCCGCTGTCTGGGGGGGGTGAGATTTTGAATCCAGAGTACTAGTGGTCAGTTACCACTTCTATGAAGAAATGGTGATGGTATCGTCTCTAGTTTCCCAGATATAGCCCTCCAGTTTTTAGGCCTACTATATAATACTATATGAATAAACCTCGGGCTCGGGGACATCGAAGTCCGCTGTCTGGGGGTGTGAGATTTTGAATCCAGAGTACTAGTGGTCAGTTACCACTTCTATGAAAAAATGGTGATGGTATCGTCTCTAGTTTCCCAGATATAGCCCTCCAGTTTTTAGGCCTACTATATAATACTATATGAATAATCCTCGGGCTCGGGGACATCGAAGTCCGCTGTCTGGGGGTGTGAGATTTTGAATCCAGAGTACTAGTGGTCAGTTACCACTTCTATGGAAAAAATGGTGATGGTATCGTCTCTAGTTTCCCAGATATAGCCCTCCAGTTTTTAGGCCTACTATATAATACTATATGAATAAACCTCGGGCTCGGGGACATCGAAGTCCGCTGTCTGGGGGTGTGAGATTTTGAATCCAGAGTACTAGTGGTCAGTTACCACTTCTATGAAAAAATGGTGATGGTATCGTCTCTAGTTTCCCAGATATAGCCCTCCAGTTTTTAGGCCTACTATATAATACTATATGAATAATCCTCGGGCTCGGGGACATCGAAGTCCGCTGTCTGGGGGTGTGAGATTTTGAATCCAGAGTACTAGTGGTCAGTTACCACTTCTATGAAAAAATGGTGATGGTATCGTCTCTAGTTTCCCAGATATAGCCCTCCAGTTTTTAGGCCTACTATATAATACTATATGAATAAACCTCGGGCTCGGGGACATCGAAGTCCGCTGTCTGGGGGTGTGAGATTTTGAATCCAGAGTACTAGTGGTCAGTTACCACTTCTATGAAAAAATGGTGATGGTATCGTCTCTAGTTTCCCAGATATAGCCCTCCAGTTTTTAGGCCTACTATATAATACTATATGAATAAACCTCGGGCTCGGGGACATCGAAGTCCGCTGTCTGGGGGTGTGAGATTTTGAATCCAGAGTACTAGTGGTCAGTTACCACTTCTATGAAAAAATGGTGATGGTATCGTCTCTAGTTTCCCAGATATAGCCCTCCAGTTTTTAGGCCAACTATATAATACTATATGAATAAACCTCGGGCTCGGGGACATCGAAGTCCGCTGTCTGGGGGTGTGAGATTTTGAATCCAGAGTACTAGTGGTCAGTTACCACTTCTATGAAAAAAATGGTGATGGTATCGTCTCTAGTTTCCCAGATATAGCCCTCCAGTTTTTAGGCCTACTATATAATACTATATGAATAAACCTCGGGCTCGGGGACATCGAAGTCCGCTGTCTGGGGGTGTGAGATTTTGAATCCAGAGTACTAGTGGTCAGTTACCACTTCTATGAAAAAATGGTGATGGTATCGTCTCTAGTTTCCCAGATATAGCCCTCCAGTTTTTAGGCCTACTATATAATACTATATGAATAAACCTCGGGCTCGGGGACATCGAAGTCCGCTGTCTGGGGGTGTGAGATTTTGAATCCAGAGTACTAGTGGTCAGTTACCACTTCTATGAAAAAATGGTGATGGTATCGTCTCTAGTTTCCCAGATATAGCCCTCCAGTTTTTAGGCCTACTATATAATACTATATGAATAAACCTCGGGCTCGGGGACATCGAAGTCCGCTGTCTGGGGGGGTGAGATTTTGAATCCAGAGTACTAGTGGTCAGTTACCACTTCTATGAAAAAATGGTGATGGTATCGTCTCTAGTTTCCCAGATATAGCCCTCCAGTTTTTAGGCCTACTATATAATACTATATGAATAAACCTCGGGCTCGGGGACATCGAAGTCCGCTGTCTGGGGGTGTGAGATTTTGAATCCAGAGTACTAGTGGTCAGTTACCACTTCTATGAAAAAATGGTGATGGTATCGTCTCTAGTTTCCCAGATATAGCCCTCCAGTTTTTAGGCCTACTATATAATACTATATGAATAAACCTCGGGCTCGGGGACATCGAAGTCCGCTGTCTGGGGGTGTGAGATTTTGAATCCAGAGTACTAGTGGTCAGTTACCACTTCTATGAAAAAATGGTGATGGTATCGTCTCTAGTTTCCCAGATATAGCCCTCCAGTTTTTAGGCCTACTATATAATACTATATGAATAAACCTCGGACTCGGGGACATCGAAGTCCGCTGTCTGGGGGTGTGAGATTTTGAATCCAGAGTACTAGTGGTCAGTTACCACTTCTATGAAAAAATGGTGATGGTATCGTCTCTAGTTTCCCAGATATAGCCCTCCAGTTTTTAGGCCTACTATATAATACTATATGAATAAACCTCGGGCTCGGGGACATCGAAGTCCGCTGTCTGGGGGTGTGAGATTTTGAATCCAGAGTACTAGTGGTCAGTTACCACTTCTATGAAAAAAATGGTGATGGTATCGTCTCTAGTTTCCCAGATATAGCCCTCCAGTTTTTAGGCCTACTATATAATACTATATGAATAAACCTCGGGCTCGGGGACATCGAAGTCCGCTGTCTGGGGGTGTGAGATTTTGAATCCAGAGTACTAGTGGTCAGTTACCACTTCTATGAAAAAATGGTGATGGTATCGTCTCTAGTTTCCCAGATATAGCCCTCCAGTTTTTAGGCCTACTATATAATACTATATGAATAAACCTCGGGCTCGGGGACATCGAAGTCCGCTGTCTGGGGGTGTGAGATTTTGAATCCAGAGTACTAGTGGTCAGTTACCACTTCTATGAAAAAATGGTGATGGTATCGTCTCTAGTTTCCCAGATATAGCCCTCCAGTTTTTAGGCCTATTATATGTAGACCTCCTATAAATAGCAGTAAAATCCTTAGCATTATTCTTCTCTATGGGAAAACCCCCTGGATTTTATACGAAACTGTGTTTAGCTACCACATGTAATACTAAGTGAATAAACATCTGACTTGGAGACATTTTAATATACACAAGAACATTTTAAAACACTAGTCTCTTAACTTCCTTGATATTACAACTTTAATATTTTTATTGTGGTGGATATGTTACATTTATTTTTTCAGTTCTGTAAACTTTTTTCTTTAACTCTAAAGGTATCACTAAACACCTAAAGGGAATATTAGTCATTGAATGAACTCCTATGATTCCATCATAGAATGAACTACTATGGACCCATCTTCATTGAAACTAAAATTCCTCAAAGCATTGCAATCTGATGTACATGTTTTAGTTATCATTGAGAGAAGTGATTGTCAATTTGTTTTATGTTTTGATTTTTATTTCAATAATTGTAACGTTATTCATTTTTGAAATTTCATGTTCATTTATGGTCATTTCAGAATAATATTATTTCATAAGAATTCTTAAATAATCTGTCAACTAGAAATAAACTGAATTCATGTACATGTGCGTGATAAGTAATACGGGTTGATAGGTTGTTCCAAGGTAAGGTTCACCACTTTTTAGACGAATCCAGCAATTTAAAAAAAAGGGGCGGGGGATAGAGAAGGGATTTTAAAAAAGTGGAAGATGATATCCAATATATAGAAGATATCAATATATATAATTTAAAACGAAATGTTCTTCTAATTTTAGAATTCATCCTCCATAAATATGTAGAAAAAAATATCTATATTTAATACAGGAAAATCCAAAACCTTTTTTCAAAGTAGAAAAAAAAACCTTTATTTTTAACTTTTGTTTGATATTATAAAATACATAGGCTACATTTTTTTTTAAAGATGTCAGACATAAATTAAAACATAAGCATGTATGTCAAAATGTAAATATGGAACATTTCGGTAAACAACCTTAATAAAGATGCTTAAAAACGGGTTGAAGATCCAAAACTTAGGTCCTATTGTTCATAGTAGAAAAAAAAGCTTTATTTCAACTTTTGTTTAATATTATAAAATATAGAGGTTACATTTTTTCTAAAGATGTCAGACATAAATTAAAACATAAGCATATGTCAAAATGTAAATATGGCACCTTTCGGTATACAACCTTAATAAAGATGCTTAAAAACGGCTTTAATTTACAAAAAAATCATTATTTTAAATTTTAACTATTAATTTATAAATATATTTAAATTCTGAATACTAGTATCAGGGAAATTTTCAATTAGAAGTATAACTATGAACATGTATGAAAAAAAACATAAGTAGAAGTAATTGCCCTTGTCAAACTTTTTTTTTTTACTATTGACAAACTATAAAAGAAATAAATTATTGAAAGATATCTTTTTTACAATATTGTTATTACACCAAATGAAAGCAATTTTTTAAAGAGAAAAACCTATGACGTCACATGGGGTTGAAGATACCTTAAATATAAATAATAACTATAGACTCATGAAAGAAGTGTATATCCTTTCTAATCGTGCTTTGAGTTTGTAATACAGAGAGAGAGAGAGAGAGGGAATTTTTACCTTTTTTGAAAATATTAACAAAGACATATAATCTTAATATTGATAACTACTTTAGATAGTTTATTAAAAATTGAGGACCCCTTTTTCTAAACGTCAATCGCATTTAGTTAGATCTTTCACGCTCCTGGAGATCTATAAAAGTTTATAGATCTTTAAATATGTCACCTACCTATCTATACCCTTTTTCGGAAACGGGCAAATAAAGTTTTGTCTGACGGTCGGCCTGAAATAATATAAATATTCTTCCTTTCAAAAGTTTATGTTTCATACCTTATACTCTGAAAAATCGTGGAATGGAAAGCATATTGACTCTAACACTAAATCAATTTATCTACTCATGAAAATTTAAAAGAATGGATTATATTTTATGATTCAGCTCTTAATTTCTTCGTTCTTTAGTCAAACAGGGAATGCGAAAGTGCACTTAAAATGACAAAAAAAATAAATAAATAAATAAATTCAATGTTCTATCGTTCAATTGCCAATTTAGTCGCTAAACAGATTATGCTAATGCAGTATTCTTGAGAAAATTACCCCCCCCCCCCAAAAAAAAATACTCTGAAATAAATTTCCAGTTCAAAATCAAAAATCCTTAAATAGATATTTAAATGTTATGAAACAATAAATTTAAAAATATTTTCAAAAAATGGAAAACTAAATAGATAAATGAAATAAGAATATACAAATAAATAAATTGAGTAAGTCAATTAGAAAAATATGTTTAAACGAATAAAATAAACAAAACAAAAATTAATCAAGTAATTTATCTAAAAAGAAACAGTTAAAGCACAGCTTGATCCGCGCCAGATCAAGATCTAGAATGCTGACCCACTTTCTACAGGGAAATGACGTGCGTTTGTTTTGATGTATTTTTAGCTTATAACACCACGGACTGTGTAAAGATATCGCTCTGTATTATTTAGTGCTTATGTTTTTATTTTATAAGTTAAGTAGATATAAGAATTTAAAATCATCAAGCAGGAAACAAAATATATACGGTAAAAAAAACAAAAAAAAAAACTAATAATATCAATGAATATCGATCAATGATTATCATTATGGTGAGACACAATGCCTGTGCCAAAATATCACCTTTAATGTGCTTCTTTACTGGATTAAAACGTTTAACTAGATACTAAGAAGAATTCAATATATGTTCATTGTTTTTAAGAGTTTCCCTCTTACACCATAGGATATGCCGAACACTGACAAATATATTACAAATCTATATATCATACAAAATAAATTTAGTTCTAAAACATTTTTAAAAAAAATCGTTTTGACTTCCAACAAAAGTGCATTTGAAAATAAATCATCGCCATCTAATCCCCCCCCCCCCCCTTAGAATATGTAAATTGTAAACAAGATCGACGAGGTTTTTTCCCTTAGTTTGCCACTAAGTGACACATAGACTTGATGGCAAATTTTTAGTAAAAATACCATGTCACTTAATGGCAAAAAATGATATATATGTTAAATAACTTTTCCATACAATTTTTTTTCTTCTTAAAATCAAATCATATTTCCTTATATTCCTCTGTTCTTCCTATATTCACCATAATTATAACGTAAAACTTGCCCTTTCACGCGAAAACATGTGTTTGCCACTATGTGTCTGTACAGACGGTTTGCCATTATGTGAAAACTCTCGGTTATATATATATATATATATATATATATATATATATATATATATATATATATATATATATATATTTATATATATATATATATATATATATATATATATATATATATAATAGCATGCTCTAAGTACGTTCAGTTTTTAAACCTAGACAAACTACGGACAAATGAGTTGATGTTACAGATATTTCAACCATATCGTTGAAAGTTACCTGTAACCTTCCAAATTTATACCAGTATAACTATAAGTCATATTCACATCCAAATTCCAACGTTTATTATTTTGATGCAATTGACTACAATAAAGAATGAAATAACAATATAATGCATGCATACTTTAAACATAAGTTATCTTTCTTGAATTAAGACAAAAATAAGTATGTTTACTATAATTCCTATTCTCTAAATTATCAAGTTTAATAAGACTTTTAAAGATAAAAATATACAATATAGCAAGATTAAGAATTACTTTCGTTACATACTGTACACTGTGCCCACATGGGTATGTTTACATTTCAATATTCAAGGTTATTCCAAAATAAAGCAAAAATACTTATGCAAAATATACTCAAGACATTATTTAGGTTAAATATATACATACCAAATTTGTTAGACACTGGTATACTCTTACAGAGTCAAAGACAATAGGCTACAAAAAAATCGTGCCTTCCATGATTCGACTTCCGAGATATACAAAGAAAAACCGTAGCTGAATAAACCGGAAATTTCCGGATTGGCCGTTACATTACCATTTCAAAAATTGTATGGTCGTTATATATGACCTTGTTTGCAAACTCAACCAATCATTGGGTCGTATTTTGACCGACATGCTTTATATCTTTTGTAAGACCATTGTTTTTATGCTAAATTTGACTACGAATTACTCCGTCTACCAGATCAATACATAGGGTTCACGGCGGGTGTGACCAGTTAACAGAGGATACTTACTCCTCTTATGCACCTGACCCATCTTTGGAGTTTAAAGGGGTCCGTGTTTTATGCCCTCTTCACTAATTTGTACTGTTTTAATAAGAATTTAGAGATCGATCACTATTTATAATCTTCACCTTTTTCAGATATGAATTTTTCTCTGCACACAAGTGGGTCCACCCTCTGAAAGCTTTATCATTATTTTGGTCTCATTTTCTCTGCTTGATGTCCAGGAGCGAGGAAATCTATTTCAAAAGATCGCTAAAATTATTCAAAAAATTAATCCTTTCGGTCCGTGAAAAAAAAAAACCATCTTTCACACGAAGCAGATATATACCCTAATCAGTCTAGTATCTTCCCTAACAAAAAATACTATAGTAAACTATAGTGTACTATAGTTAACTATAGTAAATCAAAGGTTCAAAATTATCACAATAATAAATTAAAGTTTTCTAAGTGATCAATATAGTGTCAAAGTTTTCACTATAGTAAATAAAAGTTTTCAAAGTTATCACCATAGTAAATCGAAGTTTTCATAGTGATCACTATAGTATTTCAAAGTTTTCATAGTTATCACTATAGTGTCATGGTGATCACTATAGTAAATCAAAGTTTTCAAAGTTATCACTATAGTTAATGAAAGTCTGAAAGTTATCACAATAGTTAACTATAGTTTTCGTATAGTTAACTATAGTAAACTATAGTTTACTATAGTATTTTTCTTTGTAATTGTTGGTGATAAAAACTAAATATCTTAATTTTAAAAAAAAAACAGTCGGAGGGCGCTGGACGATATAGTTGATGATACTCAATGAGTTAATCGAATAATCTGATTCGAAATAGAATAACAATTTCTATATATTACTTCTCCTTAAAAGAACATTTTATCTTTTTATGGTCAAGATATTTTCTCCTTCGAGTTCGAAAGTGTTACATTGATCAATATTTGAAGAAAGGAAAAAATCCCGAAACTAAGCCCGTCAAATTTCATCAAATGATTCCTTTTTAAGCTATTTGTGTGTGTACAGGTGACCCCTTTTTAAAAAATGAACATATTAATCAAAATATAAGTATTTATCGACATTTCATGTTCAAGAAATCGTGATCTTAAAAAAAATTCTTTCTCCACATTTTTTATTTGCATTCATTAAAGTCCCACGCACAAGCACTCCATACCGATTTTTCTTTTTAGCTCAATTCAAGAGTGGAATTGAAGGCTATTTAAAACCATTAAGCCTGTTATTTTGTTTATATCACCTTAATCTCATATCAAATGGGAAAGGAGATGGGTGAACAAGGTGTGCAGAATGCCTATAACTTTAGATATGTTAAAATAATATTCAATTTGTGGATTTAGTATTTAGAGTAAAGTTCTCGTTACTGAAATTTATGAAATTATGATAAACAAAACCTTTTTTTTTATCATCAAAAATTATTCTGTTATCAATAAATAATGTGGTATTCGTAGGGTTCGAACCCTAGCAATGAAAATCATAAATATCATTTTCCTTTGAGACCAACTACGCTACACAACTCCTGACGAATAGTGGCATTTAAATCATGTTTGTGATATATGACCCTTGACTAAATGAACATTTTAAGTATTTCTCCGACAGATGCGAATGTTGTGTCAAGAGTGTATTTTAAAAGTATTTTTACGCATACTTTAGGATAAACCTTCAAACAAGAGGCCCAAGGGCCTTAACGGTCACCTGAGTACAATACAACAATTTAGAGGATCCATAAACTGATAAATGAAGCTTTGTTGCCCAACAGCAAGAAAATAGTATGATTAGCATCAACAAAATAATTGGTCTAGTATCTATCTGCCCCCCCCCCCCCATTTATCACTATTCCCATGCAGACTATTAACAAAATGTCTATTATTCAACCCCATATTATTCCTTCTCACAATGGCCTCTCTTGGCCGTTGAAGAACATTTAAAAAGATAGGTTATTTTTGTCTCATTTTTATTCATCTATTATTTCCAAGTCATTAAAACTATGAAAGTACTTTTTTTATTATGCAATAAATTTTCTTGCATAATTCTCTTATTCTATTAAGCTTTCAAATACATTATGTAAATTGATTAATTATCAAAGGTGAATGAAGGGGAATAACTTTGCTCAGTAGAATACAAGTTAATAGAGCCCTGGCCAGGACCAGAAAACTTGACTAAATGGTCCAGGTGTTCAAAATTCTGGTAAAAATACCCTTGCATATTAAAACTTTTACTCTGTTTGTCTTGAACATCCAAAGAAGCATAGACAATTTTCAAAGAAATGCATTTTCACCATATTATTAAATAAATAAAGCCCCATCCTTACACCAGAACATCTGACCCATTGGCCACGAACTCACAATTCTGGAAGAAGCACCCTTTCTCATCATAACTATACACTTGCTTCTTTAGTTTATAACCAGGAGTAGATAAAAAATTTTGAAAGAAATTAAGCATTTTCACTATATAAATGTAATCAATAGAGCTCTCCCCCCCCCCCCCCCCCGAACCCCTGACCCAGGGGCCATGAATTTCACAATTTTGGAAGAGGCATTCTTCCTTATCATAACCATGCACTTCCTTTGTTTGAAAAATACCCAGGAGCAGAGAAGAAGATTTTGAAAGAATTCATGCCCTTTCCCTATATAATCAATAGAGCCCCCCCCTCTAACACCAGAACCCCTGAACCTGGGGCCATGAAATTCACAATTTTGGAAGAGGCACTCTTGCTCATCATAACTATGTACTTAGTTATTTTATTTAATACCCAGGAGCAGAAAAGATTTTCTAAGAATTAATGCATTTTCACTATATAATCAATAGAGCCCCCCCCCCCCCCTAACACCAGAACCCCTGACCCTGGGGCCATGAATTTCACAATTTTGGAAGAAGTACTCTTGCTCTTCATAACTATGTACTTAGTTACTTTATTTAATAACCAGGAGCACAGAAAAGGATTTTCATAGAATTACTGCAATTCTACTATACAATCAATAGAGCCCCCCCCCCCAACACCAGAACCCCTGACCCTGGGGCCATGAAATTCACAATTTTGGAAGAGGCACTCTTGCTCATCATAACTATGTACTTAGTTACTTTATTTAATACCCAGGAGCACAGAAAAGGATTTTCATAGAATTACTGCATTTTCACTATATAATCAATAGAGCCCCGCCCTAACACCAGAACCCCTGACCCTGAGGCCATGAAATTCACAATTTCGGAAGAGGCACTCTTGCTCATCATAACTATGTACTTAGTTACTTTATTTAATACCCAGGAGCAGAGAAGAAGATTTTCAAAGAATTCATGCATTTTCACTACATAATCAATAGAGCCCCGCCCTAACACCAGAACCCCTGACCTTGGGGCCATGAAATTCACAATTTTGGAAGAAGTACTCTTGCTCTTCATAACTATGTACTTAGTTACTTTATTTAATAACCAGGAGCACAGAAAAGGATTTTCATAGAATTACTGCAATTCTACTATACAATCAATAGAGCCCCCCCCCCCCAACACCAGAACCCCTGACCCTGGGGCCATGAAATTCACAATTTTGGAAGAGGCACTCTTGCTCATCATAACTATGTACTTAGTTACTTTATTTAATACCCAGGAGCACAGAAAAGGATTTTCATAGAATTACTGCATTTTCACTATATAATCAATAGAGCCCCGCCCTAACACTAGAACCCCTGACCCTGAGGCCATGAAATTCACAATTTCGGAAGAGGCACTCTTGCTCATCATAACTATGTACTTAGTTACTTTATTTAATACCCAGGAGCAGAGAAGAAGATTTTCAAAGAATTCATGCATTTTCACTACATAATCAATAGAGCCCCGCCCTAACACCAGAACCCCTGACCCTGGGGCCATGAAATTCACAATTTTGGATGAGGCACTCTTGCTCTTCATAACTATGTACTTATTTAGTTTATTTAATACCCAGGAGCAGAGAAGAAGATTTTTAAAGAAATAATGCACTTTCACTATATGTTCTATATAGCCCCACCCTACCACCAGAACCCCTGACCCTGGGGCCATGAATTTCACAATTTTGGTAGAGGGCTCAATGCTTATTACTATGATGCCAACGGTTTGACTGCTTGATGTCCTGGAGTAAAGAAGAAGATTTTTAAAGATTGCATTATTTTCAGTGGTTTTAGCCCCACCCCTCAGGTCCCAGGGGGGCAGGGACCATGAAATTCACCATTTTTGTTCCCCTTCACCCATAGATGCTATATGCCAAATTTGGTTGAAATTGGTTAAGCGGTTTCAGAGAAGAAGCTAAAAATGTTCAAATGTTAACACACGACGCACACCGCACGACGCACGCCGACGGACGAGAACAGATAGCAATAGGTCACCTGAGTGACTCAGGTGACCTAAAAATGGAGCGAAGACCCACTCATATTGAAAAATTGTATAATAGTGTGAGAAAATCATCCTTTTTTCTCTCTTAAGTGTGTGTATGCTATTTTATAGGGAAATAATTTCAATCTTTTTGAGATTTTTGCAAATCGTGGAGATTTTACTTAAAGTATACTATAATGTTAGATGTTTGTTGTTTAACACCTACTGCATTTAAGCCTTCCCAGAGAATATCGCCATTTATTTACATTTGCAAATATTTTTCTTAGATGAACCTATTGAAGAGGAAATATGTTCAATTCTGTATGAACTTATTAGGGGGTCAGAGGTCATGGCGTGACCGAATCACACAGCGAGACGATATCTTGTCTACATATTTCTGTCACAGTGACACTATTTCGGAACTTCTGAGCCGTTAAAGCGATGAAAAAGATAAAATTATTGAAACATATATTTTTTTTGTTCAACAAATGATCATTATATCTTTCTTCGGTGTGAAGAATGTTTCTAATTAGCCTAAAATCACGCTTACCTTTTTAACCCGAAATTCCTTTGAAGGTATGTAAACTGAAGACGATATACCACCGCTTTCGACTTCATATATAAAGAACTCATACAATAATAGTAAGATTATTCTCAGTAGCGATCATTGTTTTTTCATTACGAACAGATATTTCCTGAACTGGACGGCTTAACATCCATGTAAATATTCAAATGTTGGAGCGAGGCGAACTCTCAAGACCAAACAGCTTCTAGGTCATTGCGCGTCACAACATAGCAATACGGCGGGCCGTTTGTGTAATAAATGCAGTTCTACTCAGAATATTCGTCTCAAATGTAAATAAAAGTAATAAACAACAATGTTAAAAAGTTCACTGGGAAATGAACTTGGTTGGTACGTGATCAAATCTTCTGAGAAGCCCTTCGGGCTTCACAGGATTTGATCACGTGACCAACCAAGTTCATTTCCCAGAGAACTTTTTAACATTGTTGTTTATTTCTTAAGTACTCTGTGCCTTCACTTCTCTGAACTACAAATGTATGACGTCATAATTGAAAATGACGTCAAGTCACTGCAAACTTGAGCTTTTATGCTGGGGAGAGTGCCATAAACTTTACACCTTCTTTCAATCTGCATATAAATTGCTAGAAAGCTAGTGTAAAATAAACGTGTTTTAATCTTTTTTTTTAATCTTATAAATCCGAATATTTTAGATAACTTTGCTTTATTACTCTTGTTTAAAAGTCAGCGTGTTTTCAAAATGTATACGAAAAATATACGTAAACTTGACATTTACCCTTTTTCATACCCGTGGATAGAGGTAGAATTTATAATATGTATATACAAGAGACTTGCGCAGGTGATTAATGAGGATTTATTTGTCAATGAGATCTTTTGTGGAAATTTGTAAGAGAAGTTTCTTCTCTAACTGAATCTTGCTTGGGAAAATGTGTGATGGCTTTGTCTTTGGGACGCAAAAACGTAGGGTTAATTCACCATGCATCGGACACCCTCGCACTTCAACAAGTTCTAGCGATATCGCTACCGACCGAATATTATCAAAATGGAACTTAACATGTAGTATGTGGTTAAAATATAATTTTTTGGCACAATCGTGCCCTATTTATTGAGAAAATATCATTAAAAACCGATTTGTTACATTTTTATTACTATACACCCATTTCCAAACAGACAGAATTTATGACCTTGACCTCAAAATTAATAGGGTTCTTCTTTAGTCCATAGGGAGTTGCTATGCAAAACTTCATTGCGAAAGCTCAAAGGGTTCTCGAGATATCGCGCGGAAACGAAAGTGTTACAGACAGACAGAAATACAGACGGACGGACAGACAGACCCAAATTAATATTTCAGTGAAAGCGGGGGACAAATATTTTGTACCAGAGTAATTGTATAACTTTTCCCAAGCACACTTCGGGTTCACAAGGATGCGACGAGATTATTGATGCGACAAAAAGTTAATAATAATTGTGTTAATCAGATGCGCCGAAGCGATTAATGTGAAACACTTCAAAAATTATAAATGACCGTCACATGATCAACGAAGTCATGTGATATCATTACAAATATGTTTTTATATAGCTAAGAGAACTTTTTTTTAATATAAATTGGCCGTACTTAAGTACATTACTTACAATTAAAAATCAAAACCGATATTGCAATGCAGTGTTATGTTTTGAACGCATTTAAAGCTTCGGGAAGCCTTAACACTGCTGCGCGGCTTATACGGTCTCATTCGAAGGACCGGTCTCCACGTCCCGCAGTGGATTCTAACCCGCGACGTAAGGATCAGCTCCTTACTCCGCGACTCTAGGGCAGACGGTCTAACCACTGTGCCACGCAGGAGACTAAAGTTAGATGAAATATCAAAAAAAATTGTTATAATTGAGATTTAATTTTTCACGTTCATGTTTGTCGCACTATAGGCACTTCGTTCGCCCATCTTCTTTAAATTAATTTAATCAAGAGAATACTATAACATTAGCACAACTTGTTCTGATCAACGGATGCGTTTACAGACATCAAAAATATTCATGCATTTGCTTTTTAAAGACCACTCCTGGTGTTGTTAGGTTACCAGATTTTCTTAGTTGACCATTGATAGACGTTGTGAAATGTATAATGCTTTAAAACTTCTGAGCAGAAGTTTCTTCTGTGTATGATCAAACCAATATCAACTTTTTTGGTATTTAGTATCTATGGATTATGGGGTAACTGAAATTGTGAATTGAGTCCTTCCCGGGGAGGGGGTGGGACCAAAACCATAAGAATTTATACAATCTTAAAAAAAACATCTATATTCCTGGGCGGTTTGATCAAACTGTATGCATGACTATGAGTAAATTTGTCTTCAACTAAATATGTCAAATTTTACCTTTTTTCTTCTAATTAAGAGCGCAATCTGTTCAAAAAAGTTGTCAAAAAGTTGATTTAACCAATGATTAGATAATTAACTTTTCCATGATTAGTCAAACTATCAGGTGACAAATCATTAAGTTGACGTTATTGAAAATGAAAATGAGATATGCATAGTACTTGGATTTTGATTTTTGGTTTTATGAGAAAAAATAAATTCTTCTTTTCAAGGACAGCAAAGCAATGTTAAATCATATTCATATGGAAGCATCTTGAGGTAGTGTAGATTCAAGTTCGGACAAATCATGACCCTCCTGGCTAGGGTGGGGCCACAAAGAGCGATTAAATTTTTATATAAGATTATATAGGGAAACTCTTTAAAAATCTTCTTCCCAAGAACAGCAAAGTCATAATTCATCATATTTACAGAGTCGCATCCTTAGCTTTGATGCAGATTCAAGTTTATTCTGTTTAAAGTTTGATCCCTGAGCTGGGGTAGGGTTGGACCACATCAGGCGATGAAATTTTTACATAGGAATATAGGGAAAATCTTTAAAAATCGTCTTTTCAAGAACAGCTAAACCATTATTAGTCATATTTATAGGGAGGATCTTCTGGTAGTGCAGAATTAAGTCTGTTCACATGATCCCTGGGGGTAGTGAGGGGCCATAATCGGCAATTAATTTTTTTTTTTACATAGGAATATATAGGGAAAATTTTCAAAGATCTTCTCAAGAATAGCAAAGCCGTGATTAGTAATATTGATATGGAAGCATTCCCGGGTAATTTAGATTTAAGTTTGTGCAGATCATGAACCCCTTGGGTAGGATTGCCGACAACAGGGGATCAAAGTTATACAGAGAAATATATAAAGTCTTTAAAAATCTTTTTCTCATGAGCAAAAAATCCATGTTTAGTCATATTTTTATGGAATCATCCGTAGGTTGTGAAGACTCAATTTTATTCAAATCATGACCCCCGATGTAGGTTGAGACTACAATGGGTGATCAGTTTTTTTTTTTACATAAGAATATAGAGGAAAATTAGTCTTCTCAAGAACAGCGAAACAATGAATAGTCATATCCATATGGGAGTATCCTCGGGTAGTTTAGATTCAAGTTTTTGCAAATGATGAACCCCTTGGATAGGGTTGGGCCACAACAGGGCATCAAATTTATACAGAGAAATATATAGATTGAATGATTGTACATTTAACGACCCATTCGAGAATTTTTCACTCGTATAGAGACGCCACCGTATGCCAGTGAAGGGCTTCAAATTTAGACCTATAATAAGCACTCAGGGCCATTGAGCAGTGAGGGTTCTATCAGTTATCGTGTCAACGCCTACCGTGACACGTGCACGGGACCTCGGTTTTTAAGGTCTCACCCGAAAGACCCGTGAACTTTCACTAACAGTGCCGGGCGCTTGGCGAAGGAACAGTCACTACCTATGTTTAAGTCTTAGGTTTGACACGGCGCGGCGAATGAGAATCGAACCCGGGCCTCCCAATCACGAAGCGAGAGCCCTACCACTAGGCTACCGTGACCGGTCGAAATATATAGAGAAAAGTCTTTTTCTCAAGAACATCAAAGCCAAATTTAGTCATATTTATATTGAATCATCCGCAGGTAGTGAAGATTCAATTTTATTCAAATCATGACCCCCGGAGGTAGGTTGGGCGATCAAAGGAAAATTAATGTTCTCAATAACTGCAAAACCATGAAAAGTCATATTCATGTGGAAGCTTTCTCAGGTAGTTTAGATTCAATTTTGTTCAAATCATGACCCCCGCGGGGTAGGGTGTGGCCACAATTGGCGATCAAGGTTTTACATAGTAATATATATAGAACAAGATGTGTTTGTGAAACACTGATGCCCCCGTATGGCAGCTTATGGCGAAGATTAAAGTTTCTCAAATGCAAGTCAAAATCCAGGCCAAAAGATAAAAAATGTTAAATTTGAAAGCCCTAGCTGCAACTGTTCAAAAGTTTTTTAAAAGTAAGAAAAACATTAAGGTCAAGGTTAAAGTTGTTGGTATCCAAAGGAAGGTCTTGTCACAAGGATTACATATGTGAAGTATGAAAGCCCTAGCTACAACCATTCAAAAGTTATGGCCAAGGTTAAAGTTTTTCGAAAGTAGGTCAAACTCCTATGTCAAGGTCAAAGGGGTTGGTATTAAAGGAAGGTGATGTCACAAGGATTACACATATGTGAAGTATGAAAGCCCTAGCATCAACCATTCAAAAGTTATGGCCAAGGTTAAAGTTTTTCAAAAGTAGGTCAAACTCCTAGGTCAAGGTCAAAAGGTCAAAGTGGTTGGTATCCAAAGGAAGGTATTGTCACAAGGATTACATATGTAAAGTATGAAAGCCCTAGCTCTAACCGTTCAAAAGTTATGGCCAAGGTTAAAGTTTTTCAAAAGTAGGTCAAACTCCTAGGTCAAGGTCAAAGAGGTTGATATCCAGAAGAAGGTCTTGTCACAAGGAATACACATTTGAAGTTTGAAACCCAAAGCACCAACTGTTCAAAAGTTATGGCCAAGGTAAAAGTTTTTCAAAAGTAGGTCAAACTCCAAGGTCAAAATTGTTGGTATCCAAAGGAAAGCCTTGTCACAAAGAATACACGAGTGAAGTTTGAAACCCCAAGCACCAACTGTTCAGAAGTTATGGCCAAGGTTAAAGTCTCATTAAATTTTGCAAAAGTGGGTCAAACTCCAAAGTCAATGGTCAAATATGATGGTACCCACAGAAAGGTCTTGTTACAAGAAATGCACATGTGAAATATGAAAGTCATAGCTCCAACCAATCAAAAGTTATGGGCAAGGTTAAAGTTGACAACAGACAGACAGACAAACAGACAGACAGGACAAAAACAATATACCCCCAGGATCGATCCGGGGGCATAAAAAAATGTGTTGAGGAAAGACAGCTGGCCACAGTGTCTCAGGTGAGCGTTGTGACCTATAGACCTCTTGTTATAATTCATATGAGAAATCCCATTACCGTTCACACGAAAGAAAACTTGTTGCTGTCCCTGACAGCTTTTCACTTGTTATAAATAGACTTGATCATATCTGTGTTTAATTTCATTTTTCATTCTCCGTCTTGAACTTTGAAATTCGTTAACTGCGTTTCAGGAAAATGTCCAAGTAAGCTTGTAATTTATTTTTTATCTTTATGGATTTTCAATTTAGTATACCAGTTAATGGAGAATCTATGGGGACTTGGTAGTGCTTAGTATTCAAGTAATTAAAGAGAATATTTTTTCAGATCTATGTTAAAAATTGGATATATTTGTATAATTCTAAAAAAAAAAGTAGCTGAACCGAAGAGAGACTGAGCACGAAACGACCTATTCTGTCGGTGAAAAACAGTTTTCATACTTTATTGATTATTGCAAAATAAAAAAAAAAAGATTAAATATGTAAAGTAAAACAGTTTGGGTGAAATATCCTCGGAGCCCCCCCCCCCCCCGGTACTTCTCACCGGGGATGTTTAGTGCCCCTGGATGAAACATTTGTCTATTCAAAAACTGAACAGTGATTTATATTAATGTAGTAGTTTAAGGAAAGGGTAATACATTATAGCATAAAACATTACATGACACAGTGGTTGATCGAGGAACACGACACACACCATATGGAAGCCAATGCTCGAGGACAAAAACTCTCAATAAGCAAGTCACAAATTAATTAAATAAACCCGCTTACTGTGTGATAATATGTAGGTTCAGTAGATGACTTTAAATCCATATTAATATATATTCAAAAAATTCAAACACCAATTTAGCTTTACCCAAGGGCCTGGCCCCAGGGGAGGGGGGTTGTCATCCGCCAAAGATACATTGTCCACCATTGACACAAATTATATCATTCTATACATGTAGATATCAGTGGCATCTACTAATGATATCAGTGGCATCTACTAATGATATGCTTAGTAATAAAAATAATATATCATAGATTGATGCATGCGGTCATCCACTATATATTATTTATTTCAGCCTTGGGGGAAACTATTTGAATTTGCTACTTCTACGAGGGTTGTCCCAGAAAAATGCGAACATTTTCAATATTTTTTGTTTCACTAATATTATGAAGTTAAAATTCGCATACATTAAAATCAACTTTTTTTAAAAAATAATTCAGAGAAAATTCAGAAAAAATTTCTCTATAAATAACATTTTCTCTTTTGTAAACGAAGCAGTCAAAATAGCAGCAGGTGTAACGACGAAAAGTGACCCCCGTAGAATATTGACCGGGAGGTCAAATTTCTACGTGGAAAAGTGACCCCCGGTCAATATTCTACTGCAAGTAGGGTCATTTTTCGACCGTAGAAAATCCTTCCAGGCCGGTAATTCTACGACTCCACACACGTTGAAAAATGACCCCCATAGAAATCTGACCCCCTACCTTTAAACTATATTATATAATACAAGTAAAGCTTGTCTAATCCGGATGTGTAATCCTAAATCTTGCGTAATACGATGTTAACTTTAAGTCCATTTGTTTAAAATGTTGTCTAATCTGGAATGTTGTCTAATCCAGCCATTTTGTATGGAATCAGTAGTGTCCGGATTAAACAAACTTTACTGTAAAACCTTTAGAAATGAGATACGCGTTCATCCCAGGGTTGGGGGGAGTGGTCGGCGAAGGCCCAGAGATAGCTGCATCTCCCGATTTTTCTTTTTACTCCAAAATGTATGTTGGGGAGCAAAGTACATTCTCCCTCCGTAACGCCACTTCCCAATACTATCATCATGTACAATAATGTATGTGGTATGTTTTTTTGGTTGCTTCCCATGAGTATATATATATATATATATATATATATATATATATATATATATATATATATATATATATATGTATGTATGTATGTATGTATGCATGTATGTATATATATATATATATATACGTGCATCGATCGTAAACTTTCAAACTTCTTCTCTTGAACTGCTTAATGAATTTTAACCTATTTTAGCCTGTACTATCAATGAGTGAAGGGATACAAAAATGCTAAATTCATGGTCCCTGCTCCCCTGGAACATGAGGGGAGTCTAAAACCATCAAAATTAGTGCAATTTAAAAATAAAAACCTCTTTACCCTTGGACATCAAGCATTAAGCATTGAGCCCTCTACCAAAATTGTAAAATTCATAGTTCCAGGGTCAGGGGTTTTAAAGTACGAGGGGTGATCAAAAAGTTCGCGAACTATATCTATATTTACAAAACCCTATTCAGATCAGAATGAAATTTGGCACACATATAGTCGTACACATGTTCTATAAATAACATGTTAAATAATGTTTTGCTCCTTGTTTGTGACGTCACAATGTGAAAATGACGTCAATATGTAGGTCACTTGTGACAAAAAATGGTTGACTCAGTCGTACTCGAGCAACGAACGGTTGTAAAGTTTAACGTATATCTTGGAAATTCCTTTGCAGTAGAATATGATAATTTGTACAAGGTTTATGAAAACAAAAGACTTGCCAGAATTTCAATCATTAATTGGATTGATTGTTTAAGGATACACCAAAGGTTTCCAAATGCTAGAATTTAATTTGCATGTAATTCTTTCATTATCAAAGATAACATAATAAAAGTATATATCATTTGAAAGCTTGTTAAATTTACCATTTAATTATCCTAATTTAAACTTTTATTAATAACTTATTTAAAAATTATTTAAATATTAATGTAAATTTTAGTTCATAAATATTTTATAAATCAACTTTTTTGTATTTAACCCCTCAAAGTGGTCATTTTGCCTCAAGGTAGATTAAAGATTGAACTTAAAAACTGTATCTCAGATTTTTGATAAATCTTTTAATTCAAAAGTTACAGCCCTTTGCCCTTCAATGTTACCAATTTATTAGCCTAATTTAACATTTCCCTCAACAATTCCAAAACTAAGCTAGATATCAAAAATCTGAGATACGGTTTTGTGAACACACATTTGAGAAGCAGCCCATCCAATTTTCGGAGAAATTGGTCAATAAATGAGGGAGCTGAATCCTTTGAAATAATACCACAAATTGTCTGATCTTGCTTTACAGTAGAGGGGAAAAACCCATTACACAACAAAATCTGCCAAAGCTAGGAATATATGACACCTTGGAGATTCAGCTTTGGATACCTGTCACTTAGCCATATTTCCTATGCATATTCACAAGAATGGGAGGTTCTTTTCTGTATTTAGATGCTTTTAATTAAGTAAAATAGGTTCAATTCTGAATCAGAAAGATTTCCCGGCAAAATGGCAAGAGCTAAGCTCCACCTCCTATTTCATGGTCATCAGTGATCTGTTAGATCTCCTTCTCTAAATCTAGAGTCCCTGTAGTTTAATTACTGATAATCTCCTGTGTGGCTAGTGAAGAATTCCCACAGTGATTTATTGCGTCTTTCATGAGCAGGCAGTCACAGATCAAATCAGAAGCTTCAATAACGGAACATTCACATGTGGTAGTGTTTATGTTTCATTATTGTTAAATAATTAGAAAACCATTTCATAATTACCAAGAATTTTACATGCATTATAAAGCAGTGATTAACTTCTTTTTCTTAGCCAAAAATCTCAAAATTTTTGAAAATCTTGAAAAAAGCCTTTGGTGTATCCTTAAGTAAAGACAGGGAGACAATTAAAAATGATGTTTATTCTGTTGCCCAACGAAAAATGTGAAAGATGTGTCCTTAGTTGAGCAATTTGTTATGAAACATCGTCAAGTGACAATTAGAAAAATGGTTGTATATCTTAACAATAATATAATTATTAAATCTCTAAAATATCGTTTACTTTAAACATATGAGATACGATTAAAAAAAAGGCGCCCATACTCTATCCACATTGGGTAAACGAGGACTCGGGTTGTGATGGGTCACCATACTAATTGTGGGAAGGGATATCCTTATCCACCCATCCTGTTGCCGAGATTTGGTCATTTCTGACAGATGGACTTTTTTTGTTATAAAATAAAACTTGCATGGTAAGAAATGTAAGACTCGGAAAAATCTTTTACCTCCTCTGAACAGACTGCTTCGGAGCATGTCACGTGACTGCCTGGATCATTTAAAGAAGTAATTCAATTAGTTCGCGAACTTGCTGATCACCCCTCGTAAGAGCGGGTCTCTTATGATCATATTGTCTTATTGATCATATTGTGAAAATGTCTTGTCTCCCCTATATATATAGCAGATGAACTAAGAGCGTTGTAATGTTGAGAAAAAGTGCCTTTAGTTTTCTTAAATTGTGATATTTTTGATCCCAGATCAGAAGTTCTGATGTAAGATCGTGACTCTAATGATCACATATGTTCTCTCTTCCTTTTAGATAAACTAGGTGCGTGGTTTGTTTGTTTGTATGCTGTTTAACGTCCCTCTCGAGAATTTTTCACTCATATGGAGTCGCCACCTCTTGCCGGTTTGAGAGCTGCAAATTTTGTCCTATACTCGGCACTTATGGCCATTGAGCAGTGAGGGATCTTTTTCGTGGCAGCACCTACTGGGACACGGGACCCCAGTTTATACGGTCTCATCCGAAGGACCGGTCTCCACGTCCCACAGTGGAATTCGAACCCGCGACGTAAGGATCAATTCCTTACTCCGCGACTCTAGAGCAGACGCTCTAACCACTGCGCCACGCGGGCGACACTAGGTGCGTGGTAGTGATGAGTAAAGACGCCTCTTCCAAAACTCGTATAAAGTCGTCACCACAAACCGATGAATGGCTTCAAGTTAAAACCTAAACGCAGCGCCCAGGGCCGTTGGGCAGTAATGTTTCTTTATCGTACCAACGCCTACCGTGACCTCGGTTTCTGGGGTTTCACCGAGAGAACCCCTGATTTCTAGTGCAGGGTGTTTGGCGAAGTAACAGTTAGAATACTAACTATGTAAACGTTTTACGTTTGACGCGGCACAGCGAACGAGAATCGAACCTGGGCCTCCCTATCACGAAGCAAACGTCAACGCTTTTCTGTTCTTATTCTATAAGAGGTTACTGTCACGGTAGCTCAGTCGGCAGAGCGCTCACTCCGTGGCCGGACGGTCGTGTGTTCGAATCACGGAAGCGACTGATCTAAGTCGATAAAAAAAAAAAAAATAGGTAGCAACTGTTCCTTCGCCAAGCTTTGAAGTGAAAGTTGCGGGTCATTCGGATAAGACCTTAAAAACCGAGGTCCCGTGTCACGGTATGCGTTGGTACGATACAGAACCCTCGCTGCTCAATAGCCCTGAGCGTCGAGTAAAGTTCTAAATTTGAAGCCCTTCACCGGTATATGGTGACGTCTCTATATGAGGGAAAAATTCTCGAACGGGACGTAAAAAAACATGCAATCAATCTATAAGAGGTTTCCTATATATAGCCAATCAGATTATCACCATATAAACACACGACGTGTTCGGTCAATACGGATGTTTTGATAATTCAACAATAGGGCTAGGTATCGGTTGGGAATTTCGTATTGCGATATACTGCGATATTTTTAATGTATTTTAATATATGTATTGTAATATTTTCGAAAATAGTTAAAATGTTCTTTTTTTTCTTGTTTTATTAACCTCTTTTTCATAAACAGAGCGTATAAAGCTATTATAAATACTTTGTTACAAAAACGTCCTTGTTGTTTTGATTACAGTTTGCAACGAAATGCAACCTTACTGTTTAGGACGATTGAAATCGTCCAAGGACATCAGAAGTCCAAGCATTTTGGTGGTATTTTCGGGCTTAAGAAAAGTATCACAATACATTTTTGTGTCGCCTGCAGAGCAGAGCTGCACTTAGGGATCAATTTACTCGATCTGTCTGTCCGTCTGTCACGCCCTCTACGGGCTACTTATTATGTCGCCTGCACAGCAGAGCGGCACTTTGGGTTCATTTTATCGTCTGTCCGTCTGTCGCACCCTTTATCTCGAGAACTGTAAGAGATATGTCATTTGATATTTTGTACATATATTGCTTGGCACTATGGCTTTTGTAAATTACCATGGTTACTGACCTCGTGACCGTTGACCAACTTTTCAAAAATAGATCATAGTGCCGATATACGGGATATTTTTGACATTTAAGAGGTAAGTCTATGTTATTTAGCTTGTTCGTTGTTTGTCATTATGAAAAAAATAACAGCATTACAATCCATTCATATGGATCATGTAGACTGGCAATTGCAGTAAAGACAAACTGATCTCCTTTGGAGGATTGTTGAAAACACGTTGAGCTTTGAAACTGTATCGTATTCGCTTACCATATAAACTTATATTTAAATACTATTAAAATACATAGGGATTTGTATTCCACGTGGATCATGTAGATTGACAATATTGCACCACTGTTGGAACACGTATTAATAAATGATAGATACTAATTTCTATTTACTTATTCATTTGAGGGTTAGAGAACAACATTTTCTTGTCAGATTCTATTGCAGTCTTATACTAATCCATGGATGCCTTTTTTTCTTTGCAGGTGAATGCATAAACTATCATGCTAATAGTAAAATATAGCTGACCACTTTAAGATTTATTTACGTCTTTAAGGAAACTACAAAACAGGCGACACATGAGTTCCTTGGAACATTCTAATTTGTCAAAATCGCAATACACCGATATATATTTTATTTTCTTTATATATTTAGTTTCTTTTAGATTTGCAAAATAAGGACAAAACAAAACACAACCACAAACACACAAAAACAAAACAACAAAAACAAACAAAAAAGGATATTAAGGTGGTATGGGGTAATGAAACTTCTGAAGGACTAGCCGATTACCTCCATAGCATAAACTCAAAATCTAACAAGGGATCCGTGTTACCTTGGAGGGTACTATTTCATTTACTACATATGTGTAAGGAGACCCCCCCCTCCCACGCTCGATCCTCTTCTGAACAAAAGAAGTAAAACAGCCGTCACAAGAAAGGGGTGCTAAAGTATGGAGGGTAATCGTGTTCAAATATCCAGTTTTGTAAGTTTGTAAATCCGAACTTGCAATCGTAGAAGGTTCATAGTCTACACATGTAAGTCAACACATGTAAGTAGGTAATTCCGATTAATTTTAGCATGTAGTTCCGAACGTACAACTTCAGAATTTACTGTAATTCTGCCCCACTTGGTATCATACTTGAACACTTCTACTTGTAGTAAACAAGACATTAAACTTGCATGTGTTGCTATAGTAATCCTTTCATCCCTCTACATGTTTTCTGCAATCTATATTGCTGAGAACACAAAGACAATTCACAAGTCTACAAATGTAAAGTCTACTCGTTTGTCAAATTCTGATTATGAGAAAGTATGGAGGAGTATCAGTACCACATTTTTTAATGCTGTATTTTCTAGCTGTATTCTAACTTCTTGTTTTTCCAAATATCAATACCCCCCTAATACGTTGTCACGAACCCGCATTTACTGGATGGCTATGTTTGAAAATTTGATATCACTGCAATTAAATTAGTTCTTAATAACTGCGGTACTGATCACGGTAGCCTAGTGTCTATGGGAGATAGCTTCGTACGCCATGGGAGCTCAGCGTTTGATTGTCCAATCTTTCTGGTGCCTTGCCGAACCGAGATATTTTAAATACATGTAGAAAGTGACTATTCCTTTGGCACTGAAAGTCAACGGTCTTTCGGCTGGGATCTTAAAAACGAAGAAGCCCATCTAGATCCCGCACGACATGCATAAGCTGGAAATAATTCATATCATGGTATGGTAGTATTCAAGCTCGAAAGTCCATTCAAACAATAAAAGTCAGGAGCAGAGCAAACAAGGACCTCTTAAACATCAGAGGTGGGATGAGGTGGCATGGAGAAGTGAGCATCCCTGCTGACTGGTCACACACACAGGGAGAGAACAGAAAATTCAATCGACAAATCAGTGCGTAAATAATGGCCTAACAATTAGTATGAAAAATGTCAGTCAGCATTTGACTTAATGATAGATTTTTTGCTGACAAGGTCATTGTATTGATCGTAGAACATACGAAATAATGACTTTAAACGAGACTGTTGAAATTCTTGTTTCATCAACTTGTTTTTATTAATAACTTACCTCGTTTTAGAAATTGTTCACACGTAGAGCATGCTCTTGCGTAACGAATCAACTGAGAGATATAAACCCCGTATGCAGCTGATAAAAGTATACTGCTGCATAAGTAAGGGAAGTTGAGAATTGAAAAGTTTAAGTCATCACGTTTATCATGAAGCGTTGTTGTTAGGTTACCATTAACGTCCTTTTGTAGTAAAATATCCAGGTATGAAACAGATGTGTCAGACTTTGTAGTATCTTTAATTTCAAGCTCACTGGGACATATCCCATATATCCCATATGAATGGAAATAACTATTGTTAATTGATAATATGTCGTCGATATATCTAAATGTCTAGTTGAAGGCCACAGCAAGTGTTTTCTTCTCGTGTATAAGATTTTGAATAAACTCTGCTTCATATGAATACAAAAATAAGTCTGCTAATAACGGGGCGCATCGGTACCAATGGGAATTCCGACAGATTGTTGGAAGACCTGGTCTCCAAAAAACCACATAGATATAGTCAATCAGTCTTTTTAATATCAACTTCAGAGTACTTTTGTTTACAATCAGAATATTTTTTTAACAAAATAATATTGAAAATGACCAATGACATGGTAAATAAATTTTCGAGTTCCATTTTTATTGATAAAGCAGCTTCAATAATGTCAAAAAGAGTGGACTTTAATTTGGTTGTATATAGAGTTGAAAACTCGTACATTTTTATGTTATTTTGGAAAATATTTTGTGATTTTAATTTTTTCCAAAAAATCCTTTGCAATTTTTAAGTATCCACATCTAATTTACACAACTTCTCAAATATATTGTTGCACAGTACTCCCGAAGTTTCTCCTTCACTGCTGTGTATATTTTAGTGAGGGGTAAAGAAAGAGGTTTGGAAGAACTTTTACTGGAACCCGCTAATCGTTAAATATCATTAAATTAAATGCGAACTTGTGAATTGCGCGGCTTTACATATAGATACTGGAAAACATGTAGAGAATTGATTGGTAAGTTGCAGCACAGTGAACACATTCAAGTTAACTTACAACACATTCAAGTTAAATATCTTGCTTTATACATGATATCAAGTATGATATCAAGCGGGTTAAAATAAGAGTAAATTTTGAAGTACCGATACCAGAAAAGCAAAATTTACAACATAAAAAATGCAAAAAAAGTCAGCTCAGTTGTATACGCAAAATCTATTGACATAACTTTAATATGAAACTGAAACACCATTTTTTCTCACCCACTCACTCTCTCTCTCCCCACTCACTCTCCCTACTCTCTCTCTCCACTCATTCACCCACTCTCTCCCGACTCCTTCTGTCTCTCTCCCCACTCATTCACCCACTCCCTTTCTTTCTCCCCACTCGCTCTCTCTCTCTCCCCACTGGCTCTCCCCCCACTCGATCTCTCTCCTCTCCCTACTCTCTCTCTCCCACTCGCTCTCTCTCTCCTCTCCCCACTCACTCTCTCCCTGCCTCCCTCCCCACTCTCTCCCTCTCTCTTTATTTATTTTTTGTCCGTCTCTCTCAGTAACACTTTAGCCTTCTAAAATAAATTATATATATCCCTGATACATATATGTTTCATAGTTTTTTACAATAATAAAAATAACGGGGAGAACACTTTTTCTACAACAAAGAGAATTTTTTTTCGTTATTTTAAACTAAATTATAAACTGTTTATTCTTGATCTTTTTACTTTAAAATGGATTTAGCAGAAATGTTTATTTATGCAAAAAATGAATGCAATTTAAAATTATACGGGCGATAACTTCACACAACAGAAAATAATGCTTCCCAGTTCACAATTAGATCATTGCGTTGTTTGTTTGCGTATTTAATGGAGAAGAATTTTAAATGCTAGAAGAACAATATTTGTATGTTTACTAACATGCAAAGAAGATGATATGTCAGCTTGAAATCACAGTTGGATATTATTTATTACTTCTTGTACCGTTATGAAAAGTACCTAAATTATCCACATGCTGAGAGGAGGTCTATAAATTATTCTTTATTTGATCAAGTATGTAACATGGGTTTGACATTCACTATCCGTTTTCCTTACATGCATTCAGTTTACTTATATTTTATATATTTTATAATTTTTGTCCAGTTCAGATATCGTGTCGTTGCGTTGAATGTTAGCCAAAATGCATTTGCATCATGACTCCCTCGTTTTTCTACGTATAACCCGGTATGTCATATTTTTTCATTGCACATGAATGTTCGTTTGCTGCTTTATTCAAATGCGTACTGTTAATAAAACCTACATGTAACCTTTACTTATTGCATGGTTCTACTCTACTAACCATAGCTTTTGAATGGATAGTGTTAAATGATTTACCGTTGGGCCATCAGTGTAATTTGAGTAAATGTTCACCTTATAACAGGCCTTCGCCATGCTTCTAGGAAAATTACAATCATTCCATTAAGCAGTAGAGCCATTCGATAAAAAGAGAGCCATGCAAAATGTGTGCTTAAAAATTGTTAAACGTTGCCTCTGTCGCGCACACCTCAAGTCATGTAACGTTAAAGAGATAAAATTTGTAAATCTTAATGAATTTAAAACAACCTGCATTATAATGCATATATGCATTATGTAAATAAAATCCTTATCAGAGGACTTTCAGTGAAAGAAAAAGATTTAATTGTTTTCACTTTTATCCTAAAAACCCTTTAATATTTTTAGGTCACCTGAGTCACTCAGGTGACCTATTGCTATCCGTTTTTGTCCGTCGGCGTGCGTCGTGCGATGTGCGTTAACATTTGAACATTTTTAGCTTCTTCTCTGAAACCGCTCAACCAATTTCAACCAAATTTGGCATATACATCTATGGGTGAAGGGGAACAAAAATTGTGAATTTCATGATCCCTGCCCCCCTGGGGCCTGAGGGGTGGGGCTAAAACCACCAAAATTAATGCAATCTTTAAAAATCTTCTTCTTTACTCCTGGACATCAAGCAGTCAAACTGTTGGCATGATTGTAATAAGCATTGACCCCTCTACCAAAATTGTGAAATTCATGGCCCCAGGGTCAGGGGTTCTGGTGCTAAGGAGAGATTATATAGATTATATAGTGAAAGTGCATTATTTCTTTGAAAATCTTCTTCTCTGCTCCTGGGTATTAAATAAACTAACTAAGTATATAGTTATGATGAGTAAGAGTGCCTCTTCCAAAATTGTGAATTTCATGGCCCCAGGGGCAGGGGTTCTGGTGTAAGGGTGGGGCTATATCGATTATATAGTGAAAATGCAATACTTCTTTGAAAATCTTCTTCTCTGCTCCTGGGTATTAACTACAGTAACTAAGTACATAGTTATGATAAGCAAAAGTGCCTCTTCCAAAATTGTGAATTTCATGGCCCCAGGGTCAGGGGTTCTGGTGTTAGGGCGGGGCTCTTTTGATTATATAGTGAAAATGCATTAATTCATTGAAAGGCTTTTTCTCTACTCCTGGGTATTAAATACAGTAACTAAGTACATAGTTATGATGAGCAAGAGTGCCTCATCCAAAATTGTGAATTTCATGGCCCCAGGGGCAGGGGTTCTGGTGTTAGGGCGGGGCTCTATTGATTATATAGTGAAAATGCATTAATTCTTTGAAAATCTTCTTCTCTGCTCCTGGGTATTAAATAAAGTAACTAAGTACATAGTTAGGATGAGCAAGAGTGCCTCTTTCAAAATTATGAATTTCATGGCCCCAGGGGCAGGGGTTCTGGTGTTAGGGCAGGGCTCTATTGATTATATAGTGAAAATGCCTTAATTCTTTGAAAATCTACTTCTCAGCTCCTGGGTATTATTGAAACAAATTAAATACATAGTTTTGATAAGCAAGGATGCCTCTTCCAAAATTGTGAAATTCATGGCCCCGGGGACAGAAGTTCTGGTGCTAGGGCGGGGCTATATAGATCCTATAGTGAAGGTGAATTATTTCTTTGAAAATCCTCTCTGCCCCTGGGTATTGTTTAAACAAACTAAGTACATTGTTATGATAGGCAAGGATGCCTCTTCCAAAATTGTGAATTTTATGACCCCAGATTTAAGGGTTCGGGGGGGGGGGGGGGGGGCTTCTATTGATTATAAAGTGAAAAAGCAAAATTTATTTGAAAATATTCCTTTCTGCTTCTGGTTAAAAAAGCTATGAAGCTAAGTGTATAGTTATGATGAGCAAGAGTGCTTCTTCCAGAGTAGTGGATTTCATGACCCCTGGGTCAGATGTGCTGGTGTGAGGGTGGGGCTCTTGATAATATAGTAAAAATGCATTAATTCTATTAAATAATCCTGTTTGCTCCTTGGTGTTAAGCAGATAAACAAAGTGATTAGTTATGATGAGCAAACTTATGGTCCCAGGGTCAGAAGCTCTGGTGTTGGGGGGGGGGCTCTATTGATAATATAGTGAATCTGTAGTAAAAATGTGTTATTTCTTTAAAAATCTTCTCCGCACCTGGGCATATCAGAGGCAAAATGAGTAAAAGTTTTAATAAGGAAGATTATTTTTACCAGATTTTTGAACATCTGGACCATTTGGTCAAGTGTTCTGGTCCTGGCCAGGGCTCCATTATTTTGTATTCTATTGAGAGGAGTTATTCCCCTTTGCCATTTACTTTTGATAATTTATCACTGTAAAAATGTACTTGAAAGGTAAATAGAATAAGAGAATTATGCAAAAACTTTTATTGTATAATACAAAAGGTACTTTCATAGTTTTAATGATCAGATAGACTTGTAAGTAGTAGATAAATAACAAGAGGCCCATGGGCCACATCGCTCACCTGAGTAACTTTGGCCATGCTGTTCATTACCAGACTCCCCCCTTGTAATACCTATTGTGGCCCCACCCTCCCCCCAGGGGCCATGATTTGAACAATTTAGAATCTACACTACCCCAGGGTGCTTCCACATAAGTTTCAGCTTTTCTGGTCCAGTGGTTCTTGAGAAGGTTTTTAAAGATTTTTCCTATATATTTCAATGTAAAACTTGGGATTCCCCCTATTGTGGCCCCGCCCTATCCCCTGGGTCACAATTTAGAGTGTACACTACTTGAGGATGCTTCCACATAAGTTTCAGCTTTTCTGGCCCAGTGGTTCTTGAGAAGAAGATTTTTAAAGATTTTTCCTATATATTTCAATGTAAAACTTGTATTTCCTATTGTGGCCCCGCCCTACCCCCGGGGGTCATGATTTAAACAATTTAGAATCTACACTACCCCAGGATGCTTCCACGTAAGTTTCAGCTTTTCTGGCCCAGTGGTTCTTGAGAAGAAGATTTTTAAAGATTTTTCCTATATATATTTCAATGTAAAACTTGGATTCCCTATTGTGGCCCCGCCCTACCCCCGGGGGTCATGATTTTTACAATTTAGAATCTACACTATCCCAGGATGCTTCCACATAAGTTTCAGCTTTTCTGGCCCAGTGGTTCTTGAGAAGAAGATTTTTAAAGATTTTTCCTATATATTTCAATGTAAAACTTGTATTTCCTATTGTGGCCCCGCCCTACCCCCGGGGGTCATGATTTGAACAATTTAGAATCTACACTTCCCCAGAATGCTTCCATATAAGTTTCAGCTTTACTGGCCCTGTGGTTCTTGAGAAGAAGATTTTTTAATGACCCCACCCTATTTTTGTCTTCTCTTGATTATCTCCCCTTGTGAGGGGACTTGGCCCTTCATTTTTACAATTTAAATTCCCCTTTATCCAAGGATGCTTTGTACCAAGTTTGGTCAAAATTGGCCCAGTGGTTCTTGAGAAGAAGTCAAAAATGTGAAAAGTTTACAGACGGACGGACAGACAGACGGACGGACGGACGACGGACAAAATGTGATCAGAAAAGCTCACTTGAGCCTTCGGCTCAGGTGAGCTAAAAATGAGACAAAAATAATTTGTCTTATTAAATGTTCATCAAGGACCGAGAGGCCAATGTAAGAAATTTCAACAAAGGATTAAAATAGTACAGAAGCATTGATAATTTGTTAATATACTGTATGGTGATAGTGATAAATGGGGCTCAGATTTATAGAACATAATTTATAAACTGTTAATGAATATTAAGACCAATTATTTTGTTGATCATGATCACCCTATTTTTCTTGCTTTTTGGCAACAAATTTTCACCTTTCAGTTCATTTTATACTCTATGCATCCTTTAAATTGTTGTATCATACTCAGGTGACCCTTAAGGCCCTTGGGCCTCTTGTTAAACCTCGTTTCAGACAGCAAGAACGCTTAATTTGTTTATAGGAAAGACATAGCCAGAAGGGATTTTTTTCCTAAAGGCTATTAGTAAATTTAAAGAGTGGGTTACAACCCCTTCACCCCTTCAAAACTCGCCACTATAGATACGCTTATAAATACGAATCTTGCATGGTACTTGATTCTAGCACAACTTTTTTTGTACAGTTCCATATTTTTTTGCACATGCAACTTCAAATGTGCTAATATTGCCAATCATAGGAAAAAATTATGTAAATTAGACTGAGAAGCTTTTTTCACAATGCAACATTCTGTTTTTCTATTGGTAATTTTTTTTTTTACATGTAACTAGAAAGGGGAAAGACGATACTACCTTGCATAAACTTGTGTCAATTCTTGGTATACCAAACACCTCTTTTTTTAAGCAATCAATTTTTTTATGTAAAAAGCCTTATTTTGTTAAAGACTTTGTTGACACTAACAAACGGCGAAAGACATTGGTAAAGATTTTGAGCTAATCGCTTTTTTGTGTCCGATATCGAAGGTCAGAGGCATGTTGATTTAGTTCTGTGTTATTTTAATTTTTCACAAATGTAATCTTCAACTTTATTTTTATGAGAAGTTTGAGACTTTATTCATAGAAAATCAGAGATATTTACGAGATCGAATTTCCTTATCAATCTTCCATTTTTTTCACGCAAATTTATTTGGGTAGGGTTCCAAAACGTTAACCTTTCTCATAACTTCTAAAGAAAAAAGGAAGACTATATTTTTATTTATTGCACATTATTTTCCCAGAGTAAAATCAAAGAGAATTACAACTATGGAAGCTATACATTTTTTTTATTATTATTTATATGCGTCTCTTTCTTACACCGGATAAGTAAATGATCTTGATTTTTTTTTTAAAAAAGTACAACTGTGGAAACTTATTTTATTAAATGTGATAAAACAAATCAAAGAATGTACGACCATGTATTCTTGCTCTAACAGTGATAGAACATCATTATAGCCTTGTTAGGCTTTCCTTTAATGGGGATAAAACTTCTTGTATTATTAATGTAAAGTATAGTATAACCTTTTAATTTTGTCATTTAAACTTTAAAACTTTTAGAAATAAACACTTCATATCATAAGGCTGCGTGATCTAACCCCTGTGTATTTGCCTACCAAAACCATGCAGTTTTTTTTTTCTGGTATCAAAAATGACACAAGGTCATTCTACAGGTTCCTTTTGCTACAATCCACATGGAGAAAAATGACACCAAGGCCATAATTTCTACAAAAAAGTGGGTCATTTTTCTACGTAGAATATTGACCAGGGGAACCAATTTCTACGTAGACAAATGATCCCCGGTCAATATTCTATGGGGGTCACTTTTCGTCGTTACATCAGCGCAACACCGACGACGTCAAAACGTAGCTCGTGGAGTTTTTGAATTTGTTGAGGAATCGTGCGTCTTTGCATAAATTCAATACTGCGTGTTATTTTCTTTTAGTTATCGAGTTATCCATTTCCAACGTACTACAGTTATGAATAAATCAAGGAATAAATTCTTTTATTAGACAATTTCCCAACCCCGATGAAAAACCTAAGTGCTCGAAAACTTAACGGTGGTCTCCATGTATGACGTCCAGCTCTAGCCTTATCACTTTGTCTTTATTTTTGTTGGTCTACCAAACGCTTCTTCCATCGGATAACCAGTCCATTCATCTTTGAACCTCTTTCACTATGTATAAACCTGTGATCGATACATGTATTTGTGTCGTTCCCAGCTCTTTTCCGTATGAGCAGGAGTCAAACCCCGCTCCACACAAACTGAGCGATAATAGTGTTTGTGCATATAACGTCATATTTTTGTTATTTATGATGTCAAAGTATTGATTTTTTTTTACACACGGGTACTGTAGATCATAAAGTTTCTACGGATATAATTTTTTGTCACATTATATTTCTCTATAGCCTGGTATTAAAGAAAGCATTGCTGTAAATGCTATTTTTGAAAGTCAAGAAATTGCCGTGCGCCGACCACCGATAAATGTTGTTTATAAATGCATATGGCATTGATACCTTATTTTATTAAGCCAAAATGATAAAGGTATCATTTCCCAACATTATGCCAAAAATGAATAATTTGGTCAGGTAGTTCATGAAATATTTAAAAAATTCGCGTTTTTCTGGGACAACCCTCGTATTTCTAGTTTCTTTTTATTACATTTTGGAAGAATGTCTCCTTGTATAAAGGAAACGCATAGGTTTTTGGCATGGCTGTCTGTCTTGTCCATAAGACTGTAACAGAGTCGTGTTCTTATCATAATTGTCTGTTAGGTTTTCTGAAGAGTAAATTTTTACATTCATACAAAGTAGAATCTGTTGGTGACTTTTTTGTTGTTGCTAAAAGTGGGGGATATTAATTTAGATCTGTCCATCCGTCCTTCCGTCTGAAACACTATAGTTTCCACATGAAGCCTCTAAAACTCCTTTAGCTTTTGCAATGGAATTTTATTTCATAATTTTTATTCCTTATACATAAAAAAAAGACTCCTTTTGATTTTCAGGTCAGATGGCAAGGTCAGAAATCCATATGTTGCATACAATGATTTCCAGATGAAAGCTAAAGTTAGTTCTCTTTCAGCTCTCACAATTAAACTTTAGGTGATGATTCACTTAAAAGAAAAATCATTGATTTTAGGCGTATAGTGAAAGTTTAAGGTTACAAAATCTCATATTGTACAATGTATGAATGGTAGGCTTTAGTTCTCGGATGAAATCTCTAAAATGTTACTAGCTTTTCCAATAAAATTTTATATCAATACTCCTAACTTAAAGAGGACCATGGCTGATTTTGAGGTCAATATAGGTCAAAGGACAAGGTCGCATATTCAGATATTGTATAAAATGGTTTCTTGATAATAACTCAAATTTTCTCTGAGCTTTTTCAATGAATTTTAGGTTGATAATTCTCTCTACCTTATAAAAGGCCCCTATTGATGTTGAGACCAAAAGGCGAAAGATAAAGGTACAAAATCGTAATTATATGGTATGGATTTCTCTTCAATACTGTCTATTACAAAATCATTACCCCCATTGATTTATAATTGAAAGACCAAAGGTTAAGTTTACACCCCCCCCCCCCCCTCCACACACACACACACACATTCACACACACAGTTCATAATATTGGACATGGGGACACAAACGTCACTGTCAGTCCCTAATTGTAAATGTGTGTGTTTGGTGGTGGTGGTGGGGGGGGGGGGGTGTGAGTCTACTTTGAGTTACTCAGTTAGTGTAAATAAGAAAAGGGGAAAAAAATCATATGCTCACACTTCATACAATTTGCTTAGACTCATTAAGCCGTCAAATCAATGATTCAAATTCATCTGGATAAGGTTCAGGTCACATGAAGGAATGTAAGAAATTCATCTTATGATTATAGAATCAACTTGGTAACATAGAAGAATAAAAAGTTCTATATGTACAAAATTATGTATCAGCTATAAGCTTTAGCAGAGCAGTACATAGAACTCTGTAAATGTTGGGAAATGACACTCAGGTAGATCTCGTCTTTTGAATTTTGATACATGTAGATGACCATAGGTCCATGGTCCTTTTGTTTTATTTCAAGATTTCCATAGGAAATATCTGCTTGACTTTGTATATCTTTGGAGAGGAAAGGAGTTATATAGGTCTTTTATATAAGAGGAGAGATGCTTTTAACCCTGTTTTAAGAGGTAAACACTTATACTCAGTATGTGGACCTAACAGGAAATTACAATATGAAGTGTTACATTCCAATCTAATGATATTACGCTACAATAACACTAGAACGTTTTTACACTGAAGACGGCAGATCTGTGTTGTTCCTGTGGAATCTGGATCACAGAGTGATGAATACATTTCTAAAATACTCGTTTTGGATTATTCTCAATTGTCACATTTATCATTCCCAGTTATCCAGAGGTATGTTACCCTACATTTAGGCCTAAATTGAAGTTTAGTATAAACAGTGTGGATGGCAATAGTATTTATTTTCATCCCTCTTGTATCATACATATTTCTATGTACACATTTATCATCCTTTTCATATACGTTCAGATTATCCTCTCTTGTTGAGTGTTGTATTTTTATTTGAATGCTGTAGAATCACAGAGTACACTTCCATGGGTCTCAAGAATAAATGCTTATTGTTGTTGTCGATATTTCATACATTAGTTAAATTTCCCTACAAGTACATTAATGCGGTTTAAAATTGGTCATTTTTGTAGAGTATGAACTGAGAATAAAGGAAGCTGGGTCGGATTTAGTGAATCCATTTCGATGTGAAATAAATAAAGGAGAAGAGGTATGTAAAATCTGTATGTAGAAACAAAACGGGGTGGTAAATCTTTATTGACAAAAAATGTAGATTATTGATAGATTTAGGAAAAAGAAACAGCATTTGTATTTTCATAATGGTAACTCCGTGTTTTCGTACATAGATTCTGTGGAGGAAAGATGATAATGAAGTGATTTTCATTGGTAATACCATGATTTCACAAGATACACGGATTAGAGTTAAAAACGATACTTCAACAGATCGAAGTTTATCAATTAGATATCTGAAATCTTCCGACGAGGGTCGATATCGGTGTATAAATAGAAAAACTCAAGCCATCATTAGTGACTATCGCCTAAAATTAAAAGGTAACAGCTTGTAAACAGATATGAATATTTTCAGATTACTTGTATAAAATTATTGTTTGATTTATTTATTTATTTTTTATTCATTTGCTAATCGTATCTTTACTTCCAAAAAGTGTTTTTTTTTTTTAACGCCGAAGAATGTCGAATTTAAAGAATACTAGTAATAACGAAATTATTTATTTGATAAATAATAATTGTCATAAAAATAAAGTGATGATATTTATAGGTAGATATATGCATGTAGTTAATTTTCACATTCTATAACACGACCAATCAAAAAAATTAAAGGAACCTTTTCACTACTTTGAATGAAACAGCAAAACCTGAGATACCAATTCATAGTGGGGACAAAGTGAACGTTTTAGAATATGGCACAACTCGTTTATGGTGTAATGCAACCGGAATTCCACAACCTACAGTCACGTGGTATGCTATGGAAGTAACAAATCAACAGGAGGAAGTATTAAGAGGTACATTAATTATTATGGTGGCATATTTCGGCCCCCTACGTGCAAGATAAATTATGTTAACATGTATGTCAACATGGAAACATAATAATTATGTTGAAATATACGTTATCAATCTCTTAAGAGAATCTAATTTGAATGTTGGTAAACATACTTACTAACGCCGTTAGCCGACTACGTACGAGCAAGATGCAACAGAATTATACACGGTGTAGTACCTAAACGGTTGCTATCAGAACAAAAAAGCGTTCATTGTTTCTATTCGTAAATTTTACGGCTACTAGCTGAAATAAATATGTCGGGAAAACTTGGAACAAGAGGTAAAATTGTCAGAAAGTGACCCCAAATCGATTTAGACTCAGAAAAATCCTTGTGCACGGAACAAGTAAGGGATTTCTTTAAATGATGCCAGATGTATTTTGTAGAACAACCTTCTAAAACTTTAAATGTAGTAAAATTTCCGAAGCATGTACCCATTCGCAAGTCAATATACTCCAAGTTTCCATGCCTTTTTTCATCATTTATAGGTTAGTTTGAGTTCATTTTGGTATGTAAAGATGTGTCAATCTATAATAATTCGTAGATATGAAATTTTTTTTATAAAAAAGTGTATTTTGAAAGAGATTTTTGGACAAAACACGATCTTCTTAAGTTACGGTTACTATCAGAAATGTTGGTATGTAGGCACCGGCTATAAACTGAATATAATGCACCGGCTGCTATTTGAAATATAATTTAATTGTTTTTCAATCAAGAAAGAGAAAATTAAAAATCTTATGGCTGCACAGGCATAGTAAATATATTTAAAACATCCAAAGAGCAGATGGAACACAATGTCTACATGTACAATTGACATTTATCAACTTAACTCGAATTTGTTGTGTTCTGCCAAGTAGAGCTGATCTTCGAAAAACATCACTATACATGTACAAAATCAAAAAGAAAGCTATACGAAGGAAACGTAAGTTTAAATTAAATGAAAGAACTTTTCCATCAGTACTTCAAAAGCTTTGGAAAGCTTTCGAAAACTATTTCTTTTTAAATTTTTGTAGCCTATATGTATACTTAGACCTAAATAATATCTAGTAAATTTTCAGTTTAACCTTTGACGGTAGTGCTTTGGTACGCTGTTGCATCAGAAAATACAATTAACACGCATTATTCAAACCATCGGATCTTGAATGGAGAGGATGTCCGATTCCCCCTTTTGGATGATTTTTCTGGATTATTAAATTTATGCAGATAGAAGAGACAATCACCCCCCCCCCTCCCGGGGGTGGGGGGCGCTCAAAAGAAGAAGGTCTTTCAGATGGAGAAGACTGAGCTACTTGTTTGCTTTTCAATTTTCTTATATTTACTTCTATTTCTCTCTCTGTCTCTTTTGAGTGGGCTTTGAAACCCCCCCCCCCCCCCCCCTTAGAATAGGTGGAGATCCGAACAGGAAAAAGGCTAATATTCTATCCAGTAAGTAATATATAATTATGTACATTTAAAGGAGAGGGCATTACAATTATTTACAGACAAACGTAGTCTTTTTCGAAACAGAAGGGGGGGGGGGGTAATTGTGTGCAATTCCACTTTATTATTTTCAATACATGTACATATTTTTTGGACATTAGGAGTCTTTGACCATACTGTACTCGTACATCAAAAATTGAATTTAAAAAAAGTAGTTTATTGAACTGGATGTATAATATAGTAGCATCTATAATAAGGTTTGTTATTCGAGCGAGCCGCTCACTTGGATGAAACTTGTAAGGATGGTGTATCTACGGTTGCCTTGCTTACACATAGGATCCGATGCTGCTGATCTGGCCTTCAATTTTTGAAAAGTGTTTGAGACAAGTCCATTCTAAAGAAACTATATTACCACAACTCACTGAATAAAAGTTTATAGTTTATATCCAACCAAAAAAACAAAACAAAAACAAAAAATAAAACAAAAAAACATGAGCGATCCTTTATTTGTGAATCTGGCGTAGTTACTCAGGTGAAATCTAATAAATTCAATGGAAGGTGCACATAATTTAAAGACTAACAATTTTATTTTGTGCAGGATACTTAATAAATGTACAGGGTATTCACAAACACTACTATTATTATTAGTCATACCATAGATAGAGATATTGAAATAAATCAATTTATCGTTATAGGATCGAAATCAAGGTAATATAAACAAGTCAGTTATTAAAAAGAATATAGAATGAACATTTCAAATATAGTTTTCTAAACTATTGCATAATAGATGTGAATTAAGGACGTGTATTAAAGAAAAATTGAAAACTTAAGACATTTCCAATAGAAACCGGTGTTGTTGTCTAATAGTAGCCGTAACATAAGTTTCTCCGCATGAAAACGCTTTTGTTTTTAAGAAACCGTTTGAAATGGGTAATTCTATGAAATAATCAATACGTTTTACAAAAATACACCGATCTGTCGATTCATTTTTATCAAATATCTAAACATTTTGACGCTAATTAAATATATGTCTTATGTGCATGTAAGTGTGTCCGAGACTTACGACAGTTTTTCGTTCTATACATCAACAATCCTTTTATTCATAAAAAATTAGAGATACATGTTAGTTTTAAAAGGTATGTTACGTTCCGTAAGGGTGAAATAATAAGCAGCTAAACTTTGATAATTGAATTATTGACCATTTTATTGAGCCAGCGAAGAAAAATACTTACCATTTCGTCCATTTTTTCCAATAGCAACCGCACAATTTTCAGATAGCAGTAATGTACGCGCATTTTTTTCTGATAGCAACCGTTTAGGTACTACACCGTGTTATATTGACATGCGACTTATTTATGTTAACATGCAAGATTTATGTCTTATGCGATTTCTTTATGTTAACATGCAACATAGTTATGTAGAGATGCGGCTTATTTATGTCAAGTTGCAAGATAATTATGTTAACATGCAACTTATGTCAACATGCGACTTATTTATGTCAACATGCGAATTATATTTTAACATGCAAGATATTTATGTCAACATCCAAGATAATAAGTTGCATGTTAACATACATATTTTATAGTACATACATATTTCACATATTGACATAATTTACTCGCATATTAACAAAATTATGTTAAATGTTGACAAAAATAAGTTGCATGTCTACATAATTATCTCGCATGTTAACATAAATACGTAGCATGTCAACATAATTCTGTTGCATCTTGCTTGTATGATGTCTTATAATGGCGTTAGTAAGTAAGTTTACCAACATTCAAATTAGATTCTCTAAAGAGATTTTTAGCCTGTATGTCAACATGATTATTTTGCATGTTGACATAAATAAGTCACATGTCTACATAATTGTGTTGCATGTTAACATAATTTATCTTGCATGTAGGGGGGGGGGGGGATATGCCAGCATAAATTATACAAAAAGTGTCATAATATTTATGATTTCATAAGAATGAAAAAAGGTGCATAATTGTCTTATAGTTTATCAAATGATTTTAAAATCAGTAAATCTATTATAAAGGAAATATCTCGCACATAACTAGAGCGAAATTACAAGAGAAATAATACTGTACGACTAAGAAATTGGGATATTTCCTTATATAACAATTGAATATATATTTCAAATACATATAGACTGATTCCTTTTCTTTTTAGGAGCAAACTCAAATTAGTATCATTGTAATAAAACTCGTGTTAAAAAACATACAGATAATTTGTATTTAAAACGTTACAAATGTTTTATTCAGATATTGGAATACGGGGTAACATGCTTGGAATTCAGAATGTGTCAAGGTTCTGCGCGACAAAGTTTCAATGTCGAGCAACAAATAATTACAAGGAAAATAAAGCAGCTGTACACAACATAACTCTCAATGTAAAATGTGAGTATCACAATCAGTACTAGCAGTAACTCTCAATGTAAAATGTGAGTATCACAATCAGTACTAGCAGTACCTCTCAATGTAAAATGTGAGTATCACAATCAGTACTAGCAGTACCTCTCAATGTAAAATGTGAGTATCACAATCAGTACTAGGAGTGGCTCTCAATGTAAAATGTGAGTATCACAATCAGTACTAGCAGTAACTCTCAATGTAAAATGTGAGTATCACAATCAGTACTAGGAGTGGCTCTCAATGTAAAATGTGAGTATCACAATCAGTACTAGCAGTAACTCTCAATGTAAAATGTGAGTATCACAATCAGTACTAGCAGTACCTCTCAATGTAAAATGTGAGTATCACAATCAGTACTAGGAGTGGCTCTCAATGTAAAATGTGAGTATCACAATCAGTACTAGCAGTAACTCTCAATGTAAAATGTGAGTATCACAATCAGTACTAGGAGTGGCTCTCAATGTAAAATGTGAGTATCACAATCAGTACTAGCAGTAGCTCTTACTGTAAAATGTGAGTATCACATTCAGTACTAGCAGTACCTCTCAATGTAAAATGTGAGTATCACAATCAGTACTAGTGGTACCTCTCAATGTAAAATGTGAGTATCACAATCAGTACTAGTGGTACCTCTCAATGTAAAATGTGAGTATCACAATCAGTACTAGTAGTACCTTTCAATGTAGAATGTGAGTATCACAATCAGTACTAGTGGTACCTCTCAATGTTAAATGTGAGTATCGCAATCACTACTAGTAGTATCTCTCAATGTAAAATGTGAGTATCACAATCACTACTAGTAGTACCTCTCAATGTAAAATGTGAGTATCACAATCAGTACTGGTAGTACCTCTCAATGTAAAATGTGAGTATCACAATCAGTACTGGTAGTATCTCTCAATGTAAAATGTGAGTATCACATTCAGTACTAGCAGTACCTCTCAATGTAAAATGTGAGTATCACAATCGGTACTAGTGGTACCTCTCAATGTAAAATGTGAGTATCACATTCAGTACTAGCAGTACCTCTCAATGTAAAATGTGAGTATCACAATCACTACTAGTAGTATCTCTCAATGTAAAATGTGAGTATCACAATCACTACTAGTAGTACCTCTCAATGTAAAATGTGAGTATCACAATCAGTACTGGTAGTACCTCTCAATGTAAAATGTGAGTATCACAATCAGAACTAGTAGTAACTCTCTATGTAAAATGTGAGTATCACAATCAGTACTAGTACTATTCTTAATGTAAAATGTAAGTATCAAAATTAGTACTAGCAGTAGCTTTCAATGTAAAATGAGAGTATCACAATCAGTGCTAGTAGTAGAAAGTACCTTTATCAGTGTTCACAAATGACAATTAGTTTCTAACTTCTCTTGATAATTTTTCATAATATTCATTGATTTATTTTCCTAGTATCGAAGCTTACTTTCTATAGTATTTTATTAATTTTTTAAAAATTCTTTTCAGTTTTGCCTGATGTTAAAATAAAAATAAGGCTCAACGAAGGAAATTTTAAGGTTCTGTCTTCTTTTGCTGGTGACAGAGCAGACAAAGTAGAATTGGTGTGTGACGTTTTAGCCAATCCCTTAACAACTGTCACGTGGTACAGAGACGAAATAGAAATAGGGAGATACTCATCAGGAGAGACTAAACCAAAACGAAACGACAAGGAATCGAACAACTATGTGTACGAATTGTCCAATATCCAGATAAATCGAAGGGAGCCTAGATTTTTGTCTTTTCCTTTAAAATTCACTCTAGATGCTAAATATACATTTTCTAGTTACAGATGTATTGTAATGAATGAACTAGGTTCTGTAGAAGATTCTGTAAACGTTGTGCCTAAGCAAAATTAAATCATTCGAAGAAAGATGGTTTCCCAAATCTGCTCTGTTGAAATCTACATTGTTTGCTTCGAGAGTACTGATAGGTATAATGAAAGAAAAAAAACCCCAGTTGTTTAACCTTAGCCAGAACACTGTTTTGCTTTGTGTTTTAGAAATAAACTGATTATATCATACAATGGAGAAATAACTTTCAACTGCATATTTAAGGCAAGGGATGAATCAAAATAGTACTCGAACTTGCGACAAAAAAGAAAATGTCGCCTAAAATCAAAGATTTTTTTTCTAATTGCTTAATATACCAGGAGAGCTATGATTCTGCAGCTAGGATATGCAAATTATTATCGGTCTTGTAGAGTAGGTGGGCCACTCACGTTTTCAAATCCAATATTACACCGCTAGAGTCGAGGGGACATACTTCTTCAGCTTGCAAAAGCAGTGTTTCTTGTTTTGTTTTTAACTTTTTTTAGGTCACCTGAGTTTACATAGGTGACCTATTGCTATCCGTTTTCGTCCGTCGGCGTGCATTTGAACTTTTTCAGCTTCTTCTCTGAAACCGCTCAATCAATTTCAACCAATTTTGTCATATAGCATCTATGGGTGAAGGGATGCAAAATTTGTGAATTTCATAGTCCCTGCTCCCCTGGGGCCTAAGGGGTGGGGCAAAAACCACTAAAATTTATGCATTCTTTAAAAATCTTCTTTACTCCTGGACATCAAGCAGTCAAACTGTTGGCATGATTGTAATAAGCATTGAGCCCTCTACCAAAATTGTGAAATTCATGGCCCCAGGGTCAGGGGTTCTGGTTCTATGGTCGGGCTATATAGATCATATAGTGAAAGTGTATTATTTCTTTGAAAATCTTCTCTGCTCCTGGGTATTAAATATACTAACTAAGTACATAGTTAAGAGCAAGAGTGCCTCTTCCAAAATTGTGAATTTCATGGCCCCTGGGTCAGTGGTTCAGGTGTTAGGGCAAGGCTCTATTGATTATAGAGTGAAAATACATTAATTCATTGAAAATCTTTTCTGCTACTGGGTATAAGTAAACTAAGTACATAGTTATGATGAGCATGGCTGCCTTCTCAGAAATTATGAATTTCATGGCCCCTGGGTCAGGGGTTCTGGTGTTAGGGCGGGGCTCTATTGATTATGTAGGGAAAATGCATAAATTCTTTCAAAATCTTCTCTGCTCCTGGTTTTTTTTTTCAAACAAAGGAAGTGCATGGTTATAATAAGGAAGAACTAGATGAAATCCCGCGCAAGCGCGGGGAATCGAATTTATACCACTAACGACAGAAAATATATAATTGTAGTTTCTACTGACAGCCTATAGGCTTATAGCAGGAAGAAATACTTTGTTCAAAATCCTGCATGATGTAGATGAATGTCTCCACCCCAACCCCCCACCTCACCCCTACCCTACCCCTTTTTGTAAAAACTTGAAAAACAACAATTTCGTTAATTGGCGTTTATTGTGAAACCTGTTATACTATATGTTATGGATATTGTACTTAGATGCTCTTATTTCATTTCCATCAAGGATAAAAGCAGCGAATATGTACATTTTACTCATAAACAAATAAAAATACAAATATTTATTGGCGCAAACACAATTACAATAATTGGCAAAGGCACAACACATTGATAAACTGCATGATTTTTTTCGGAAGGGGGGGGGGGGGGCAATTCACAAATACTTGGATCTTAGTTTATAAATATGCATGTACCTTATTTATACGTAAAAAATGTAGCTTACTTTTTATTTTTACATATCAATAGCTAGGGTACATACATATTTATAAACCAAGACCCAAGTACGGGGTCTGTAAAAATTAGTTTTTAACTCCCTATGAATAGGCCGAGTATTTGATATAAAAGACTGTATTCAGAAAAAAAACCCTGAAATGTATTGATTAAAGCACAACATTTAACACAGCTTTAATTGTATTTGAACAATACCTTATTCATTAATTTTCTCTTTTCATGTTAGCAAGTTTATTACGAAGTACAAATTGTATTTCGGGTTCGTTGCCACGATGCTCTCAGTAAGGAATACATGTATATAAAATTTTATCGATAAATTTTTTAGAAAAACCTACTACATACATGAAATAGTCTTTCGATATATAAATATATTCAAAACTTATAGTGTTATCAATGATTTACCATTATTTCAATGACCATTCATACAATTTTTTTAAATGATCGCCTCGTTTTTCTTTTTAACATCGGGCTCGATGCTATATGATGTTCTAGAAGCTTCCGTCAATATTAAGATCGGTGAATGACGAAAATAATTTGCATATTTCCCTCTTTAATCGGTTATCACAATTTATTTCTTTTATATCATTTAAATCAAGTTTTGATTGAATAATTCAGTGATGACGTTTAATTAAATAAATAAATGATTGCCTGTTGTCAGTTTCATTAAAAATTGCCAGTATCTTAGATCCGCCAACCGGAAACGCCACCGTACTCACGTTTTTGCTATTTCATGGCTCTTTATAGAAAATAAAAGTAGACTTTTAATTTTATGTACGATACCGACTATGCGAGTGAAATCTAAATATAGTTTACGGACATCATCTTGTATCTAGTGCATTGTTAGAGGAGTAAGTAAGAACTCTGGTGCACCCGTTTCGGAGTTTATTTGCAAAATTTATTAATTTATAAGTATAGATGCCTCTTCCAAAATCGTGAAATTCATGTCCCCCGGGTCAGGGTTTCTAGTGAAGGGGGGAGGGGGGGGCTCTATTGATTTTATAGTGAAAATGCATAATTTCTTTCAAAATATTTTTTTCTACTACTAGTTATAAAGCAAAGAAACAAGTGTATAGTTATGATGAGCAGGGGTGCTTCTTCCAGAATTGTGAGTTCATGGCCAATGGGTCAGATGCTCTGGTGTAAGGATGGGGCTTTATTTATTTAGTAATATAAGGAAAATGCATTTCTTTGAAAATCTTCTATGCTTCTGGGAATATCCGAGGCAAACAGAGTAAAAGTTTTAATATGCAAGAGTATTTTTACCAGAATTTTTAACACCTGGACCATTTAGTCAAGTGTTCTGGTCCTGGCCAGGGCTCTATTAACTTGTATTCTGCTGAGCAAAGTTATTCCCTTTTGCCATTCACCTTTGATAATTAATCACTGTAAATAATGTATTTAAAAGTTTAATAGAATAAGAGAATTATGCAAGAATATTTTTTGTATAATACAAAAAGTACTTTCATAGTTTTAATGATCAGGTAGACTTGGAAATAATAGATGAATAAAAATGAAACAAAAATGTGAGAAGTAATAATATGGGGTTAAAAAATAGACATTTTGTTAATAGTCTGCATGGTAATAGTGATAATGGGGGACAGATAGATACTAGACCAATTATTTTGTTGATGCTAATCAAACTATTTTTCTTGCTTTTGGGCAACAAAGCTTCATTCATCAGTTTATGGATCCTCTAAATTGTTGTATTGTACTCAGGTGACCGTTAAGGCCCTTGGACCTCTTGTTTAAAAATAAATTCTTTTTTCACTTTGAAGAACTACTCAATTAAAATACTGACAAATTATCAATAACATAAATTTTAGAATTTTCTCAAACTTTTTTGTAAATAGAATTGAAATAAAATACTGGGCTGTGTAGGGCAAACAAATTATCAAGTCTCTAAAGGTGCCCCATACTCATATAAAAATGGTGAACAAACAGGTACCGCTGCGCCGAGAGAGGAAAAGTGGTAACTGACCACTAGTACCACTAGTACACTACCCTCAAAATTTCAGACCACGGGGCAGCGGATTTCGATGTCCCCGAGCCTGATGATTATTCACTTAGTATTACATAGTAGGCATGAAAACCTAAGGGCTGTATCTCGGAAACTAGAGATGGTACCATTTTTTTTCACAGAAGTGGTAACTGGCCGCTAGAACCCTACCCTCAAAATTTCAGACACCATGACTGATGTATAAGTTTTTTAATTGCGAACTGCGTTCTACAATGCAATTCAGTTTTGAATCTCGAATTACGTTCCAACATCTGATTGTCTTCAAATCATTGAATCTACTCAAAAATTAGCTCATAAGAAATTGCAGAATTAGTCACTCAAAAAATTATAAGATTCGATGCCTCAACCCATGAAAAAAATGATGATGATACAATCTCTAGTTTCCGAGATACACCCCTCAGGTTTCTATGCCTACTATGTAGTGCCATGTGAATAAAAATCGGGCTCGGGGACATCGAAGTCCCATGTCCCGGGGACTGAATTTTTTAGGGTAGTGTACGAGTGGTCAGTTACCACTTCTATGAAAAAATGGTAAAGGTACCATCTCTAGTTCCCAAGATATACCCCTCAAGTTTTTATGCCTACTACATAATGTTAAGGGAATAAACGTCTGGCTCGGGGACGTCGAAGTTCCCTGCCCCGGGTTATGATTGAGGGTAGGGTACTAGTGATCAGTTACCACTTCTGTGAAAAAATGGTGATGGTACCATCTCTAGTTCCCGAGATAAACCCTTAGAGTTTTTATGCCTACTATATTATTCTAAGTGAATAAACATCGGGCTCGGGGACATCGAAGTCCCCTGTCCCGGGGTCTGAAATTTTAAGTGTAGGTTACTAGTGGTCAGTTACCACTTCTGTGCAAAAATGGCTATGGAACCACCTCTAGTTTTTGAAATAAAACCCTTATGTTTTTATGCATACTATATAATACTAAGTTTGTTTGTTTATTGTTGTTTAACGTCCCTCTCGAGAATATTTCACTCATATGGAGACGCCACCACTTGCCGAGTGGAGAGCTGCAAATTTTGTCCTATACTCGGCACTTACAGCCATTGAGCAGTGAGGGATCTTTTTCGTGCCAGCACCTACTGCGACACGGGACCTCGGTTTATACGGTCTCATCCGAAGGACCGGTCTCCACGTCCTACAGTGGATTCGAACCCGCGACGTAAGGATCAACTCCTTACTCCGCGACTCTAGAGCAGACACTCTAACCACTGCGCCACGCGGGCGACTATAATACTAAGTTTTTTTGTTTGTTTGTATGTTGTTTAACGTCCCTCTCGAGAATATTTCACTCATATGGAGACGCCACTACTTGCCGGTGGAGAGCTCCAAATTTTGTCCTTTAGTCGGCACTTACAGCCATTGAGCAGTGAGGGATCTTTTTCGTGCCAGCACCTACTGCGACACGGGACCTCGGTTTATACGGTCTCATCCGAAGGACCGTCTCCACGTCCCACAGTGGGATTCGAACGACGTAAGGATCAACTCCTTACTTCGCGACTCTAGAGCAGACGCTCTGACCACTGCGCCACGCGGGCGACACTATAATACTAAGTAAATAAACATCGGACTCTAAGACATTGTCACGGGGACTGAAATCTTAAGGCTAGGGTACTAGTGGTCAGTTACCACTTCTGTGAAAAAATGGTGATGGTATCATCTCTAGTTTCCGAGATACACCCTCAAGTTTTATGGCTTCTATTATAATACTAAGTGAATACACAGGGCTCGGAACCATTTCAATCTATATGTACATTAACATGTACATTGTAAACTCTAGCCTCATAACTTCCTTGATATTACGCCTTTTTAATTTTTTTCTGATGAATATGTTTAAGCATTTTTTTTTTTTGCAGACCTATTAACTTTTATCCTTAATTCTAAAAGTGTCACTAAACACCCGCAGGAAATAGTACAAAACGAAAATTCGTTTTTGCAAAGGTACTAATCAGCGAAGTCAATGAATGAACTCCTATGTCCCCATCTCCATTGACATTTAAATGCAATCTGATGTACATTTCTTAGTTATCATTGAGAAAAGAGATTATCAATTTGTTTGATATTTTGATTTGATTTTTAAAATTTGTCATCCACTTTGGAAATTTTATGTTCTTGTAAAGTCAATTCAGAATTCTTTAACAAAATTCTTAAATAATCTGTCAACTCAAAATAAACTAAAAACACGTACATGTGCACAATAAGTATTTTGGTTGATTGGGTTGTTCTAAGGTAAGGTTCACAATGTTTAGACGAATTCAGCAATTTCGAAAATAAGGAGGGGGGTCCATAGGAAGAATTTATGAACAGTATAGATGATATTTAATATATAGAAAATATCAATATATATAATTCAAAACGAAATACTCTTGTAATTTAAAATTCTTCCTCCATAAATATGAAGGGGAAAAAAAAATCTATATTTGATAAAGGAAGTTCAAAACCTTCAGACCTCCCTTTCCGAATTATGAAGAGTTCTGCACTGTGATTTAAAAAAGTGTAAACGAGCCAAATTATCTTCTGTCTTAACGTTTACCTATGCTAAACGATATAAAATTACTTGGGACAATTTATGCTTCCTTGTGAACTGCTTTGTAAAAAATAGCTTCGTATCTTAAAAGACGTATTACATGCACATTTACATATGCACATGCATACATGTACATGTAAGATATAAAGGACCGTGTCTCCATATCAATGCTAAAAATATTTGTTATTCTTTCTTGTACAAGAAATATAAGACGGTATGAATGGTAAAAGATATCTCTCTATTGATATAATTGTTAAACTGAACTATGCAAACGGAAAATCGCCAATACTAATGAATATAGGATTTTAAAAGAAATACTCAGATGAGAAGCATCTTTCTAGAAAACAGATTGTTTAAATTGTGACGAGCATTATGGGACTTCACAACCAACGCTAGTCTGTTTATGATTGAGATACACTGCAGCCATTTGGAATTTATAATAAAATGACGTAAAAACGAAAAATGCGTCTGGGGTAAAAAAAAAAATCTGTTTCAAGAGTAATGGTCCAGCTTTATTTAAGCTGAAATATTAAATTGTATGGTTATGTTCCTTACATTCTGGTTAAATTTTCCTTTCATAAAATCTTCATAACTTTTTTTGGAAACTGCCTTTCATAAAATCTTCTTAACTTTTTTTTTGGAAACTGCCTTTTATAAAATCTTCATAACTTTTTTGGGTAACTGCAAAGTCGGGACATGTAAGCTGAAACACCCTGTACCTCCGCAATCACACTGTTTTAGTTCAAAGTAGAAAAAATGCTTTGATTTCAACTATAAATCAATATTATAATTAATAATCAAAAAAAGTATAATATATTATAGGTTGCAACTTTTTTAAAAGATGTCAGACATAAATAAACATGAGCATATGTCAACATAAAAATATGGCACGTTTCGGTATACAACTTTATCAAAATCGCTTAAAAACTGGTTCAAATTACTGAAATAATCGTTATTTTAAATTTAATTGTTATTTTAAAAAATATAAATTCTGAAAAATTGTATCAGGGAAACCATTTTCCAACATAAGTAAAACTAAGAACATGATGCATGAATTAAAAAAAAACATAAGTAAAAGTTATTTTCGTTGCCAACATTTTTGTTTTTTACCATATTAAATATAAATAATAACATTAAACTCATGAATGAATTTTATATCCTTTCTTCCTGTGCTTTGAGTTGGTAATACACACACACACACACACAAAGAGAGAGAGAGAGAGAGAGATTCCAAAATATTTTTAGTATCAATTCTAAAAAGCACGATAGAAAAGTTAGTGTAACTATGCGGTTACTTGTTCGGTTGGAGCGGGGGGTCATTTATAACGATTTTACTTCATGTTGTAATTAGTTCTTGTATTGCTATCTGTTTTCGTCCGTCGCCCGTCTTACATTTGAACACTTTCTCTTTCTTCTCTAAAACCATGAACCAATATCAACCAATTTTGGCACAAAACATCTCCGAGTGAATTGGAACAAACATTGTAAATTTCATGGTCCCTGATCCCACCGGGCCTTAGGAGTGATTACATAGAGAAAATGCATAAATCCTTTAAAAAAATCTTCTCTTCCCTGTATATAAAGCAGATTAAACTAAGTGCATGGTTATGATGATCAAGGATGCCTTTTTCAAAATTGTGAAATTTGTGACCTCAGGGTGATGCGTTCTGCGGGAGAGGAGCTCAATTGATTATATAGTGAAAGTGCATTCTTTTTGTGAAAATCTTCTTTGCTTCTATGCATTAAGGAAACAAATCAAGTAGTAGTATAAAGTTATGGTGAGCAAGGGCGCCTTTTCCAAAATTGTGAATTTCATGGCCCCTGGGTAAGGGGTCCTGGTGTTACGGTGGGCATATTGATTATATAATGAAAAGGCTTAAATTCTTTGAAAATCTTCTTCTCTATCCCTGGGTATTTAGCAGACAAACCAATTGCATGGACATGATGAGTAAGCTTGTCGCTTCCAAAATTGTGGAATTTTTAGTCCCAGTGAGGGGTTCTGTGGGAAGGGAGATTCTTTTGATTATATAGTAAAAGTACATTATTTCTATGAAAATCTTCTCCTCTGCTACTGGGAATTAAACAAAGTAAACACTATAGTAAGTGCATAATTATGATGAGCAAGGGTGCCTCTTCAAAAACTGAATTTGATGGCCCCTGAGTTAGGGGGTTCTGGTGTTAGGGTTGATGAGCAAGGAAGCTTCTTCTAAAATAGTGAAATGTGTGACCCCAGGATCAGGGGTTTAGGTGTGTGTGTGTGAGGGGGGTGGGGGGGTCGCTGGAATTATAGTGAAAATGAAATATAGTGTAGATGCATTTTTTTAAAATCTTCTCTGTTCCTTGGAATTTAGTAGACAAACTAATTGCATGGTTATGATGATAAAGGATGCCTCTTCAAAAAAGTTTCAAATTTATAACCACTGGGTCAGGAGTTCTAGTGTTCGGATGTGGCTCTTTTGAATGTATAGTAAAAATACAATAGGTTTTGAAAATCTCCCTCTCTGCCTATGGGTACTTAGTAAACATACTAAATGCACGGCTATGATGAGCAAAGGTGCTTCTCCCGAAATTGTGAATTTTCTGGCCATGGGGTCAAAGGCTCTGGTGTAAGGATGGGGCTATGTTAAATCTGTAGTGAAAATGCCTTATTTCTTTGAAAATGTTCGTCTCTGCACCTGGATATCTCGGAGGGAAACAGAGTATATAAAGTTGTAATAAGCAAGATTATTTATACCAGGTTTTTAAAATTCTGCACCTTTGGTCAATTTATTATTTTGTATTATATTGACAGAAATTATTCCCCTTTGCTATTCACCTATGATAATTAATCTCTGTAAATGTATTTGTAGGGCCAACTGGATAACAGAATTATACAATTTTTTTGATAACAAAATGTACTTTCACAATTTTTAATGGTCAGGTAGAGATCTAAATAATAGATGAATAAAAATGGGACGAAATACTTTGTCTCTCTTCATTAAATGTTCTTCAAAGATTAAGAGAGACCAGTGTGGTAGTGAATGAGAAAGGTTTACTAATAGTGCTCAAGAACTATCCTTTTGTTAAGTCCGCATGGGAATAGTAACCAATTGGGGCAAGTACAGGCAAGAAAATAGATTAACTTTTAAGATTTGTTACTGAGCACTAAATGAATTATGTTGCTGATTCCTGTTCACTCTGTTCATATTTCTATTGCTTTTGGGTAGCATAGCTTCATTTTTCAGCGCATTTAAATTTTGATTTATTTTATATTCAGTCTCATGATCCTTTATAGCGTTACATTATACTCAGGTGACCTTTAATTGCCGTTCTGTTCCAGAAATCTTTCCGGAAGTGGTCGGTTAAATTTGACGACCAGATCCCCACTAAAAAAATTAAGTCCCCTAGGTTAGGAGGTCTTCAGTATTTCTGAGCCTGGTGTTTAAAAATTCTGATCATAGCGAAAGGATCGAAGATTCGAGTGGCGGATCTTAAAATTCAAAATACGACGACATCACCATGTTTTTTTTAATTAAGAGTTTTTGACAATAATATCCAATGTGTCTCGAATATACTTCATAGATAATCTCAGCGAGATCCGTAGAGATTAAAAATTTTGGTCTGGTGTCTAGTAGAGACACCAGACCAAAATTTTTAGTCTCTACGGATCTCGCTGAGATTAACTTCATAGTATCCGACACTTTAAAATTTTATCCCTGTTGTACAACTCTTCGATGTTTTCAATCCGGAAGTTTATTGGCTTCATGTAATTCCTAACACATAAAACAGGAGGCCCTAGGCCGCATCGCAAGCCTGAGAAACTTTAGCCCTGTTGTCCATAGAGATTTTTTTAAAAAAGATTTTTTTCTTTCTTATTTCCATGAAAATTTATTATGACCCCATCTTAACTAGAAGAGGTAACTGAATCTATACAACATAGTCATGCATTAATATCAATATGACTACAATGGCCTTGAAGTTCTGGAGAAGAAAATTCCTTCCTTATGTGCATGTAATGTAAAATTTGATCTTAATTTCAGCAAACTCTAATACAGGGTCCAAAAAAGGGAATTTGCACAACTTTGGAATGTCTTCAGGCTAACGGTTATATATTGTGTTTCATCTGTGCTGGTCCAATTGTTCCTGAGAAGATTTCATTATTCATTATTCCAATATACATGTATCTGTATTTCAATGTAAAATCATCCACAATCATGGACACACTCTAACCCCGGGGGTCATGATTTGAATAATATATGTCATTAAGCTTGCATATACGATGTGTTTCATCTGTTCTCGTCGTAGAGGAGTAGATTTTTAAAGATTTGTTCAGATTTTGTTAGAATGTTAATTTTAATAAATATATAAATATCTGATTCATTCCTATGTTAAATTTTGATTCCCTATCGTTGCCCACCTAACCCTTGCTGGCATTGATAGGGCTAATTTAGATGCTACACCATGTCAAGAAGCTTACAATAAGTTTACAGACAAACGGACCAAAATAGGTTACTTGAGCATTCGGTTTTGGTTTGCCAAAAACAAAACACAGATCTAAAAAAAACTAACGAGGTTACCATCACCATTTGTTCACAGAAGTTGTTACCGACCACTACCATCCTACTCTTAAAATTTGAGATCTGGGGCAAAGGACTTCAATATCTCTAGGCCCAATAATTATTCAGTATTACATAGTAGACAAAAAAATAAGGGTCGATCTCGGAAACGGGGAATGATACCATCACCATTTTTTCACAGAAGTGGTAACATACTACTAGTTCCCTACCCCTCAAAATTTCAGACCCTGGGACACGGACTTCAATGTCCCCGAGCTCGATATTTATTCACTATATATTATATAGTGGGCATAAAAACTTGAGGGGTCGATCTCGGAAACTAGAGATGGCACAATCGTCATTTTTTCACAGAAGTGGTAACTCGCCACTAGTACCCTACCCTCAAAATTTCAGACCCCGGGACAGAGGTCTTCAGTGACTCCGAGCCCGATGGGTTTTTTTTAATTAGTATTATATGGTAGGCATAAAAACTAAAAAAAAAAAAAAAAGACACATCATCATTTTTCACAGAAGTGGTAACTGACCACTAACTAGTACCCTTCCCTCAAAATTTCAGACCCCGTAACTGATATTAAAATTTTGAATTGCGTTCTGTGTTCTAGAAAACAGTTCACCTTTTAATTGCGTCTTGCGAACTGCGTTCCAAAATCTAATTGCCAGATTGGAACCATATATTTTTAGATTTCATACTAAATTTGAGATGCTTGAGTCGAAAACACTCATATTTTCATTAAAAAAATCAGTTGATTTTCATATAAACTTTAAGCAAAATACATGTATTTTAGACATGATTTTAGCATGGATAGAAGAGAGAAACGCCTATTCTGAGAAAGGAATAGGGGTAAATTTGGCTGTAGGGTGAGATTTCCCCTGTGGGGGAAGACCTACTCTAGAGTACAAATTCCGTTGGAAAGCTGGCTATGGGCAGAAACCCTCCTCTCGACACTGATATTTGACACCTAAAAAATCCAAATTGAATACATTTTTTAATCATGCCCGAACTTTCTAAAGTAAACCAGGTTTATTGCTGTTGTCCTGGTCTGTCTGTCGTCTGTCACAATCTTCTTTCTCAATCTGCTCTTATATTATAGTAAGAGCAAAAGATATTTGGGAAAATATTTGTTAGTGTCGTGTAGAAAAAGCCAATTTTCTTCGGGGGTGGGGGAGGCAACTGGGGGTTAAAAACGATGTGTATATCTACAATGAGCTGGTTCCCAGAAATTTTACATTTTACAAAGTAGCTAAACCATCTTTTGAAATATGAATAATGGTGTCCTGTGAATGCGTGATAAGGTTTTGGAATTTTATCCTGGAGGCTAAGTGGGTGTCGAAAACTCTGGTTTTCCAGAACTCTTACATTTCAAGCGCCAGCCGCCAATCCATCTTTTGGCATTTGATTGGTGGTGTCCCGTAGATATTCAATCAAGTTTTAAATTTTTCATTTTCATCCTGGCGGTCAACTGGGGTCGAAAAACGACCTGGTTCCCAGAACCCGTCTGTAAATCATGTTTAGGAATATGATTGGTATACAAGTACAAACAGTAAAGTCATTTCACAATTCTTAATCAAAATTCTTAATCTGGCAACTCAAAATAAATACATGACTGGACATATGCACAATAAGTAATACTGGTTGTTTGGGTTGTTCCAAGGTAAGGTTCACAATGTTTAGACGAATCCAGCAATTTCGAAAAAAAAGGAGGGGAGCTCCCTAGGAAGGATTTATGAACAGTATAGATGATATTTAATACATAGAAAATATCAATATATATTATTGAAAACGAAATGTTCTTTTAATTTTAAAATTCTTCCTCCATAAATATGATTGGGAAAAAAAATCTATATTTGATAAAGGAAATTAAAAACGTCCCTTTCCGAATTATGAAGAATTCTATGGTACCATCATGCTTCAAATTAGTTCAACACTATAATTAAAAAAAACGTGTAAATGAGCCAAATTACTTTCTGTCTTAAAGCTTATCTATGTTTAACGATATATATATATATATATATATATATATATATATATATATATATATATATATATATATATATATATATATATATATATATATAATTTTTTATTACCTTATGAACTGCTTTGTAAAAAATAGCTTCGTATCTTAAAAAGATGTATTACATGTACATTTACATAGGCACATGCATACGTGTACATTTAAGATATTAAGGACCGTGTTTCCATACCAATGCTAAAAATATTTATTTTCTGTCTATTACAAGAAATATAGGACGGTATGGAAGGTAAAAGATATCTCTCTGTATTAATATTGTTAAACTGTACCATGCAAACAGAAAATCGCCAATACTAATGAATATATGATTTCAAAAGAAATACTCAGATGAGAAGCATCTTTCTAGAAAACAGATTGTTTAACGAGCATTATGGGACTTCACAACCCACACTAGTCTGTTTATGATTGAGATACACTGCAGCCGTTTAGAATTCATAATAAAATGACGTAAAAATGCGTCTGAGGTTTAAAAAAAAAGTCTGTTTCAAGAATAATGGTCCAGCTTTATTTAAGCTATAATATTAAATTGTATGGTTATGTTCCTTACATTCTTGTTAAATATTCCTTTCATAAAATCTTCATAACTTTTTTTGGAAACTGCAAGGTCGGGAAATGTAACCTGAAACACTCTGTACCTCCGCAATCACTATTTTAGTTCAAAGTAGAAAAAATGCTTTGATTTCAAATAAAGTTTAATATTATAATTAATAATCAAAAAAAGTATAATATATTATAGGTTGCAACTTTTTTTAAAGATGTCAGACATAAATAAACATGAGCATATGTCAACATAAAAAAATATGGCACATTTCGGTATACAACTTTATCAAAATCGCTTAAAAACTGGTTCAAATTACTGAAATAATCGTTATTTTAAATTTAATTGTTATTTTAAAAAATATGTATAAATTCTGAATACTTGTATCAGGGAAACCATTCTCCAACATAAGTAAAACTAAGAACATGATGCATGAATTAAAAAAAAAACACATAAGTAGAAATTATTTCCGTTGCCAACATTTTTGTTTTTACCATATTAAATATAAATAATAACATTAAACTCATGAATGAATTGTATATCCTTTCTTCCTGTGCTTTGAGTTGGTAATACACACACCCACCCTCACACACACACACACATACAGATTCCAAAATATTTTTAGTATCAATTCTAAAAAGAACGATAGAAAAGTTAGTGTAACTATGCGGTTACTTGTTCGGTTGGAGCGGGGGGGGGGGGGGTCATTTATAACGAGTTTACTTCATGTTGTAATTAGTTCATGTATTGCTATCTGTTTTCGTCCTTCGCCCGTCTTACATTAACGTTTGAACACTTTCACTTTCTTCTCTAAAACCAAGGAACCAATATCAACCAATTTTGGCACAAAACATCTCCGAGTGAATTGGAACAAACATTGTAAATATCATGGTCCCTGATCCCACCGGGCCTTAGGAGTGGGGCTGATTATAATATGCTTTGAACCTTCTACCAAAATTGTGAAATTCATGGCCCAAGGGTCAGGGATTCTGGAGTTAGGATGGGTCACTAATGATTATATAGAGAAAATGCATAAATCCCTAAAAAATCTTCTCTCCCCCTGTATATAAAGCATATTAAATTAAGTGCATTGTTATGATGATCAAGGGTGCCTCTTTCAAATTGTGAAATTTGTGACCTCAGGGTGATGCGTTCTGCAGGAGAGGAGCTCAATTGATTATATAGTGAAAGTGCATTCTTTTTGTGAAAATCTTCTTTGCTTCTATGCATTAAGGAAACAAATCAAGTAGTAGTATAAAGTTATGGTGAGCAAGGGCGCCTTTTCCAAAATTGTGAATTTCATGGCCCTTGGGTAAGGGGTCCTGGTGATACGGTGGGCATATTGATTATATAATGAAAAAGCTTAAATTCTTTGAAAATCTTTTTCTTTATCCCTGGGTATTTAGCAGACAAACCAATTGCATGGACATGATGAGTAAGCTTGTCGCTTCCAAAATTGTGGAATTTTTAGCCCCAGTGAGGGGTTCTGTGGGAAGGGAGATTCTTTTGATTATATAGTAAAAGTACATTATTTCTATGAAAATCTTCTTCTCTGCTACTGGGAATTAAACAAAGTAAACACTATAGTAAGTGCATAATTATGATGAGCAAGGGTGCCTCTTCAAAAACTGAATTTGATGGCCCCTGAGTTAGGGGGTTCTGGTGTTAGGGTTGATCAGCAAGGAAGCTTCTTCTAAAATAGTGAAATGTGTGACCCCAGGATCAGGGGTTTAGGTGTGTGTGTGTGGGGTGGGGGGGGGGGGGGGGGTCGCTGGAATTATAGTGAAAATGAAATATAGTGTAGATGCAATTTTTTAAAATCTTCTCTGTTCCTTAGAATTTAGTAGACAAACTAATTGCATGGTTATGATGATAAAGGATGCCTCTTCAAAAAAGTTTCAAATTTATAACCACTGGGTCAGGAGTTCCAGTGTTCGGATGTGGCTCTTTTGAATGTATAGTAAAAATACAATAGGTTTTGAAAATCTCCCTCTCTGCCCATGGGTACTTAGTAAACATACTAAATGCATGGCTATGATGAGCAAGGGTGCTTCTTCCGAAATTGTGAATTTTCTGGCCACTGGGTCAAAGGCTCTGGTGTTAGGATGGGGCTATGTTAAATCTGTAGTGAAAATGCCTTATTTCTTTGAAAATGTTCGTCTCTGCACCTGGATATCTCGGAGGGAAACAGAGTATATAAAGTTGTAATAAGCAAGATTATTTATACCAGGTTTTTAAAATTCTGCACCTTTGGTCAATTTATTATTTTGTATTATATTGACAGAAATTATTCCCCTTTGCTATTCACCTATGATAATTAATCTCTGTAAATGTATTTGTAGGGTCAACTGGATAACAGAATTATACAATTTTTTTTTATAACAAAATGTACTTTCACAATTTTTAATGGTCAGGATCTTTACGTTAACGCGACGTTAAATTTAACAGCGAGTTTAACCGGTTGCACAAAAGTTAACTAACAGTTAAAGCCTAATTAATTTTCTGATTTAACTAACAGATTTAACTCAGGTTACCTAGGTACATTAAATATTTAATTAAGCATTAAAATCAAAATCGCGGACTTGTTATCATTTCAAAAGTTGTTTGCGTGGAAGGAAGAACTTATACAGAGATGATAGAAATATCTGACTTGAGCAACATGCAAATTTAATCCCCATTTCGATTTAGGCAAGATTGTATTATACATGTATATATTGCGGATATATGTTGCGATATTATCTGCAAAGAAAAACAAGAGCCTGGTGTTTAAAAATTCTGATCATAGCGAAAGGATCAAAGATTCGAGTGGCGGATCTTAAAATTCAAAATACGACGACATCACCATGTTTTTTTTAATTAAGAGTTTTTGACAATAATATCCAATGTGTCTCGAATATACTTCATAGATAATCTCGTAGAGACACCAGACCAAAATTTTTAGTCTCTACGGATCTCGCTGAGATTAACTTCATAGTATCCGACACTTTAAAATTTTATCCCTGTTGTACAATTCTTCGATGTTTTCAACTCGGAAGTTTATTGGCTTCATGTAATTCCTAACACATAAAACAGGAGGCCCTAGGCCGCATCGCAAGCCTGAGAAACTTTAGCCCTGTTGTCCATAGAGATTTTTTTAAAAAAGATTTTTTTCTTTCTTATTTCCATGAAAATTTATTATGACCCCATCTTAACTAGAAGAGGTAACTAAATCTATACAACATAGTCATGCATTAATATCAATGTGACTACAATGGCCTTGAAGTTCTGGAGAAGAAAATTCCTTCCCTATGTGCATGTAATGTAAAATTTGATCTTAATTTCAGCAAACTCTAATACAGGGTCCAAAAAAGGGAATTTGCACAACTTTGGAATGTCTTCAAGCTAACGGTTATATATTGTGTTTCATCTGTGCTGGTCCAATTGTTCCTGAGAAGATTTCATTATTCATTATTCCAATATACATGTATCTGTATTTCAATGTAAAATCATCCACAATCATGGACACACTCTAACCCCGGGGGTCATGATTTGAATAATATATGTCATTAAGCTTGCATATACGATGTGTTTCATCTGTTCTCGTCGTAGAGGAGTAGATTTTTAAAGATTTGTTCAGATTTTGTTAGAATATTAATTTTAATAAATATATAAATATCTGATTCATTCCTATGTAAAATTTTGATTCCCTATCGTCGCCCACCTAACCCTTGCTGGCATTGATTGGGCTAATTCAGATGCTACACCATGTCAAGAAGCTTACAATAAGATTACAGACAAACGGACCAAAATAGGTTACATGAGCATTCGGTTTTGGTTTGCCAAAACAAAACACAGATCTAAAAAAACTAACGAGGTTACCATCACCATTTGTTCACAGAAGTTGTTACCGACCACTACCATCCTACTCTTAAAATTTGAGATCTGGGGCAAAGGACTTCAATATCTCTAGGCCCAATAATTATTCAGTATTACATAGTAGACAAAAAAATAAGGGTCGATCTCGGAAACGGGGAATGATACCATCACCATTTTTTCACAGAAGTGGTAACTTACCACTAGTTCCCTACCCCTCAAAATTTCAGACCCTGGGACACGGGACTTCAATGTCCCCGAGCTCGATATTTATTCACTATATATTATATAGTGGGCATAAAAACTTGAGGGATCGATTTCGGAAACTAGAGATGGCACAATCGTCATTTTTTCACAGAAGTGGTAACTCGCCACTAGTACCCTACCCTCAAAATTTCAGACCCCGGGACAGAGGTCTTCAATGACTCCGAGCCCGATGTTTTTTTTTAAATTAGTATTATATGGTAGGCATAAAAAGTATATAAAAAAAAAGACACATCATCATTTTTCACAGAAGTGGTAACTGACCACTAACTAGTACCCTTCCCTCAAAATTTCAGACGCCGTAACAGATATTAAAAATTTTGAATTGCGTTCTGCGTTCTAGAAAAACGTTCACCTTTTAATTGCGACTTGCGAACTGCGTTCCAAAATCTAATTGCCAGATTGGAACCATATATTTTTAGATTTCATACTAAATTTGAGATGCTTGAGTCGAAAACACTCATATTTTCATTAAAAAAATCAGTTGATTTTCATATAAACTTTAAGCAAAATACATGTATTTTAGACATGATTTTAGCATGGATAGAAGAGAGAAACGCCTATTCTGAGAAAGGAATAGGGGTAAATTTGGCTGTAGGGTGAGATTTCCCCTGTGGGGGAAGACCTTCTCTAGAGTACAAATTCCGTTGGAAAGCTGGCTATGGGCAGAAACCCTCCTCTCGACACTGATATTTGACACCTAAAAAATCCAAATTGAATACATTTTTTAATCATGCCCGAACTTTCTAAAGTAAACCAGGTTTATTGCTGTTGTCCTGGTCTGTCTGTCGTCTGTCACAATCTTCTTTCTCAATCTGCTCTTATATTATAGTAAGAGCAAAAGATATTTGGGAAAATATTTGTTAGTGTCGTGTAGAAAAGCCAATTTTCTTCGGGGGTGGGGGAGGCAACTGGGGGTTAAAAACGATGTGTATATCTACAATGAGCTGGTTCCCAGAAATTTTACATTTTACAAAGTAGCTAAACCATCTTTTGAAATATGAATAATGGTGTCCTGTGAATGCGTGATAAGGTTTTGGAATTTTATCCTGGAGGCTAAGTGGGTGTCGAAAACACCGGTTTTCCAGAACTCTTACATTTCAAGCGCCAGCCAATCCATCTTTTGGCATTTGATTGGTGGTGCCCCGTAGATATTCAATTAAGTTTTAAATTTTTCATTTTCATCCTGGCGGTCAATTGGGGTCGAAAAACGACCTGGTTCCCAGAACCCGTCTGTAAATCATGTTTAGGAATATGATTGGTATACAAGTACAAACAGTTTGAATTCAGCAATAACCTTAGGCTTCTACTACAGAGAATAGTTCTCTAAATTTTATTCTAAATAGTATGAAAGCCTAAACTTTGCTACTCTATTCTCTTCAGAGGCATCATTATTTTGAAATAAAAAGTTTTACATGTATTACTTATGCAAAATCTACAAAATCATGAAACATATCAATCGTTGAAAAATGAAATGGATTCCAAAGACGGGTCGTTTTTCTTTAAAATGTCAAAAGCATTTTTAAAAACCGAGCATACAACCAGATTTAACTTGGAATCGTGTTTATTTTGCTTTTCTTCTTGCTTTTCTTCGTCGGAGTCAGATCTAGCCTCATATCTACCAGCGGTAAGCACAGCTATGACTTCAAGCTTTCTATCCCTCGTATTAAACGATTCTCGAAACACTATGGAACCAGAGTCTCCCGGTTCACCGAATTCTTCATCATTCATCCCCTTAACTGCAATAATACCGTCTACATTCCCGATGATTTCTGAGGAAACAATTCTACCCTGTGTCCATTGTGAGGATGCACCTAACTTATGAACAATGTCGTCAATGAACTTCAAACTGTCTTCCTCAGGAGATACTTCAGCCTTTGTTGGTTTTCCCTTGTGATTTAGGAGTCCCTTACTAGAGAAGGCGTTCTCTACCTCTTTATTAACTCCAACAATTGCTAAATCGCTTTGAATTGTTTGGATTTCTCCCTTTCGATTTTGAAGGCATCTTCCTACAGGTATTCGCTCATTTGATTCATGTTCTATATAAACCGTACTGTTCTCTATGCATACATGTCTGCATGATAATGCAACCACGCGCTCCTGGTTCAGTATTGCTAGACAGCCGAGAGTCCCATAATTGTCCTCCAAAAGTGACTGATACAGCTTCGTTCCCTGAGCTTGATATCTGGCAAACGGTATGACTTGCTCTTTTAAATTTTGTTTAGATATTACAACAATTTTACAAAAATCTGTTGAAGTCACTGTTTCAAATGCATTTTTTATATCAGATTCGTAACTGTCATCCACAATCACTCGAAAATCTTCGAAATGGAAGCCATATTTGACAATATGTTTTTTAAACCTATAAGAATTATAAAAATATATAACTTACTACAGTGTACAGGTTTTTTTTTACGAAATAGCAAATCTTTCTATAAAATTTAAAATAAAAATTGTGTGCCATAATTGTAACATCTTATTTTCAGAAAATAGGTTATGGGCAATACATTCAGTTTTTAAAAGCTGGAAAAAAAACTTTATAAAGTTTAAATATTGGTTTCAGGAGAAGGTTGCAAAGGTCAAAAAATCCTTTGCAAATACTTGTAGTGTAGTATGTATCTTTCAAAGTATTGAGATTTATTGACTTTAAAAAAACATCTGTTGAAGTACATGGAGATAGAGAGAGGGAGAGAGAGAGATCACCTTTCCAAGATGATATTAATTTCCCTTGGAATTTCTCTCGACTTCTGTCCAGCCTTTATCCCAGGAAACGAAGAGCATTTTTGCATACGTGTAATGATGGCGTCACTGTCTGCTAGAAAAAGTGAATTCAGTTTTCGATGAGGAAATTTCTTTTCTTCTTTAAGATAGTCTATAAGAGAAAGCTCTAACGCTGAAGTCAGATTATCCAATATTGCATCTGCCTCGTGGAATACAACCGAGAAACGGCCGTCTTCCTTAAGCCTTGAGTAATCTTCGTGTGATTCGGACTCCGATGTTACAAACACACACCATTTAGAGCTCTTGATAATTTTTTCCTAAAAAGATAAAGATTTAAAAAAATTATTTAAAATAATTTTCTCTTATATTGTTAAGTGTTTAACTTTTCACTGTTTTCGCTTTCGGCGTTTATTCAAAGAATTGTGCAAGCCAATTGCTTGATCACACCATAAAACCAAAAAAATCAACAACAACAACAAAAAAAAAAGGGGGGGGGGAGAGAGAGAGTTTATTCCTTAAATAACATTGGATATGTAGTTGGCTTCAAGCTTGTTGTTTAGGTAGGACAATATCAGTGTTATTGAGAAAGAACCTTTATTTTTTTAATACCTCTGCTAAACTTCGGCTTCTGTTTTCTGCTCCTTGGAAACCAATAAAATAAATCAGTATTGCATGGCCCAGTCCCTGGGACGCTGTAACAGAAATCGATTTAAATATAGTCATAAAGCAAGCTACTAAAATTTAACTTTTATTTTGCATAATTTCATTTTAAATGATTGTGACAATAATATATTCGGGCTTCCAGTTCGTTGTCAAATTAGAAAATAATAAGACAAAAGACTATTAAAGAATTATTTTATCAGTCTTACATGGGAATTCATTTTCATCAGCAGTCAGTGGCTTTAGAAGTTTTAAGTTGTCTGTTGTAACCCTTCCAGCGACCAGAATTGTAGCACGCAGAGCCTCAGATAGATCTGGTGTCATAACTTCACTGTCCACTGATTCTTCATGGTCAATTAGTTTTTGGACCAGTTCAAAATGATATTCGAACCTTGGAAAATTATCTGGTTTAAACTTCACACGGTAAACAGGATGTCCAGAAAACACTGCAGAAATAAAAAAAATATCTTATTCTGATATTTCATATATAAATAGGACATCACACCTTGTTCCACTTAGAAACTCTATTTTAAAATGCACATTATAAAAATTTCTGGATGGTCTGTAGCCTGTTTGTCAACGTGTAACTCTCTTAAAGCTGAGAAGTTGAATCATTTTTGTTTGTCAATGCTTCCTTAATTTCGTAATTATCTTCAGTTAATTTGTTAATGTTATAAAGTTTATATAGGCATACATATTTAAATTCTTTCCATGTGTGAGACCTAACATGTTTTATAACAGTATTGTTAGGCCATTGTTTTTATACTGTTTGAGTACGGATTACTCCGTGTTCCTAAAAATACATAGGGCTCACGGCGGGTGTGACCGGTCGACGGGGATGCTTACCCCTCTTAAGCACCTTAACCCACCTTTAGAGTTTCCAAGGGTCCGTGTTTCATGCCTTGTTTACGAATTTGTATTGTTTTAAAGACTTTTGAGATCGATCACTGTTCGTTATTTTCACCTTTTTTACCTTACAGTACTTGTAGATAATATGCTTCTCCTATATTTCGATGACTATTTATTGTATAACGTAGTCTACTTACCTTCCATTGTTTGTAAGCCTTCTTCCTTCCCTCTTTTTGAGCGACGATATTGCCTCAAAATGTTTAAAATTGAAGGATAAGTATTGTCGTTCTCAGCAACGTCTAACGCAAAATCTACTGACGAGTCCTCACCTACTGCTAATTGTAATTCTCTGAAAATGTCTTTGGTCAAGCTTAGGTAGTCAATTTCTTCTACAGTATCTACCTCCTTCAATTTTTTTCTCAGACGCTCAGTACCATCTCTAACTTTTTTCCCCAACTGCAAAAATCCAACTTTGTTTTGCAGTGATGATGCCCTTTCTAGGAAATTAAACAGATCTGTGTGGTAATTTTTCAACTTTTCTAATTGTTTCATGATATCACTACTACTTTTTTCAAATCTCTGTTTTTTGCCCCGGAATCCTGTTCTCACTGCATCAAAATTTTTTTCCAATGTATTCAGACACTGTTCTTTTAAGGCCTCTATTTCCCTGTCTGTATCCATTAGCTGACATTCTTGTGTTTCCTTTAATTTTTGACAGGATTTTATTTTAGAGAAATCGATCTTATGCAAATCATCCTTCAGTGACTGTAGTACAGTTTTGAATTCATGATCTATTGGAAAAATCATGTTTCCACAATCCATGTGAGAAATTTCAAGACATTCTGGGCAGACTGCTACCCCGCAAAGCCTACAAAAAGATTCAGGTTTCTGTTTGTGCTTTTCACAAAACAAAGGAGCTCTAAATGCCATAGATAGATTGTTTGACCAATTATTCAGTGGTATAGGGCTTAATTCGTGACTGCTGAAGATTTTCATGCGATCGTGACAACTTAAACATTTTCTACATATCAGTCCGCACTCCTTGCACATTTTCACTGCTATCTGATCATTGCCTTCTTTACACTGTTCACAGTTCACTTCTCCAAATTGTTCAAATTTCAATATCTCAATGATGCCTTCATTCAAAATGAAATCATCCAGTGCTTTTGGCATATCCGCTCTACAGTTTGGACACCTTTGGTTAATTTCTTCATTTTCAAGAATTTTTAACAAGCATTGGCTACATATACTTTTTGCACAACAAAGCAGAAAATGGGGCTTCCGTTCGAAGAGCTCAAAGTCCAGACCACAAACTAAACATGACTGTTCTTCCATTTTATCGAAGAAGTGTGTATTTCTGAAATTGAAGAAAATGTTTTGACCAATTCTAGAATAGAACTATGATTTGAATCAACATTTATCAAAAAAGTTTGTTAGTCTGAATTGAATATTGGTTAATTTAAGGAAGTCCAATCCCCAGGTTCTGTAAATCAGCTTTAAAGTAATTGAAAATGCTCATAAAAATGTCTGATTTCACATAGTAACGTGAATTTACCCATGGAATTTCTTCAAAGTCATCATTTTAGTTTTAAATCATATTATGTAGGGGAAATTATCAAATCTCAAATATATTTTCAGGAAATGCGAATGAAACACCAGTTATGCAATTTCTGAACTAAATTGATTTAGGATAGAAAAATATAGGTATTCAGGCATTTGGAGAAAATTGCATCTTTTTTTTTCTTTTTTTGCTTGTACAGTATTTTAGTTCTTTTTATTCCAATTGTCAGATAATACATAGTGTAAAAAAGCTTGTGCTATCATTGCTAGACATCACATATCACATCTAATTTCATATCATGCTAATAAGCAGTGGTACCTAATGCTAGACTAAAGGAAATTCGATTTCTCTAAAAAATAAATTCATTTATTTTTTCTTTTATGGGGTACAAATGTCAACTTTTTGCAAGACCGTTTCTAAGACTTCAAAGCACTTTGAATCATATTAATTAAGAAGCATAAAATGAAAATTGTTGCACGAAAAGATCTCACTTTCAAGCTTCATTTTGAGGCTTTTTAAATAAAATAATAAATTTAAGAGTTATCCTTCCTGGCTGAGGATCGGATATCCTTAACATATCTTACTAATTTCATCATTACACCAAGATCAAACATAACAAGTATTTTAAAAAGATTATTACTTTGTTACATATGGAGGAGTCATCACTACATGCAAAAGCCATACCTGTTTTTAGTTGAGGACGTTTTACTACAGCTTTTCTCTGTTGGTCGTGTTATTCGGATTACAGTGTTGTTCGTTGACTGCCAGCAAGTTCTTCATCTTAAGCATAAATGCCTTCAGGTATTTTCTGCAAAGATCAGTCATGGAGATATGTAATTCCTTACATTAGTCATATCAAAGATTTTGTGCGAAGCATTATATAATCATCTATTAGAATCATTAAGTGTAACTGAAAATTACAAACAAAATTTTGTGCATCTTAATTAATGAGCAAGGACACAATGAACTTGATCTTTCTGCACTTAAATTTAAGTTTAATTTCACTCACTTTAAAATCAAACATATTTAACCAGATGTGATTATTAAAATAAACTTATTTTATGCAAAATAATTCAAATACTAGTACTATTTCATTAATTTAATATTAACCTCTTGAATATTTTATAATGCGCGTAAATATTGTGTGACCCTTTTGCACTAATAAAAACATCATATTTTGGGTATTAAAAATCTTAACAGACAATAAAATATTTTCATAGATCAAGCTATTCTTGAATTTATATTTGAGTCTCCCTGCATTTGCAGATTAATAATCCAATGCAAAGGATGTGACTTATTTACAAAATGTCTCGCATAACATTAGCAATTAAACTTTTTTTCAAATACATGTAATACACTAGGGACAGTAGAAAAAATAGAGCCTTAAGTTTCAAAGGACAACAGAAATAAGAAAATAAACATGTTGCTAAAAACTGATTCACAATAAAGACACATACGACAAGTAAATGTTCTTTTCTCCCACATAGAAGAGTTACGTACATTGCAATTTTTTCGATTATTGAAATCAACACAGGAAATTTTTAATTGTATAAAATGTAAAAATAGAATTTTGAAAATGTCCCCAGAAAGAGTATCAAATCTAAAGTGTTTCTAGATTTTGAACAGTAAAGTTTATTTCCCAACTTTTCACCAATTGATGTAGCTTGGTCATGAAGTTTTTTGACTGAATAGATATTACTTCGTTAGTCATAGAAACAATTAGAAATAGTCATTAATTTTGGATGAGAAAAACTGTGTTATTTATCCGTTGTGATCCACTTTCAGTCAGGGTACACACACACCCTAACACACACCCACACACACTCCCTAGCTCACAAATGCAAGCACATTCCATATACATGCTCTAAAAAGGGAATTTTATCAAATATAATTATATTACACATGAAAACGACATTCCGCAATTTGAAAGGTAAAGTTTAGTCCAACTCACTTTTTTATGTATGGAGAAGGGGATTAATATACGTTTTTCATTATTGGCTGTATGAAAATAGCAATAAGAAAAGGGTGAAGATAACGAACAGTAATCAATGAAATATGGAGATAACGAACACCAGCCAAGCTCAAAAGTCCATTAAAACAATACAAATCAGCAGAGCAAACACGGACCTCTAAAAACATCAGATGTGGTATCAGGTGCCAAGGTGGAGTAAGCATCCCCTGTCAAACGATCACACCTGCCGTGTGCTCCTTGTCATGATCTGGCAAAGTTCTAACGGAAAAATATGTCGACAATTCAGTGTGTAAACAATGGCCTTACAATTAGTATAAACATGTCTGTCAGCATTTGACTTAATGATAGATTGTATTTGATGACAAGGTCATTGTATCGACTATAGAACTTGCCAAATATTGACTTTAAACGTGACTGTTGATATCCTTGTTTCCTCCGCTTGTTTGCCAATAGCTTGCCTCGTTTTAGAAATTGTTCATACATAGAGCATGCAATTGCATATCGAATCAACTGGGAGAATAAACTCAATATGCAGGCTATAAGGGTATATTGCTCAATAAATTAGGGAAGTTGACAATAGAAAAATTTAAGTCATCACTTTTATCATAAACTTTTGTTCTTGGGTTACCATTACTGTCTTTTCTAGTAAAATATCTAAATATGAAACAGACGTGTAAGACTTTGTGGTATCTTTTATTTCAGGTTCACTTGGATATATCAAGTCAAGTCGACATATGAATGGAAGTAACTGTTGTTAATTGTTAATGCGTCGTCGATATATCTAAATGTTGAAGGCCACGGCAAGTGTTTAATTATTCTCTTGTATTAGTTTTTGAATAAATTCTGATTCACATGAATACAAAAAAGTTACAAAAAGGAACCCATGAGAATTCCGACAGATTGTTGGAAGACTTTAATTTCAAAAACTACAAGACATTGTTATGAAAAACCCAAGAATCTATTCAATATCAACTTTGGAGTACTTGTGTGAACAATCAGAATGTTTTAAACAAAAAATTTTGCAAATGACCAATGACAAGGTAAGTAAATTTATAAGTTCCATTTTTATTGAAAAAAAACTATCTGTCTATGATGTCAAAAACCTTTATATCATGGGGAATGTTTGGCAAGTGTTGAAAAATCATACGTTTTGATTTAGGGAAAATTTTGAAATTTCAAATTTATAAAACTTCCTTGGAATTTTTAGAATCCACATCTGAATAACATTATTTTGCGAATATATTGGTGTACAGTACTCATGAAATTTTTCCTTTACGGCTGTTAATATTTTAATTAGGAGCAAAGAAAGAGGCTTGATAGAAAATTTCCTGGAACCAGCTTTGTATCTTTGTAAGGATATTTATGTAGTTTAGGAATCAATTATAAGTATGGTAATTCAAATTCAATTTGTTTTCGGGGATATTAAAAATTTTCAAAACTGAAATATGATTTTGAAGAATTTCCTCCCCAGAAAGGTTGTTATAGGTATAAGATGAATTGCCATTTCCAGAATTAAATCCTAGCTCCTTTAAAAAACGATTAAAATAATAAGGCTTTATACAAACAAAGAAACAAACAGTCTTAAAAATCTGGTGAACAATTCGAATCATTAAAAGGACAAGAACACAAACTACTGGAAATTCCAGAGGTGGAATCAGGTGCCTAAGAGGAGTAAACATCCCCTGTTGACCAGTCACACCCACTGTGATATGCATTGATTAGGTTGACGGACAAGCCAGTAGACAAATTTAATATAAAAACAATGACCTAATTAATGGTATGAAACATTTCAGGCAAAATACGAAATGACCATTGTCAGAGGTTGTATTTAGAAAGTCATTATAATAACGACTATAGAATTTGCGTAAAGCTGATTATAATCGGAGTTGATGAAATCATTATAACATTAATTTATTTGTCAGTAGTTTGCCTTGGTTTAAAAATTGATCGTATTCAGAGCATTCTCTTGCGTATCGAATCAGTTGGTTATGATGATGTTAAAATAATTTCATCCAGTTTAGTTACTAGTAGGTCCCAATTGTCTATAGTCAGTAAAGCATGCAAATATGAAACGGATTTGACCTTCTCTGTAGTGTCTTTTATTTTGAGTTCACTGGGATATTTCGAGTCGACATCTGTATGAAGTAATCTGAAATTTCTCTTTAGCAGCAGTTAATATTTTTGAAGCTTGGTTGAACATTTACTAGACTTAACTGCAATACATCTTTGTAAGAATTTATATGAAGTTTTGTAACACAGTGTTGGCACGGTAAATTAAATTCACTTCCATTGACTGGAATGCTTAACATGTTTAAACACTTCACCTTTCGGAAGGGAACTCTGGGTAAATGTTTGATTACCGGATGGTGAATTAAACCAAGTTATAAATTATGAGCCTTACAAACAAAGACTACATTGTTTAATCAATCAAATCACTTTTGACCAAGGTCAGCAATATAATATTGTGTAAATGTATTGAATTTCTCAAAAACTATATGAAATTAAACTCTAAGATACATTTCTAATCTTAACAATGAATATCCTTATATGAGTTGCAAGACAGTGTCGACAAGTTCACCGAGTAAAACAAGATAAATAGTAACACAATCAAAACAGATGTTTCATTTCACCTGAATTCATTTCTTTTTTCAGCATTTGATATTTACCTATCATTACTTTCCTGATATCCATAAATAGTCATCCATAAACAATATGATTTTAAGGGTAAATGATGAGGACACACCAGGATTCATTTAAAATGAAACATCCACGTCCATGTTTACTTGAACAAGCACATTTTCAAAATGGCTGAGGCGGAAAATTTTTTAATCTGAATTCTAATGACTCATTTGTAGTTATGGCAATTTGTTTTAACAAAATCTTCATATTCTCTTTTTAAATGCGGTAATGGTAGTGTGGGATTCAAGTGATTTGGACTTGAAAATTCTGTATTTATATAGAAAGCGAAACATACTTTGAGAATATCCCTATCTATTTATTCTTTTGGGCAATATTATGCAATGTGCGCATGCCTTCTGACTCCTAAGTTGAAACTACGAAAGCCTATTAAGATCAAATTGCTACAAAAAAAATTGAAAGGCGTTATGCCATGGAGTGCAAAGTAGAAGGCGGAACAGTATGCCTTTCAAAAACGCAAGTGAACAGGCGCTGTTAATACAAAAAAGGCCATAATGCAAAACCATCTCATCATTTTGCGATTTCCATGTTGATTACTAAAGAATTAACAATGTGTGTCGGTTTGTTTAGCATGGCACCTTTTTATACCCACACTTTCAAAGAAAGTCAGGTATACTGTTGTTATTCTGGTCCGTCCGTCAGTCACATTATCTTCTTCCTCAACTCCTTTAACATTTTAAGGAATCAACTCGTCTTTTGGAATATGATTGATGGTGCCTTGAACATGTGCAAAAAGATTTTTGAAATTTCAATTTTTAACCTGGGGGCCAAATCTGGGTAAGACATCTTTTTGAAACAAAATCCTGGTTCCCTGATTTCCTCTTACATTTTTTTCGTCTAGTAGCCCATTCATATTTTGGAATATGATTGAGAATGTCCTGTAGATGTGTAGAAGGGTTTCAGAAATTCGGTATTTTTTAACCCTGGGGGTGGTGAACCTGGCTCTCAGGTAACTAAAGGAAAGTTCTCCAGTCAATCTGCACAATCATAAACCCAGGACGAAGAGCAACAGAAAGTTTTTGTTATAAGAATTACATGTAACATGTTTATTAATTTACATTAAAAGAATTAAAAAAAATAATAAATTTACTTACCTTGTCATTGGTCATTTGCAAAGTTATTTTGTGAAATAACATTCTGATTGTACACACAAGTACTCTGAAGTTGATATTTTAAAGATGCTTGAGTTGATTGACAATATTTATGTGGTTTTTGGAGACCAGGTCTTCCAACAATCTCTTGGAACTTCCATGGGTACCAATTGCGCCCCGTTGTTAGCAGATCTATTTTTGTATTCATATGAAGCAGAATTTATTCAAAATCATATACATGAGAAAAAGAAATCTCTTGTGACCTTCAAATCGACATTTAGATATATCGACAACATATTATCAATTAACAATAGTTATTTCCATTCATATGTCAACTCGATATATCCCAGTGAGCTTGAAATAGAAGATACCACAGACATATCTTTTTCATATTTGGATATTTTACTAGAAAAGGACGTTAATGGTAATCTAACAACAAAGATTTATAATAAACGTGATGACTTTAACTTTTCAATCGTCAACTTCCCTTACTAATGCAGCAGTACACCCTTATCACCTGCATATGAGGTGTATATCTCTCAGTTAATTCGATACGCAAGAGCAAGAGCATGCTCTTCGTATGAACAATTTCTTAAACAAGGCAAGTAATTGACAAACAAGTTGATGAAACAAGAATATCAACAGTCTCGTTTAAAGTCATCATTTCGTAAGTTCTATGGTCGATATAATGACCTTGTCTGCAAATACAATCTATCATTAAGTCATATGCTGATTGGCATTTTACATACTAATTGTTAGGCCATTATTTACACACTGAATTGTCGACGGATTTTTCCGTTATTTCCCGATTATGACAAGGAGCACACGGCGGGTGTGACCGGTCGGCAGGGGATGCTCACTCCTCCATGGGACCTGATCCCACCTCTGCTGTTTTTGGAGGTCCGCGTTTGATCTGCTCCCGATTTGTATTGTTTCAATGGACTTATCTCCATATTTCACAGTAATCAAACAAAACCCCAGTTCTGTGGCAAAAGGTCGAAAAAGCCATAAAATTGTAAAACTAAAGGAATTACCATTCAGGAGGCCGGTGATTGAATATATTCGCTCCTGAATAGTGAAATGAACATAAACATATCTACAAGAAGTTATACCCACGAAACAAAATCGGGGAGGAGGTTGGTTAGGAGTCACCTTATCTATCGGTTTGTCCGTTTAGTCATGCAATCATATTTGAAACAAGATTGCTTATGTACTAAGGAATTGTTATAACCTTGACCTAAGATTATTTGGGCAAGTTCAAAGGTCACTGGCATTAAAAGTATTATGTTTTGTCCTAAACTTAAAGGAAAAACACGGAAAGTGTACTCCACACAAATATTTCTGATGCTAGTGGGTGCGACAGGACCTTGAACCAAAGTCAATTTGGAAAGATGAAGGTCACATTAAAAAAAATGTATAATTCTGAGTCAGTTTTTTTTGGGGGGGGGGGGGGGGGGGGTATTGGGTGTTGACAACTCTTCCCCTTTCAGAAAAATGCCTGGATCAGGCATGATATATATAAGTAGGTTTCATATATTTAATCTGTAATTGCGCTATTTCCTTTACAAATATTTAGCAGTTTAGTCCATTTTTATCCCCATTTAATATAGAAAACTGTAATACATATAATCAAGCTAGCAAGAAATAAACAAAACAAGATATCTTTGAAAAACTGATGCCTATGAGGCGCCGTTTTGGTATTTATTGCCGTTTAGTGATATCACCTTTCGAATTGGCGATTTCACCTTTTCGAATTTGTGATATCACCTTATCAAATTGGTGATATCACCTATTGGAAATGAATCGGTGATATCACCTATTTAAATAGGCGATATCACCTATTCGAGTGAAAAGATGACATCACCTATTCGAAAAGGTGATATCACCTTTTCGAATTGATGATATCAACAATTCATTTCCGATAGGTGATATCACCAATTCGAAAAGGCGATATCACCTATTTGCATTTCTTACAACATTGAATAATGAATGCTCCCTTCCTCAAGATTATCTAGCTTTAATGAAAATTAAAGGAAGAAATTTTAAAAGGCTTTCAAAGAGCAATTTTATTTTCTTAGCATTGATTAAAATGAATTGATGAAGTGATTACATTACTCTTCAGCAAACATTTCAAAAAAGATTATAAAGTTTTTTGTTTTTTTGTTTTTTTTTTTTACTTTTTGTACTTAATTTGAGCAATTATAACCTCTACTAATTCCGCATTGCATTCATCAAATAAACTGTAGATAATTTATGGCACAAAGAGGAGATGGGGTCACTGTTTCTATATTACAATGTACACAAAAAGACCATAGAATAACCCGATTTGCATATTTAAAAAAAAAAGATTTTCATTAACCCTAAGCAAATTCGGGATGCCAATTCCCCTTGTGTTTAAGCCCATTTCAAAATACCATATATTATCGATCCCTGTGAAGCTATATAAATTTTACTTGCAATCAGTTTTGCTATATTTATCGCTACTCTCTCTCTCTCTGTTTTAATTATTTATGTACAAAGAGAGGGAACTTTTTACTTTCTGTATAAAGTAGACGTATGCGGTACATGTATAGTCTTGGGAGCAGTTGTTATAGGTGCTATTTGAATAGGTGCTATCACCAATTCATACGTGACATAAACTCGAACAGGTGATATCACTAATTCGAATAGATGATATCACCAACTGAATATGTGATATCTCCTATTCGAATAGGTGATATCATTTAGTGCCAGTAAATACCAAAACGGCCCCTCATAGATGCCCCCGTATGGCATCTTATGACAAAGGTTAAAGCTTCTCAAATGCAACCCAAACTCCAAGGTCAAGCGATCAAAAATGATGTTAAACAAAGAAAGGACTTGTTTCAATGAAGACACATGTACCTGTGGCATATGAAAGCCAAGTACCAACCGTTCAAAAGTTATGACCATAGTTACAGTTTTTAAAAGGTGGATCAAACTCCAAGGTCAAGGATATCAAATTAATGGTAACCAGAAGGTCTTGTCAAAAAAAAGTATACATGTGAAATATATATAGCAACAACTGCTCAAAAATTATTGCCAATGTTAAAGTTTTCAAAAATACGTCTTACTTCAAGGTCAAAAGTCAAAATTGTTGGCATCCAAAGAAAGGTAATGACACAAGGAATACACAAACATGAAAGTCCCAGTAAAAAATATTTAAGAGTTATGATCATGGTTAAAGTTTGTAAAAAGTGGGTCAAACCCTAAGGTAAAGGTCAAAAATATTTATACCCAAGGAAAGATCTTGTCACAATAGTACCAACTGTTCAAAAGTTATGCCCAAGGTTAAAGTTTTTTTTTTTTTTTTTTTTTTTTTTTTTTTTTTTTTTTTTTTTTTGCAAACGTGGATCAAACTCCAAGATCAGGTTCAAGGTGTCAAATATGTTGGTACCCAAACAAAGGTCTTGTCACAAGGAATACACGTGCGAATTATATGAAAGCTATTGCTTCAACCAATCAGAGGTTAAAGTATTTGCGGACAAACAGACAGATAGACGGACGGACATGCCAAAAACTATATATCCCCGAGTCTTCGAGTTCGGGGGCATAAACCATGCAGAAAATATGATTAAGGTCAAAGTTTTTCAAAATTACGCGAAACCCTAAGGTCAAGGTCAAAAGATCAAAATCATTGGTATCCAAAGAAAATACTACCACCAGGGTAAACATGAATACCCTAGCACCAAACACTTAAATATTACTAGCATGAGCAAGATTAAAGTATTGCAAAAGTAATTCAAACTCCAAGGTCAAAATTGAAATTGTTGACACTCAAAAGAAGTTCTTTTCACGAGGGAAATATACATGTGAAATATGAAAACCCTAGCACCAACCATTCAAAAGTTAGAGCAAAGGTTAAAGTTTTTCAATAGTGGGGCAAACTCCTAGGTCAATGTCAAAAGTCAAAATTGTTGGTACCTACAGTCTTGTCAAAAGAAATGCACATATGAACTATAAAAGCCCTAGCTCATACCATTTAAAACTGATAGCCAAGGATAAAGTTTCAAGGTCAAGGTCAAAAAGTCAAAAAGATTTAAACACAAAGAAAGGTCTTGTCACAGGGAATACACATGTGAAGTATGAAAGCCCTAGCTCCAACCGTTTAAAAGTTATGACCAAGTTTAAAGTTTGGTAAAATCTTTTTTTTTAAAAATGGGTCAAACTTCAAGAGGTCAACTATGTTGGTATCCAAAGAAATTTTTGTCACAAGGAATACACATGTAAATTATGAAAGCCCTAGCTCCAATCGATCAAAATTATAGACAAGTTTCAATTTTTTTGCGGACAAACAGACAGAGCAAAACGTCTCCGAATCTTATTCACCCTCAAAAAGGCATCTAACGTTGTTGGATTTCGTGGGGCATGGGAGTGCATTACATCTAAGCGCAATAACTCCGACTGCCTTGATGCGATCTATTTTCACAAAGCACCGGGTTTTTATTTCGATTAAAGTCGTTTGTACATCTTTTTAAATTCATTTCCTTTCGTATTCTTTTCAGATTCGTTTGTACCGTTATTTTAAACCGTTGTTTGATTTGGACATTCGTCACACATAAAGTGGTATATACCGCACTAACTATACTACATACGAGTATTGATACATGTATATACACATAACACAAACAAAAAATATCATGCATGGATTGCTATCATATTTTTGGACTTTTTGAATAGAAATGATGAATTCTTTCTTTTCATCCTCTCCTTGTTTACTATACAAATATGAAAACTCTTACCCCCCCCCCCCCCCCCGATCTGCGCAGAATGATTTGAACAAAAATGAGTTTTTTTCATAACATTTTTAAATACTGTTTCCGTATATTTTCCGTTTCAGATTTAATTTTGACCCACAAGTCTGTCCCCTTCTGACCCATGGGACCATTAATTTTTGTAGACTTGAAAATAATCTCATTCAGGACCTGAAGAAAACTTTCAATGACATTTATCTTTGTTTGACCCAGTCACCGTGGTCTTGCGAGGATGTAGCGAGGGATCAAACTAAGGAAAAGATGATCTTAGAACCCCCCCCCCCCCAAACCCTGAAAGAAGAGTCATTAAAACAATAAAGAGAGAGAGAGAGAGAGAGAGAGAGATGAAAGAAATCGACTTGTCGCCCCCTTCCCCCAACACACGTAACCAAAACGTAATCATAACCGGAGGCAGGGTCCCGAATGACATTGGACCGATCATGCATTTTGTTCATATAACCCGGGATCTCTGGCTATGCAAGTGAGAGGACACACCAAGTGGAATAACTCATAATCTTTGAGCTTGGTCGGAGTGACCCAAGTCAACTTTTTATTTTTACGAAATGACTCTGGAATATTACAATTCCAAAGTCCTTCAAGATCTGAGGACCTTTCCTCTCCAGAGCGGCCCACAGGTGTTAGGGAGTGGCTCTGTTGCCCAACCTGTATACAATGTAAGCAGAGACAGACATAATCCAGTGTCCGACTTTTATTAAATTAAACAATCCATTTCTTTCTATTAATGATGACAAGAAATAATTTTACACAAGATAATAAACATTATAATAAACATTACTACTTATAATATAAAATATTTTAACCTGTAAATAAAATTAGCCTTCTGAAAATTTTAATAATTTTCATAAAAACGCGCAAGTCTACAAAATGATCTCACCTGTATAAAATGTAAGCAGAGACAGACACAATCCAGTTTCCGACTGAACTGTGTCCGCCCGGCCGCTCATTTTATACCAGGTGTACCCTTGTAGCTTTACATCTCCATATTTGTAACTCCTTCGATACTTGCAATAATTACTTTAAATTTGAATTTTAATTACCATTATTCTGTCCTCCAACACTCTTTAATTTCCTAATGCACTTTAAAAATCATTTTCTATCCTTTGCATAATCTTTAAATTTTAATTGATGTAGCTAATTTATACCAACAACTGACCTCTGGTCACTTTAAAACTATTGGTTGCTCCTTCCTCCTAACCAAATATATCATATGACAAACAACTTAAACCACCGCATTCCAAGAAATTTTCTTGGAATCGTATAGGTGAAAAGGTCAAACCCTTAGTGGTCATCATCTCTCATTATTTTTATTTATAGAATTAGCATCTGTTATCTCTATTGGCACAATACACAAAATTATTTTACTTTCTTATTTTTATGCAATTTTTGTTACGATACACGCACAAAAGAGGCCGGTTTTTCGAGTTTTGAGAAATTGCTTACTTTTTTGGTCAAAACAACTCTGAGATGGATTTTAGTGGGTATCCCCCCCCCCACCACCACCATTAAACTGCATAATTTCTGGATATCTGCGCTTGAAATCTGGTCGTTTTTAAGATAATATCTTATTAGCTCGCTTGAGCTAAAATCTCAAACGAGCTTTTCTGATCAAAATTTTGTCTGTCGTCTGTGCGTCCGTCTGTAAACTTTTCACATTTTTTTACTTCTCCAGAACCACAGGGCCAATTTTAAGCAAACTTACCACTAAGCATCTTTAGGTAAAGGGGATCTAAGTTTGTTCAAACGAAGGGCCACACTCTCTTTCAGAGGGAAATAATTAAAAATCAGTGAAAATTTGGTCGCATCACATAAAAATTTTCTCAAGAACTGCTGGGCCAAAATAAAAAAAAAAATAAAAAATTAAAAAAAAAAGCTGAAACGTACTTGAAACCTTCATACTTAGTGTAGATACAAGTGTTTTTTTTGTGTGTTTTTTTTTTAATTATGACCTTGGGGGTTGGTGGGGCGACAATAGGGGAACAAAGATCTTCACAGGAATACTAGTTTATAGGAAAAATGTCATGATTAGACATATTGATTTGATGCATCCTCGGGTATTGTAGATTCAAGTTGTTAAGTCATGATCCCCAGGGGTAGGGTGAGGCCATAATAGGAATCAAACTTTAACAGAGGAATATATAGTTTAGAGTTTAAAAAATCTTCTCAAGAACAGCAAAGCTATGATATATATATATATATATATATATATATATATATATATATATATATATATATATATATATATATATATATATATATATATATATATATGGAAGCATCTTCAGGTAGTGTAGACTCAAGTATTTCCAAATCATGACCCCAAGGGGTGGGTTTGGGCCACAGAACAGCAAAGCCATGATTAGTCACAATGATATGAAAGCATCCTCATGTAGAGTAGATTTAGGTATTTTCAAATCATGACCTCTTGGGGTAGGTTTGGGCCTCATGGGTGATCAAAGTTTCACATAGGAATGTATAGTAGAAAAAAATCTGCTGATGAAGAACAGCAGTCATATTGACTCAGGTGAGCGTTGTGGCCTATGAGCCTCTTGTCTCGATTACATCAAAACCTGGGAGGAGCATGATTTGAACAAACTTAAATCTACACTTACTGAAGTTACTTCCATATCTATTGAACTAATAAGTGCTTTAAAAGATTTTATAGATTTTCTAATATACAATCCTATGTAAAAGTTTGATCTTCTTGTGGCCTTCTATTGTGCGCCCCACTCTACTTCCGGGAGTCAAAAATTAAACAAACTTCATTCTATAAGTAGTTACCTGATGATGTTTCCATACTAATACAATCAATATGGCTGTGCTGTTCTTAAGGAGTAGATTTTTAAAGATCTTTTTCTATATTAAAATTTCTATATAAATCTTTGATCGCTCTGACATTTTGGCCCTACTCTATCCCAGGCGGTCATGATTTGAACAAGCATTCTGAGAGTATTGCATTAGCAATACTAGTCCCCTACCGGCAAATGTAATCTGGTTCCCGTTAAGAATTGAAAATGCCATAGTTCCGTCAAAAACTCAATGAAGCGGTACGAAATGCAAACTTGATCTATAACTAATCAAGTGAAAGTCATATACCAAACATCAGCTCAATATCTGAAAGCGTTTAGAAGAAAATTGCGGAAAACCCTTAAAAATTGAAAAGGCCGTAATTCCGTCAAAAATCAATGAAGCGGAACGAAATGCAAACGTGATCTGTAACTCATCAAGATACACTCACATACAAAAAATCAGCTCAATATCTGCAAGCGTTTAGGAAAAAAGTGCGGAAAACCAAGTGGGACAGACTGACAGACAGACAGAGGGACAGACAGACGGACAGACTCAGAGGAAACCTATAGTCCCCTCCGGTTTCACTGGTAGGGGACTAACAAACATGAATCTACACTACTTGAAGATGCTCCCGTATTAAGACCAATCATTGTCATGCTATTCTTGGGAAGTTTTTAACCCACCCCCTATATATTCCTATTTAAAACTTTAATCGCCCTTGGTGGCCCCACCCTAGCCATGATTTAAACAAGCATTCTGAGAGTATTGCATTAGCAATACTAGTCCCCTACCGGCAAGTGTAATCTGGTTCCCGTTAAGAATTGAAAATGCCATAATTCCGTCAAAAATTAATGAAGCGGGACGAAATGCAAACTTGATCTATAACTAATCAAGGTAAAGCCACATACCAAAAATCAGCTCAATATCTACAAGCGTTTAGAAGAAAATTGCGGAAAACCCGTAAAAATTGAAAAGGCCGTAATTCCGTCAAAAATCAATGAAGGGGAACGAAATGCAAACGTGATCTGTAACTCATCAAGATACACTCACATACCAAAAATCAGTTCAATATCTGCAAACGTTTAAGAAAAAAGTGCGGAAAACCAAGTGGGACAGACTGACAGACAGACAGAGGGACAGACAGACAGACGGACAGACAGACAGACAGACGGACAGACAGACGGACGGACAGACTCAGAGGAAACCTATAGTCCCCTCCGGTTTCACCGGTAGGGGACTAATAAACTTGAAGCTACACTACCTGAGGATGCTTCCATATAAATATGAATAATCATGACTTTGCTGTTCTTGAGAAGAACAAAGATTTTTTTCCTAATAAGAGATATATAGCTTGATCGCCCATTATGACCCCACCCTAGCCCCGGGGGTAATTAATTCAACAAACTTCATGCAATCTTCACTACATGAGAATGTTTTCATATAAATATAATTAATCAGGGCTTTGTTCATCTTGAAAAGAACATTTTTTTTTCAATATTTTACCTAAATATTTCCATGTAAAACTTTAATCGCCCATTGTGGCCCTGTCATATCCCCGGGCTTATGGTTTAAACAAACTTGAATCTACACTATGTAATAAGGTTTTAACATAAGTTCTATTTTTTTCTAGTCTAGTTGTTATTGAGGAGATTTAAGATGCCATTAATTTTTCACTAATTTTTAACTATCTGCCCTTGAAACAGGGCGAGGCACTTCCTGTGTACAAGCTTTTAAAAATCCCCTTCGCCCAAGGATGCTTTGACAAATTGTTGAAATTGGCCCAGTGGCTCTTGAGAATTAAGACGTTGAAAAGTTTATTGACGACACACGCCAGACGGACATCGAACTATCTTAGATTAGAAAAGCTCACCTGATCCAAGGGCTAACTAGTATGAGCAAAAAAATTATTTATCATATAACGTTATAGCTAGACCTTTTTTATTTAATATTTGAATGACTTCAACATTATATTACACCAGAAGCTATCAAAATGATTCTTTTTTTATTTATATATATTTATTATTATTATTATTATTATTATTATTATTATTGGCTCAGAAGAGAGGAAACTCCTCCTCCACTCTCCCTTTTCAAGAAGCGTGCTTTGATTTGAGTTTTCGCGGGAAATCCTCATCTTCGTGTTCGGAACACCTCTTACCTTACTAATGATTTATATCGTCGACGTCATTTGTTTGCGCCATTTCTGATAGGAACATAGTGTCAAACAGTAGTTAGCGTAAGGTCTGATCAGTGACATCGTCTCTGCATGTAAAAGGTATTAACGGTGACAATGCCAGAGAAAAATGGAGATACGTATAAAACTTTTAAGCAGAGGAAAAGTTTTGGTAAGAATTTTTTGTCTGTGTCATATGTCCCATCATCACCTGTTGAACGTTGTGTCAAATCAAATGGTCTCATATGGTTTGGCGATTTTAATAAGTTTATATGTAGGTAACTGGCACATAAGATATTTATTTATATTCGTAGATCAATACATGTAGTGCATTTCAATACAGTATGTATCGATACTTGGCAGTTCAGCTATAAGTGGTATCCAGTTAATTGTAGTAAATTATTAACAATTTCAAAGCAAACATTTTAGAATAAATTGGGACAAAAATCCTTTAAAACGCAGTAAACAATAATAGACCTACAGCATAATTCATGGCGAGATTTGCAAATGAAGTGTCGCACGCATTCTAATATGACTGATGAATATGTATTTTGATGAAAAACCAATTTAAATTGTTAAGAGAGTAATAATTATAAGTCTGCTTATGTTGAAGGGTTTTGACTATATAATCTTTTTTTTAATAAATAAATAATAAATTGCTTAATTTATCAAACTATAGATTCTTTTTGGTATGTCTTAAATTATTCAGAGGAGTGGACAGTATCACTATTCCCATGGTCTCGTCTACATTAACTAAAAAATTGATTTATTTTGTTAATGCATTGAGAAAAAGGTATATTAATGTGAAAGATTAATCAGACAAATTAGTATCAATCGCTTGAAGCGTAATGTTGACCTTGACTCAGGTACATAATGTCATGTGACATATCCTAAATTTAAGCCTAATGTACACCTAGTAGAAGCAAGGACACAACTGTACAACATGCAGCACACATATCTCAAACTGTGTAAATTATCCCGAGTATCTTAAACAAATAATTCATCATCATTGATTTATCTGCACATGTATTAAAAAAAAAAAAAAAAAAAAGGTCACAAGTGATGTTCATTGTCCATACCTATACAGCTCAAATACAGCACCCACTCAAATATACTACTTTCAAGCATGTTGCTGATTAAAATATCCAGCATAATTTTTTTTTTCTGTGAATGTTTTTTTTTTGAAAGTGATATAAAGAAAAAAAGCTAAACATGCAAAAAAGAAATAGGCATTCTTATTGTAACATGATTTAAAATTTCCTTGCAGATTGTTAAAAATTTTGCCTGAAACATAAGATTATCCTGATTGAATATTTATGTCTTTCTCAATGATTTTAATTTTCTTATCTTTCTAATTCTCTCCATGCTTTGATTTGTTGTTTCATGTTGCCATATTTGCATAGCTAAAGAATGTGAAGAAAAAGTTGAGACAGATACTGTCACTGACATCAAGAAATGCTTTGAATTATAATAAATCATGTGAGTTTTAAAATGAATAGATAGATGGAAGGGGTGAGCCATGACTCAGTTACAAAGATATTGAGATAAAGTTTTTTTAGTACATCAGACTGCATCCATGATGTGTAAAACAAAAACAATTTTATTATGTAGGATCAAATATCTTTGTATTGTCCCATAACAATAAATTGACAGAACAGAACGATTCATAGAAATTTAATTCCTAAAATTAAAAATGAGCCTTGCTGATTAAATCTAAAGGAATGAAACAAAGCTGTGTCACTTTATTATTCACACTTTTAAAAGGGGGGGGGTAAGTAAAAAGTGATAGTGATTCAGCCGCAGACTTGTCGAAATTTTGAAATCACTGTCAGACATTTGGTCTGACAAAGTCAAATGTTCTGTTGGACCGGACGAAGTTTTGTCAGACCAGATACATGTACCTTATTTTGACGCTGAGAAAGGAAAATAAATAACAGCACCAAAATGCCCTTTAATATTTTCAACAGCCTTCAATCTCACAAGTTTCTTTTCTTAGGATAGAGAGTCTTTAATAAGAGACATAAATAACATATTTTATGTCTTTCCTGTAACAAGTTAAATTGACCATCGTCACTACGCCGCGCAAACGGCCATCTCTTTTGTGTTTGTGACCTTCAGTTGCGCATCCCGATCTTGACCTTTTTTAAAATTTCCGTCACGCTCGATTTTTTCAAACAGTCATTTGGACCGGCGTTTTCTTAAAAGTTATCAGTCCAGACAAATTTTTACCGGCCTTGCCGACAGGACCGACGGATTTCGACAACTCTGTTCAGGCTAGTAAAAGTTTGCCATTGCTAGCCTGACTGGGCTGTGTTGACAAAAGTTTTATGTGTGCACTGTCACAGTAATAAATTAGAAGTGTATAAATTGCTTTATTTTATTATAATACAGTTGAACTTCGCTATCTCGAATACTATGGATATGTCGAAGTAATCTGGGAGTCCCAACCTCATGTTCTTTAAGTATTTTACCCTCGATATCTTGAATCCTCGGATATCTTGAAGTTTTTTCTCAAACTCTTGGAGTTCGAGACAATAAGGTTTGACTTAATTATTTTTATTTTAGGAGTAGGGTGGTGGTGATATACATGTATTTTAATTTATATAATTTTTTTTTTTAGCATTTTCTATTTTTGTTTTATTAGCCACCTTGAACATTTTAAGTATTCTCTTAACATAGTTGTGGTATTTGGTTTATGCTCATGTTATTATGGACTTCAAAATGATAAAAGTCACAGATTGTACAGGAAATAAGGCCGTGTTTGATGTACTCTGACCGACCCATCAAAATTGCCCCTACCCAATCATTTTTTAAGTACTTTCATTTTTTTGATTTTTTTTTTAATGGGAAAATACATATTGTCTAACTTGCTTAGGTTCCATATGTCTTTTTTTGGTTTTGCTGCATTTAACAAACATATAAACTGTTGATGAGGATTGGGTAAGATTCATGGTAAATCTTTGATTGTCATAACATTTATCATGGTGTTAGATAATTCCAAAAAATTAAAAAAAAAAAAAAAAAAAAAAAAAAAAACTACCTACCTACCCACCTTGAAAAATTTGGGTTGGAGTACATCAAACAAAAGTATTTTTAGTGATGGTCTTATGATGTTAATTTTGAGAACATGTATAGGTTTAATAGAGAACTACTCTGTATGGACTGCAATTGTCATTTTTGTAATGAGCTAACATAATTTATTGTAGCAACTGAATTTCCATTTCTCTTTGTCAAGTGGTTTAGATATTAGGGGGCAGTGTCCTGTTGACATTTTGTGATTTAAAGGATGTTTACATTTTGACACATTTATAGGGTCATGTTCTTTAAGGTCATTATTCTTTAGATCAGGGTACAATAATTGATACCTGCTTTATTAGTGGCATCAAAAAACTTGAAGTTTAATGATTTGAGATCATACATGTTTGTTTTATCTCTAATAATACCAGGTATAAGATGATTAGTCATACACCATGTGTGTCTTAATAATTCTTAGTCTGCTACCCCCTGAGCTGATTATAATTCAAATTTGTGTGGGTATATTTAAACAAAAAAAAAAACCATGAATTCAACTTTAAAGTAAAACTCTTATCAATTTTTCTTAAGAGACATTTTAAAGTTTGAGAGGATTTTGAATGATGGGACTACTTTCATAATTGGACATATTTTTCAATCTTTAGAATCAGTCTGTTTTCTTTTGGGGTACATACATGTATGAAAATATTAATTTTCTGTATTTTTTAAAGAAGTATTGATATACAGTGTAATATCCATTTGTTATATTGGACAAATGTTCCATACAGAGGAAAGTGATAGAAGGGCAGGGGTTACAAATAAGTAACTTGTTGAAAAATTTTAATTTAATTAACGGGTATAACTTTAAAAAAAAAAGATGTGTACACAAATGTACTAGAAAGGGGTCTTGGGGACCACTTCAGGCCACAGCAGGTCCAGGATGGAGTTCTGTTGGGATCCCAGAAGCTCCTGGATGTTGAAGAAAACTGAATGAAAATGTTTTAAAGAAATGAAAATTAATTTTGTCTCTCTTTCTCTCACTTTGTTTATTATCTTTCTTTTTTTTGGGGGGGGGGGATTGAAAATTAATGTGTACATAACTGCATATTTGATTATAAATGCAGTTTCGTCAGCTGTGTAAGTTGTTGAAGCATCTTGCAATAAATTGATTTTTTCTTAATACCTAGGGAAGTCTTTTTGAAAATTGTTCTACTTTTATGTAGAAAGTATTGGTAAGTTAATTTGCTCTTTTAGTTATTTTAGTTTCATTAAAGTTCATTAACTGCAGGTAAATTATTATTTTCAGCTGTGCGGAAGGAAGAGGTTGTAGGCATAAGATCAAAGTTCCCTACAAAAGTACCGGTATGTTACTGATGTTTTTTTTTTTTTTTCTCCTTTTTTGATTTTGACAGTAGAGTCTTGGAATATTGATATGTCTTTTGTAATTAATTGAAGTGTGCTTTTGCTGATAAACATAACTGCATCTGGCAATACTATACAGTCATCTTGTAAGAAAGTAATGTATTACTTGTACCTGGTATTTGATTTTAAAACAATGAAATACTTTTCAGTGTAACAATTTGCATAAATACGACTAATATCTGATTTTCTTCTAGCACTATAGGTACTGAACAGTCCGATAGCACCAATATTTTCTAAAAGTATTTTGTCTGCATCACAAACACATTGTGACATCGACAGTTTACTAAGCATATTGGCACTGGAAATTACAGTCTAAAAAAGATTTTGGTGTTATGTTGTACATGCAATATTTCCCTTCAGTTAAGAAGTCAGTTAAAGGAAGTGTTCTGCCTTCTTTATTTTGTATAAAAAATATGAAACAAGTAATTAAGAAAATGCTATAAAATGGTCATGCATATCAGAAAAAAACCTTGTAATTGTTACAAAAGTACTGTTCCTGAAAACTGTGTTAAATAGATTACCTAAGTTTGCAAATATATTTTTTTAACAACTTGGTTTGATTCATTGTTGTCTTGTGCAAAGAATATAAAAACAACAACTGTGGGAAAATGGTTTTCAGCCAGTATACACTGGGAATAAGACAGGCACCAGCCAGCTATAATCATATGAATCTGTCCACACTGTACTGGTTTTAGCTTGTTTAAATCTGTACACTTTGTGTGACACCGATAGCAGTTATCTAAGTCGCTGTAATAATTACATCTCTGTGTGGTGGTATATATTGACATTGTATTCTGTGTCTTTGTAGGTGATCGTAGAGAGATATTATAAGGAGCAGCATCTTCCGATGCTGGATAAAACAAAATTCCTCGTGCCTCAAGAGCTCTCCATGTCACAGTTTGCCTCTATTATTAGGTAGGCAATAAATCTGACTACACATGAATAAAATGCCCCTTTTATAAGTAAAAAAAAAAAATCCATTTACAACCCTGATTTTGATATACATTTAATATTTTGGGAAATTTGTAATGATAAAGTAAACAGTTCTAGGAAAAATGATTAAGCAGTTAAGTAATTTACTCATTGGATTTTGAGAGTTATAATCTTGACTTTTCCATGTTCAAAATGAACAGTGGAGCATTTTAATTGAATCAGTATACATGTATGTACTCTAATATGCTTGCTGAATTGAAATGTTTCTGGATAGTGACAGCTGATTATATATATATATTTATTACATTTTCAACAGTGAAATACTGTGATTTATTTATTGAATAAAAGTGATATTCTCTCACAGTGTGAAAGGATACCAAAAATGTTATTCTCTCACAGTGTGAAAGGATATCAAAGTAAGTAAAAAATAATTTCTGGCCTGTCATAAGATAGAGATAGTAACTAAGCATCTTGATAGAGCTAAAACAGCAAATTCCTTCCTAAATATGTTGCTAAAATCCATGCTATGTAATGTTTTCAATCTGACACACAACTTCTAAGCTATGACGTCTCAACCGCTCAACTATGACGTCAAGCCTATGACACTGTGTTAAGAAAAGACAGAGGCAAAGGGAAAATGAAAGAAAATGTAATAAACAGAAAATTCAATGTTTTGTAGATAAATATGGAATTTATTTCACTCGTGAGACAGGATTTTTTTTGATATTTTCACTCGTGCTTCGCACTCGTGAAAATATCAAATAATCCTGTCCCACTCTTGAAATAAATTCCATATTCATCTACAAAACATTGAATATCCTCTATATATTTTCCAGGAATCGTATGTCACTGAACTCGAATCAAGCATTTTATCTCATAGTGAACAACAAAAGTATTTCAAGCATGTCAATGACACTGGCAGAAGTTTACAGAGATGAAAAAGATGATGATGGCTTCCTTTACATGACTTATGCATCTCAAGAAATGTTTGGAGGGTGTTGATATTATAGTGCAGTGTTGTGATTGGGCAATAAGTTATTGATCATTTGATCAGATCTTGGAATTTGCCTCTGAATCAGAATTTTCAGAGTATTGGAGCCAGTGCCATGGAATTAGTTGATACACTGTGTCATTGAAATAAAAGTGGATTCATATGATTATTTGTCATCCTCAACAATTCATCGTAATGATTTTGTTGCCATGCTGATTTATTCATAATTATATATATAATGTATCTATATTTTATTTCATTCTTCTGTTTGAACAACTTAAGTACATTTGAACCTATGTCAAACACCTCATTGTTTCTTTTGTATTATTCATTTTGCAGAAGCAATAATTTTTCTAAGAACACATTTTTAGAATGGAACAAATGCAAAGCTATATGATTTTTGCAAGAATTGACATTTGTTTTTTAATTTGCAACACATCTATACAAAATGTTTCAATTTTTTGCATGTCGGATAATGCCTTGTAGTTTCAGTAGGTTATGTAAGGTCTTCCACAGCATCTTGCAGTTTTGCAAAGAGTTGCTTCCCCTTTAAGTTAAAATTTTGTGTAAAACTATTAAGAAATTAGACATCCGGGTTTGTATTGCATGTTGTGAACATATCGATTTATACTTAGTTGGATTAATCTTATCCTTAGCTGTCATGTCTAGGTTTATTTTGCTTTGACAAACTTCGAACTCTTGAATCTCATATGAAAATATCTCAGAGTTTATTTGTATTAAATGCAACTGGATACTGGCAATTACCGTGCCTTTAACATTTGAGTCTTTGAAAGAATTTTAAGTACAGTGTAGTGTGAACTTGGATGGATAGTTTACATGTATGTTGTTTTTATTTACAATTAAAGGCTCATGTGAGCTTTTCTGATCGAAATTTCTCCGCTCTATTTGTCATTGTTGTAAACATTTCTCATTTTTATCTTTTTCTCCAGAACCCCTGTTCCAATTTCAACCAAATTTGGCACAAAGTATCCTTCGGTAAAGGGGATTCAAATTTATTCAAATGAAGTGACACACCATCTTCCAAGGCAAGATAATTAAGAAATAGTGAAAAATGGATGGGGTCATTTAAAAATCCTCTTCTCAAGAACCACTGAGCCAGAAAAGATGAAACTTATGTGAAAACTTCCTGGGGTGGTGTAGATTCAAGTTTGTCCAAATCATTATCCCCGGGGGTAGGGTGGTGACACTATAGACAATCAAAGTTTTTCATAGGAATACATAGGAAAGTCTTTAAAATTCTTCTCAAGAAGAGTAAAGCAATAATTAGTCACATTTATACTGATGCATCTTCAGGTAGTGTAGATTCTAAATTGTTCAAATCATGACCTCCAGGGGTGGGATGGGGCCACAATGGCCAATCAAAGTTTTACATAAGAATAATATATAGGAAAAATCTTTTAAAGTCTTCTTCAGAACAGCAAAGCCATGATTATTCATATATGTATAGAAGCATCCTCAGACTCAAGTTTCTTTAAATCATGATACCTAGGGGTAGGGAGGGGCTGGAGGTAAGATGGGGCCACAATAGATTGTCTAAATTTTACATAGGAATATATTGGACTCTGGTGAGCTTTGTAGCCCATAAACCTTTTATTTACTAAGGTATCGGTACATTATTGTGATAGACTTGTTTTGTGATACCTTTAAAAAAAACTTTTGTTTTCAGATAGGGATATTTGAGTAAGGCTATATGTAAAGTTGAAATGTGCAGGATTCAAACTTTTGTAAACCTTTTTGGTCTGTTTCTAGTCTAAGATGATAAATGAATTTGACTATGATGAACATGATGAAACTAAGACTCCACAGTCTTAGCAATTATGTAAAATTTTGTGTATTCATTGGTTGCAAGTAATTACCATGTTCATGCTGTTCATAGCTCAGTTAAAGGACTTGCACCTGGATACTTGTTCAACAATCCTACATAATTGCTTCGTAAGGTCCATATCTAAAACTGTTTAATGCTCAATTTTGTTATAGTTTAATTTTGCTCCATCGTCGGAAACCCACGGCCGAGATTGGCCATATGGCTCCCGAGGATGATTTTGCTCCAAGTTCTAGAGGTGAACATTACAACTTAGGGATACCCACACACCTCAATATTGTTGTGAGTTGTTGAATTATGAACTGGATAATGAATTATGTATATAATGAAGTAATATGGACTGTACTTTCAGTCTCTCTGTGTGCAGTGTCCATGTTTTATTTTATTGTGCCTTAACACATATTGCATATGTCAAGGGTTTGTTTAAATTCCACAATCTTTGAACAGAGGAAGAAAAAAAATTGTATTAAGGGCAGAAGCTAGTGAGTGTGATAGATTTTTTTTCACAAAGAACAGATTGAGATGTATGTTCTCAATTTATATTGTGGATGTTGTGCAATACAGAATTCTTTGCAATTTATTTATGTATTTTGCCATTATTGAGCCATCATCATATACCCACAGGTGATCTCATTTTTTAGTCATCACCCGTGGGCAAACTTGCCGAAATATTGTCTTATGTAATTAATATCATTAATGGGTCGTTTGATTGGCTGCTGCACAGAATCGCGATGGCATGTCAATGAATCACAGTTAACATTACATATGTACGTTTGGCAATGACAAATGCTTTTCCATAGTTAACACACCGATTGCAAACAAATCCACTCGCCAACCAGTTTGAAAAAGGTACTCTTATATCATTCCTGAATGGTATTTAATGCCAGTGACATGTACAATGTGTCTTTTATAGTTTTAAAATTTTTACTGCGTCACGATATTACCATAAATAGCAAACTTATAAACATATTTTCAAAATTGAAGAGTTCCAACTTTCTGATTGTTTGTCTATATAATCAACAAATTTGCATTATAAACGACAATACTTCAGCGAGTTTGCCCACGGCTGATAAGTGAAAGACGAGATCCCCTGTGGGTATCTGACAATGACATTATTGAGTACTGTTACAAAATATTTTGCAGTCTCTATATTGCTTGAATTGAACAAATTCTTGCTACCAAATATGCTTATTTTAGAGTAGTTTCTATGTACTCATGGTGGTGAGATAGATTTTTTGAAAAACTCTGAAATCTCCAAACTGTACCAGAAATCCAATTTATAGCAAAGAAAGACATGCTAATTAGGAATTCCTTCTCAAATGGAAAATTCTGAACAATTGTAAAATATTTCATGTAGATATAGTTTTGCTGCCCATGGTGCACTATATCTCATTTGACTATTGAGAAAGGCTATTGTATTATTACAGGAAAAAAACTGTGGCATTTAACATATTATAATCATAGCACCACTCATGTAAAGGCATTAGTGATGTTTGTGCTCCTTGTTTGTCTGTGATAAATATTAATTTATGAATTCAACTTATTCTGCCTGTAGATGGTGAAAGGTATTTCTCGTATAGAAAAAGAATGTGATTGTTCAAAACTAAATGTAATAAACTGTATCTAAATACTTAACAAGATCGTTTTAGTCTTTTTTTCCCCCCGCTAAACTATGAAAGGTTTATTATGCAATTTCAATGAACATATAGAAAAATTTTAGCAGGATGCATACAGTTTTATCACAAGGTTATTTTCTAAATGTGCACCAGATTGAAATTTGTTTATAAAGAAGAAAAAAAATCTTTGCTCATATCAAAGTAGAGCAGTAAGGCTTCATAAAGAGCATTTTTATCTTACCTCAACAAAGTTATGTAATACCCTTGGCGTCGGTGCCACAGGTTAAAGTTTTTGGAGCAGATTTCTTCAAGTACTTTTATGCCCTATATTAATCAGAGATGCATGGAGGATGCTTCTAGTATGTTTTATTGTGCCAGTCAAGGTTTCAGATGCTGCAATTTTAACGAAAGAATGACCAGGTTTATGTTTTTGAAGTAGGTTAAAGTCTTTGGAGCAAGTTAAAGTTTTTGAAGCAGGTCTCATTTCCAAGTAACTATAAGCTCTATATTGACCAAACTTTACTGGATGATACATCTAAGGATGTACAATACTGGAGTTGCTTCAGATGCTGGATATGACCTTCATTTTCCAGATGAGTGCCCAGGTTAAAGTTTTTAGAGCAGGTCCATTACCAAGAAACTATAAGGCCTATTTGAACCAAACTTGCATGGATGATGCATCAAGGGGGTGAACACTCTTAAACTTTCTTCAGATACTGGATTTGAATGACATTTTCTGGATGAGTGACTAGTTTAAAGTTCTTAGATAAGACCATTCCCAAGTATCACATCTAGTCACTCTGCATGTAAGAACTTGTCTAGTCACTCTGCATGTAAGAACTTGTTTATGTATTTTATTTTTAGCTCTTCTTACACAAAAGGATGAGGATATGTTGTAGAATAAAATTTGCATGGGGATTTACCCTGGAGCAAAGGGCATGGTCTCAAGGTCACTTCAAAAATGACAAAAAATTACATTTTATTAAAATGTTGATATTTTGCTTACTATAGGGACTAGGATCATCAAATTTTGTCAGTTGATGCATCTAAGGACCTCATATCATTGACTCAAAAGTAGGTCATGGTGACCTACTTTTTTAAATTTTGAGGCCATTCTTTTTCAAAATGATTTAGAGGCATATTTTAAACAGTTTAAGGCCTATGATCATCAAACTTTGTCAGTTGATGTATCTTGGGTCCCCAGAGTATGTGGAATAAAAAGTAGGTCACCTTGACCTACTTTTTGAATTTTATGGCTAATCTTTTTCAAATCAATTAAGGTCATTAATTCGAATACTGAGAGGTTTAGAATCATTAAATCCTGTAAGATGATGCGTCTTGGGGCCATAAAACATATTTATTAAAAGTGGGTCACAGTGACCTATTTTTTGAACTTTGCAGTCATTCGATTTCAAAGTGTTTTAGAGGCATACTTTGGACATTTTAAGGCCTATGATCGTAAAACTTTGTAAGTTGATGCATCTTGGGTCTTCGAAAAACGTCAACTGAAAAGTAGGTCACCGTGACCTACTTTCCAATTTGTATGACTATAATTAAATATTTCAGGTACGAATTGGCTTAGAATCATCAAACTTTGTCAGTTGATGCATCTTGGGTCCTCGGAGTACATCGACTGAAAAGGAGGTCACCTTGACCTACTTTTCAAGTTATATGACTACAATTAAATATTTTGTGTACTTATTGGCTTAGAATCATCAAACTTTCTCAGTTGATGCATCATGGGTCTTCGGAATAGGTCGACTGAAAAGTAGGTCACCATGACCTACTTTTCAATTTATATGATTATAATTAAATATTTCAGGTACTAATTGGCTTAGAATCATCAAACTTTGTCAGTTGATGCATCTTGGGTCTTTGGAGAAAGATGATTGAAAAGTAGGTCACCATGACCTACTTTTGAAAATTTATGGCTTTAATTAAATATTTCGGGTACTAAGTGGCTTAGAATCATCAAAGTTTGTCAGTTGATGCATCTTGGGTCCTTGGAGTATGACAACTGAAAAGTAGGTCACCGTGACCTATTTTTGAAATTTTTTGGCTGCATTTAATATTTTCGGATACTATTTGGCTTGGAATCATCAAAATTTGGCAGCTGATGCATCTTGGGTCCTCGGAGTAGGTCGACTGTAAAGTAGGTCACCGTGACCTACTTTTCAATTTATATTACTATGATTAAATATTTCGGGTACTTATATAATTGGCTTAGAATCATCAAATTTTGTCAGTTGATGCATCTTTGATCGTTGGAGTAGAGCGACTGAAAAGGAGGTCACCTTGACCTACTTTTCAATTTATATGACTATAATTAAATATCTTGGGTACTAATTGGCTTAGAATCATCAAACTTTGTCAGTTGATGCATCTTGGGTCTTCGGAGTGGGTCGACTGAAAAGTAGGTCACCACGACCTACTTTTGAAAATTTATGGCTTTAATCAAATATTTCAAGTACTAATTGGCTTAGAATCATCAAACTTTTTCAGTTGATGCATCTTGGGTCTGCAGAGTTAGTTGACTGAAAAGGAGGTCACTGTGACCTATTTTTCAAATTTTATGGCTTTATTTAAATATAACAGGTACTTACCGGCTAAGAATCATCAAACTTAGTTGATGCATCTTGTGTCCTCAGAGAATGACAAGTGATAAGTAAGTTACCATGACCTACTCTCAGGTACTAATTGGCTTACAATCGTCTTGGGTTCTCAGAGTGTTTCATCTAAAATGTAGGTCATGATGACCTACCTTTGGAATTTCAAGGCTTTATCTAAATATACAGGATACTTAGAGGCTTCAAATAGAAGTGATAGGTTGTACAGTTTATTAGAAGAGCGATTCAAGGCCCTTGATTTCTCTTGTATTTTTTTTTCATATTCTGTTTATTGTAAAAATTTTGAGATAAGGATAAAAGTATGTCCTTAGTTCTTGCTTTTATTGGTCAAATTTTAACACAGGACGTTTTTTTTTTATTTTGCAAAAAAGTATATGCAGCATTTGACCTATGCCTGTCAAACTTAATGAATTCAAGTGTTTAGCTCAACTGAGCTGAAAGCTCAAGTGAGCTTTTCTGATCAACACTTGTCTGGCATCTGTCCATCTGTCTGTCTAAACTTTTCACATTTTTGACTCAGGTGAGCTTTTTGCCAATGGATATCTTATTCTAATATATATTTCTACTCTAGCAATTTTGAATTCACACAAAATATGTCTTAATGTAGTCTGCACTTCTTAATCAGATTAGGCAGTGAAAGCCAGTTGACCCCAGTGGATACTTTCTGTAAAATATTTTTGTAAGTTTTTTATTGTCAAATTTGTGAAGGTAAGTCGATTTGAACATCTAAAAGTGCCTTAATTTAGTTATAAAGCTCCTACTATTAACTCTAAAGTAGCCCTTAAATTTGCCTTTATTTTTTTGTGAAATAGCGCTGGACAGCCTGAAATTATAATTGAAATCCAGACAATTTCAGCATTCCTTGCAGTTTTAAAATGGACAGTTTTATAAATGGAATAATATCGACTAATCTTAGTGTGAGTTATCTCTCTTATCAGAGGGTCATTAAACTTTAATTTAATTATGTGTCTGTCTCTGTAAAGTTGAAAGGTTAACTTAAACAAGATGTATTTGCTAAACACTGATGTCCACTGGCAACTTATAGCGAAGTTTAACTTTCTCAAATGCAAATCAAGTATGTTGGTACCCAAAGTAAGGTCCTGTCTTGAGGAATATACCTGTGAAGTATGAAAGCCCTAGCAGCAACTATTGAATAGATATTTAAAAGGTTAAAGTTTTCCAAAATTAGGTCAAACTCCAAGGTCAAGGTCAATGGGCTATAATTCTATTGTTGGTGTCCAAAGGAAGGTCTTGTCACAAGGAATGTACATGTGAAGTATTAAAACACTGGCGCCAACTGTTCAAAAGTTATAGCCAAAGTTTAAGTTTTACAAAATTAGGTCAAACTCCAAGTTCAAGGTCAACGGGTCAAAGTTGTTGGTATCCAAAGAAAGGTCTTGTCAGAAGGAATGCATATGTGTAGTATGAAAGCCCTAGCACCAACCGTTCAAAAGTTATGGCCAAGGTTAAAGATTTTCAAAAGCAGGTCAAACTCCTAGGTCAAGGTCAAAGAGTCAAAGTTGTTGGTATCCAAAGGAATGTCTTTTCACAAAAAAACGTGATTTATGTACTTGTACGTATATACGGTAGTTGGCAAAATTAAAAACTTGAAAGCTATTTTGATATCAAAAGATTTTCTATACTTCTTGTGTAATCAGTTTCCGGAGTGTTCGTTTGGTAAACTAGGGGTTGATCAGATATAATGGGCATCACAAAGGACGTAATTATAAGACCCCCCCCCCCCCCCGACTATTTAAAAGAAGCGGAGATTTAAAAAAAAAAATCAGCCATTGAATCGTGCACATTTAAGCCCATTTTTAAAACTTACTTATTTTGATGCTGAACCTGAGCTAGACCTACTACCAGTAAACCAGAAGATATCTTGCTCCTGGCGTGTAAAAAATATTTATTAAAAAATATATATGTGAACTACTAAAACGTGTTGTTTTACTAGTTCGTACATTTTTTTTAAATAAATATTTTTCACACGCCAGGAGCAAGTCCCTGTGACTTAATCTTCACTCTATAGTTTTTAAATGTTGTCTTTTCAGAGAATGTGGAAATTCACATTTTACGCCAGGCACGTGATTTGATGTTCTATTTAATAGATGGAAATATCCATATAAGTATCGCAATTTTCGCGCTATTTTGTCTTATTTGCAAGGGAATAGACTTCGGGAATACCAGAATATAATGAATTGTTTTATTGGTAGAGATAAACACAGACAAATATCACAGTTTCCGCCTCTTTTATTGCGATGTAAACTTTGTATTTCCTAAAGTAGCAACGTCAATTAATTATAATTATCGTATTCTGATTGGAGGATTTTCTCTCCTACTGCTTCATTAACGATTGATTTCATAACACGTCAGTGCAGATTGATAACTTATTATACTTCGAATAGAATGCACTGTCCTCGAATTTTTAAGTACGTTAGAATAACAATACGTTGTTAAATGGAAATTACTTTCGTACTGTCCCTTACTTACTGTCGGTTGCTTATTGTTGGTTGCTCAATCACTGCTATTTGGTAAATATTAGCGCTCATTGCTAAATGCTACGAGGGGCCAGGGCACAAAGTGAGAAAAGGCCCGTTTAACGCGTGGGGGGGGGGGGGCACTTTTTCTGAGTATTGACGTTATGCGTGATGTTACAATTTCATAGCGTCACGGAAGTATTGACGTCATGCTTCTTATAGTGCTACTAGCAGAACTGGTGCCCTATCGCGATCTCTTTACTTTGAAATATGATTTTAAAAAATCAAAATAAAAAAAACTACTTGTAATAGCGCTTTCGATTTGTGTATGATAAAGCTGGTTAATATTCAAATTCCACTGCATGGACAAATTACATTGATCGTCCTAAATGTTTCGTAAAATATTGATTAATCGAGTGAATTTATCAACCTGACTTTCTTTTTGACCCATTGGATTAGCATATTATAAACATTTTATTAATTTTGTTATCGCTGAAAAAAAGAATTAGAATTTAACCCATGGAAAGACGGCTTGATCTTATTTTGCAGGTCGTTTTAGACTTTGCTACGGCTATAGTAAATTTTCCTTTATAGATGCTTGTTGCTGTAAGGTCGAGCACTGGCCAATTCAAGGATGTGGACGATTAATTACTCTTTTCTTTGTTTTTCTTGTATTTTAGCTTGTCATCAGAGTTTTTTTTTTTGGTAAGCCCCCACCCCTGCACTTTTTGAATCCGTTGCTACGGGCCTGGAGAAGGGGGATAGTGTTTTTAATTCTACGTTAAAGTAAAAATAAATCTTTAACCCCCCCTCCCACTTATTTGTCTCATGATTTATATCCATTGCCCACAGAAAATTTCACGAGAGTGGGCTCCTCAAACCCACCCATGTATTAGCAATATTATTCTTCCGTAATTAGAGTTAGAAATTTCAGCATACTAGTATCTTGCAGTTTTAAACTGGACAGTTTTATAAATGGAATAATATCGACTTATCTTAGTGTGAGTTATCTCTCATATCAGAGGGTCAATGAACCTTAATTTAATTACGTGTCTGTCACTGTAAAGTTGAAAGGTTAACTTAAAAAAAAAATATGTACTTGTAGGTATATATACGGTAGTTGGCAAAACTAAAAACTTTTGAAAGATATTTTAATATCTAAATTCTGTCTATATTTCTTACCAAATTCCTGAGTATTTGGAAAGAAACTTACTTAACAATACTGAAATGAAAATAAAGTTTGTTGAAAAATATAATTTTTAAACTGGATGGATCTTCATCAATTAGCTCACAATAATTGCTTATATTACACAAAGAGTATCTGTGCTTCACAAATTACACAGTCACGAGTGAGTTTAAGAAAAAAAGAAGCCCTTTCACAATATTTGGTCTGGTGTGCGCTCTTTTGAGAGATAAGCAGCAACTAAAACGCAGGTCCAATTTTCAATATAAATAATATAAAAGTCAAATTTAAAAGGCCTCTCACTTGAACATTGTGCATTCAGTTTCTGGAGTGTTCGTTTGGTGAACTAGGGGTTGATCAGATATAATGGGCATCACAAAAGACATGATTATAATATTTTCCCCCCGACTATTTGAAAGAAGTGGGAATTAAAAAAAAAATCAGCCCTTGAATCGTGCACATTTAAGCCCGTTTTTAAAACGTACTTATTTTGATGCTGAAACTAAGCTAGATTATAAGTTATCGGTTTCTTGACTTAATCATAGGGTCTTGCTCCGGGTGTGTAAAGAGTATTTATTAAAAAATATATATACGAACTACTAAAACGTGTTGTTTTAGTAGTTCGTACATATTTTGTTTTACTGAATATTTTTCACACACCAGGAGCAAGCTCTGTGACTTAATATTCACTTGAGTTTATAAAGTTGTCTTTTCAGAGAATGTAGAAATATATATGTAGTTTTTCACATTTTACGTAGGCACGTGATTTGATGTTCCATTAGGTGGAACTATTAGTATCGCAATTTTCGCGCTGTTTTGTCTTATTTGCAAGGGAATAGACTTCGGGATTACCAGAATATAATGAATAAGTGAATTGTTTTATTGGTAGAGATAAACACAGACAAATATCACAGTTTCCGCCTCTTTTATTGCGTAGATGTAAACTTTGTATTTCCCAAAGTAGCGACGTCAATTAATTATAATTATCGTATTCTGATTGGTAGATTTTCTCTCCTACTGCTTACTACTTCACGAACGATTGATTTCATAACAAGTAATTAGTTAGTGCAGATTAATAACCTAGTATACATCGAATTGAATGCACTGTCTTCGAATTGAGTAAATACTAAGAATGTACAATACGTTGCTAAGGACATACGCAACGTGGTTTGAACTTTATTGTCTTTTTCCCTGGAATTGAAGAGTTCCAACACTAAAAGAAACTCTTTGCTACATTTTAATGTCTATATATGCTATTATACACTTCTTCTAAAACAAGTTTGGATAAACAAAACATTTTGAATGTATGTTTAGTAATTTTTGTAAATTTTTCTTTGAATTATTCAAGAATTTTTATCAATTGATATCTTTTCAAAACCCCTGGTAATGCACGCTGCTATTTTTTCTACGAACATCTGATGGCACTATAATCTTAAATTAAGAATATCTTGAAAAATTATCAGTAGGTAAGGTACGTTGTGTATATCCTTAAATGGAAATCCCGAATCAATATTGCTTTCGTACTGTCCCTTACTTACTGTCGGTTGCTTATAGCTGGTTGCTCAATCACTGCTATTTGGTAAATATTAGTTGCTCGTTGCTAAATGTAGTCCGAAAAATCTGACGTTTTCCTGGCTTTTTTACGATTTTGATATTTTACGTGCTATCAAAATCGTGAAAAAGGCTGGAAAACGTCAGATATTTCGGACTACGCTAAATGCTACAAGGTGCCAGGGCACAAAGTGAGAACAGGCCCGTAGAACACGGGGGGGGGGGGGGAAGGAGAGGGGCTCTTTTTCTGCATGATGTTACAATTTCATAGCGTTCAATAGTTACGGAAGTATTGACGTCATGCTTTTAATAGTGCCACTAGCATAACTGGTGCCCTATCGCGATCTCTGTACTTGAAATATGAGCCAAAAAAATACTTGTATTTAAACAAACGAACAAATACTGAGCTTTCGATTTGTGTATGATAAAGCTGGTTAAATACTCAAATCACACTTGTGCGCATTTTGGTGCATTACGTTAAAGCTAAACGTCCACTGGACAAATTACGTTGAACCTCCTAAATGTTAAATAAAATATTAATCAATCGAGTGAATTTAACAACCTGGTATTCATTCTGACCCTTTGGGTTAGCATATTATAAACATTTTATTACTTTTATTATCGCTGAAAAAAGAATTTAACCCATGGAAAGACGGCTTGATCTTATTTTTGCATGTCATTTTAGACTGTAGACTTGTATTTTGCTATGGCTATAGTAAATTTTCCTTTAGATGCTGGCCCTCCTACTTTTTGTTGCTGTAAGGTCGAGCACTGGCAAATTCAAGGATGTGGACGGTCAATTAGTTTGTTTTTTGCTTGTCGGAGTTTTTTTTTTGTTTAACCCCCCTCTCACTTTTGAACCCGTTGCTACGGGCTTGGAGAAGGGGAATAGTGTTTTTTTTAATGCTACATAAATTCAGGGGTGTGAGCTCCTCAAACCCACCCGTGTATTAGTAATACAGACTATACTATGACAATAACATAACGAGCAACTGGAAACTAGCAATTACTGAACCAGTAAATTTACTGCCCCAAGTACCCCGTCACTCTGTTGTGCACACTTGTAATCGGAGGTAATGGGGTAGTCAGTGAACTGTTAAACATCCAATTCGTTAATCATTTATCGGTTAAAAAATGCTGACTACACTGACAAACCCTTATCTATACCCAGACAGAGACAGACGCAGTTATCAATTTATCATTAAATATTTGTGCAAACCACACGGCCTTGAAGATAAGTATTTCCATGGCCAATAGCACTATCAAGTACAAGAACGTGTCCAGGTTGTACTACTGCCCTCCGACATTTCATGGTCAGAAAAATACACTCGTGGCCTTTTCCAGCGTGACCATACGGAAAGTGAATATTGCAGTGATCGCAGAGGGAAAGAGAGAGGAGTGAGGACGGAAGGGACCCCCCCTTTTTTTTTAAAAAGATTTGAGGAGGGGGTATCCACTGTTGTGCAGAGAGCTTTGCAGTGACATACCTTGGCAAGTACATGTATATGCCCAACAATCCAACTTTTCCAATCCTTCTTAAGGCCAGTGGGTTTTTAGCGTCATCAGCCCAAAGGAAGCAAAGTACACCGTTTCCAAAACTCCTACTTTGGAGGGATTAAATTATGAGAAGAATTTAGTTTTATAGGAGAAAGAGGACGTACAATGGCTTTTTACAATGATTTTTTTTGGCATCCTCCCTTGGTTAATGTACAATGTATACTGAATCCAGGAAGGTTTATACTTGTATGCTATAATGCCAGTCAGACTTGTTTACCCAATAACCAGCCCCTACTAGTATTTAGAGTTGTGGGCCCCCCACCTGTTATACTTGAATACATAGACAATATGACACATCAAGGACAGGTCCAAGTGTATAGATCTATAACAAGGGTCATGGTTGTTTACAGCAATTGTACCATGTGTGGACAAAAACATCAAGTGGCAAGGTGTAAAGGTCTTGTAGAGTCAAATCAACATGTTGTGTTGAACTTAAAAATGTTGTTCAAACTATACTTTGCTGCTAATGACATTAATTTGCTTCTACCAATTAATAAACAGCTTGGGAAGGGCTATCTTCTCACAACTCATATGTTACCTAATCTGGTTTACATAATGAGACATATTCCAAAATGAGGTTGAAGAGATATCGTAAAAATAGTCTGTTAAGAGATTGTTTTATATTTATTATAAATGGTCCAAAGAACAACTAGTACACTGTTCTACAGGATAGTAACTTTACATGAGATAACTACTAATTGTACTGGGGTATCTTTCATCTACATGTATAGCTCAATCTTTAACAGGAAAAGGTCACATAATAACTTGATAACATGATAAGTCAAGTTAAATACAATTAAAATACTATTACAAGCAAACTTCAATATCTGGAAGTACTGTTGAAAAGCTACAAGATATTTGTATTTTTGAAATATTCAGAGTTAAAATTCTAATTGATGATTTGGTCAGAATCACACTTTTATTAAATATAAAAATTTGAGATACTGTGTTCAGTTGTGTACTGATGGTTGCTTCCTCCTTAATCACATTCAGCAATACATTACATGTATTATGATGTACATTTCTTACCACTACAAAAGAATCTAACCAATTAAAAAAAAAACATAAAACACAAAAAAAACCTCTACAGTCTGGACGGATAATAATTTACGCACATCACAGAAATCTGAGTGATTTGATCAGATCTGAATTTTCATACGGATATAATTACATTTATCTGCATTAAATATAGGTAAACTTTCTAAAATGTACAAATAAATAAAGTACATTGTAATTTGTAAAATAATAAATCAGGATATACAAAAAATATTGAGACTCTAGCATAAAACAGAATATATTAAGCAATTTGCATTCTAATTTACTTTTATAAATATTAATTCAGATTCCAAACACACAAAATAGAATTAGAGAAATTCAGAATCATCCATTGAGGGCAAGGTCACAGACATCTTCAGTGAATCAGAATCTGCGAGTCGTCGGAGTTCCGATTCGCTGAATGAGTCTGCAGCACCTCCTTCAGATTCAAATGAGTATGTCATTCCTAGAGATTTCTTGTCCTTGCTGAGACGGGTGGGACTAAGCTGTCTCTTGGGGTGCTCAGGGGAGGGAACTCTCCCAGTGGAGGACTGACTGAAGGTCTGGGAAAGATACCCAGATTGTAACAATTCTTCCATGTTCATTTGGTCTGGTGTAAAGGCTCGAGTTCCCTTGTCACTCAAACCTACCAAATAATTGATAATTAGAAACAGGTTACTCATTGGTCTCCCTTATCTGTGTTGTTTATTTTTTTTGTATACTTTTAAGTTATTGAAATATGGTTAAAATATTCAACTCAGTTTTTTTATAGTTATGGCTTAAAAACATTTCTGTATAATGTCCATTGGTGTTATCCAATGTGTGCAGAATTACATAAATACTGCCAGAATAAGATGCAATATACATGTGAATAGTAAGAACATGACACAGAGATACTGACTGCACTTATTCATGATTATGTACAGTTCTTGACCTATGTTTGCTGTAAATTTTGGAAATATCTTCAATAAGTACACATTCCGTACACTGAGAATCTTTCTCTCTAAATACAGTGTATAGTGTCAGTGATAATCAAACATCTTACTCTGTGAGCCCCTCTGTTCATCAGACCCAGGCAGTGGGTATGTCCTTGGTCCTGTCATGGTGACCGATTTATCTGGTAACCCTGGGGACTTGGTGGCTTGTGGGGGTTTCTTCAAGGCAGATTTCACTGTTAAGAGATATTTTTATTTAATGCTTCAATCAAATTTTCAAAAAGAGTTTCATATGTTTCACACGAAAATCTTTCTTGGCACATTACACTATTCTGTGGTTTGCTTTTTTAACTTTATCATTCAACAGCCTATTTTTCTTCCAAAATGACTTTTACCTGGAGACCTTCGTCCACTGGTCAGGCTCCCTCCTAGGGACACACCCCCTGGAGTCATGGTTCTGGTGGGGGTCCTTCTACTGGGGGTACCATGAGGAGGGGTCCTTGTTGTTTTCTTGGTTGTAGTGGTTGTAGTTTCCACGATATATCTTTCAACATCTCTGCCTTCAGAATCTAAACATGGAAAGGGGGACAAATTTTACAATCTTGAAAACTATCATAAGTACTGGAGAGGTTATCTATTCAGGGGTGTGCAATTAGCATCGCCCGACGCCCGGGGCTACCATTTTTTGGGGTCGGGCTAGTTGTTCTCTGCATGCAGGTAGCCCCTTGGGCTAGTAAAAATTAAAAATACCAATGTTATAAATGAAAATCACTACCGTTATTTTCACTTATTTTTTGCTATTAAATTCCCAACCAATGAAAAATTTCCAGGCAGAATGCTCCTATTGTTCGTAAATCTCCATAATCTTATCCATTTTGCAGCACTTCCTGACTTATTTACTTCCAAAAACGATCGTTTTTTTTCCTAATCCGAATTTCCTCCATTCATGTGTTTATGGTAAATAAAGGCAGATATCTATTATTTACGATCACTCAATCAACTAAAAGATAAGTATTATGTAATTTACATGTGCATAAAATATATTTCCAGTGTATTTAATAATTTAAGATTAAAAAAAAAAAGATTTCACTTCGTTTTAGATGAGCTAGTGCAATATGCACAGAGAAAAGGGGAAAAATAATTTATTTAAATTCATTTTTATTTTCTATCATAATTATTAATTTATAAATGATTCAATTTTACTAGTGAGAATAAAACTTTAATTTTAAAAAGAATTACCTTAAACCCCTGACTTATTCAACAATAATTTATTTTTTCGTAGTTGTTACTTTTCCCACCTACATTTGGGCTAGTAACTTTTTACTTGGGGCTAGTAACTTTATTGCTGCCACTAGCCCGTGGGCTAGTACTTGATTTTTTTAATTGCACACCCCTGGTCTATTATTCAAATTTTTGTTTTGTCTGAAGAATTTAAAATTTTCTTGCACATACATGTGCAATTACTAAGCTTGTTCAAAATATCATAGAAGAGAGTTATTTTGGTGAATGATAATTTTACAGATTCAAGTCAAAAAGTACATGTATACCATGTTATAAATGAGTTAATGATTGAAAGAAATCAGAGTTTTAATATCATCCTAAATTTATTAAAAACTTGTTATTTTTGATAATAAATTGATTTATCTAGATTCAATTGTAGCATATCCAAAATAAGCATTCTACCATAATTACCTACCATATGATAGTTAATGTAGATGTTTTCACCTAAAAATGGTGCTTTATACATATTGTTTCATTTTTACAAAAAATCTTATAAAAACATGCAATGTTTGGTGATAGTCTCACCCATTTCATATGAAACTCTCATGGGAGACTTTCTTCCACTTTCTAAACTAGATCTGAGAGGAGATCGCCTGCCCTGTTGGTCCCTCTGCGGGGAATATCTCCCATCTCGCTGGTCTCTGTGTGGGGAATATCTCCCATCTCGCTGGTCTCTCTGTGGGGAATACCGCCCATCTCGCTGGTCTCTCTGTGGGGAATACCACCCATCTCGCTGATCCCTTTGTTGCCAATCTCTGTGAGGGGAATCTCTTCCTCTTCTTTCATAGCCACCATACCCTCTCTCTGGAGATGCTCTTCCTTTGCTTGGAGATCTTCTACCTCCCTCATCATATTCATGTCCTCTGTGGGGAGATTTTCTTCCAGAAGTTTCACGATAACCAGGGGACACTCTTCCTCTACTTGGAGACTGTCTTCCTGTCTGGTCAGGAGACGGAGATCGCAATTGTCTGCCGTAGTCATATTTCCCATAATCCCGTTCTGGGGAGGCATATTTCCCATAATCCCTTTCAGGAGAGGCATGTTGTCTGCGGTGCTTCTTTGGGCGGACTTCTCCCATACTCCTGTCAACTGAGGCCCTCAACTGGTTTATACTGAGGTCACCTACATGTAGATTTAGGAATTCAAAATATTTCTGTGGTTAGTTATTCATAAAACAAAATAATTGAGATGAAATGCAATGGTGGTTCAGCAGGAAATTTAAGGGAAAAAATTTGACAAAAAATCTCAGTACTGTTGTAGATAAAGTCTTAACATGTATAAATAGACAGGTTACTGTTTATCTAAAGTAAAAAACTGTGGTGGTAATGTCCAAGTATCAAAGGTTAATAATAGAATTATTTCATTGCTCTTTTAACTACCACAGACACAGGAATGGATAAACTCGTAGGTAGTATAATTTTATAATGGAATGAATAAAAATAGTACACATTTATACACTACATTTAGATAATGTCCCCTTACCAGTGCTGGTGCCTGTGTAGTCCAGTATATCCGAGACCTGTGCTGATGTCATGTCCAGCTGTCCAGGGTGGATAGGACCATGCTGTAGTCTCGACAGTAACAAAAGTACAGGGTCCTTTTCTGGAGCAATGGCTGGGTTGTATTGGAATTCTCCCTCACTAATGGGAAATTCTGTCGACTCATCCTATTTCACAAAATACATGTATTAATTTCTACTCAATATAATCTCAAATTTTGCAGTAAGCAAGTACAACCCTGTGTATGATGATCCTTTACCTGTTCATTTTAAACACAAAAAGAAAAATGAATAGTTGAATTCAGATATGAAAACCATGTTCCCATACTCACAGGAATTTCTGAGGTATCTTTGAGTGTGCTTGCCATACTCTGTTCAGCTCTCAGCCTCAAAGCTTTCTCTAAGGCCCGCTGTCTTGTTACTGTAATGATAGATATCAATTAAAATCAAAGCGATTGCAAAATCATTTGTTGAGGACATAGTACAGTGTACTTATATCCCCCCATTCTTTTTCACAAATTTTTTATCAATATAAGAAAATCCTAATAGTCCAAATTGTCACAACCCCCACTTTTAACGAGGCCGAGTCTAATTCGAGTGTGCATGACTTTGGTGGAGTTTGGATTGCAGGAGCATATGCATGGTTTTAAATATAAATTGTAAGAACAGAAATGGATGTAAAATTTCTCTTACAGAGGGAAGAGTAAATAAGCATTACAAGAACCTACCTTCATCTATGGGAAAGTCTGCCACTTCTCCCTCGCTCTTGTTAAGAAGCCACTGTCCCTCTGACACACTCTGGTTAATGGTGTCCGAGATTGATGACTCCGAGACGCTCTCTGTAAGTGAGGGGGCGGGGCTAGGCTGACGGACAGGTGATTTTTTTCTCTTGGGAGAAGGAGATCTTCTGTCCTCCTGAGTTACATTGCTCTCTGGTGGTTGCATAATCCTATAACATATACATGTATAAACATAATTATATTTAATTATTTTTAATTTTTCCAAGGAATATGAATGATATTTTCCTTTATACATCATTAGAAATCTTGGTCATCACAAACTAAATAGGTGTTCCCAGAAAATCCTTATATATCATTATCGTTCACAGTTAAATGCCTGACAATTTAAAAAGTTTATAAAACTTCTCTAACAATATGTATATCCCTGAAACATATATCCAGTTGCAATGTGGACATATTTGACCAACCTATACTTGCCCTAACAGGATACACTAAAACCAATGGATGTTTGAAAATCCAACCAATGTCTCAGTAAATTTTTATGTTATAAATTTCTGTGTCCTTCAAATGACCTTGATTTATTGTCATGACACACTCTCCAACTGGTATTCAAAACAACTGTCATGACTCAAAAAATGAGCTTCAATAATGTTTCTCTACTACATTATTCAGAACCAACTTCCAGTTCATGTGACCTTGACCTTGTCAAAATGCCCTGAAGTCAGGGTCATGACTAACTTAACTTCCTGCTATGCATGAGGTATTTGTGCATGCAATTATGAATGCATTGACCAGATGAGAATTTTCAATCCTTCGTTAAATGATCTTTCTGAAAGAACATGAACATTAACAAGATTAAAAGTTGCACACAAAGAGAAAGACAGATGGAGAGACCAAAATGAATCTTCCTTTTGATCTTAGAGCCGAAAAAGCAAGTGTGCACTATTTTTCAAAAGCAAACAAACCCTATTTTTACCAACCTTCATTGAATATACATCTTAGTATCTTGCCAACTTACATAAATCTTAGAGCCGAAAAAGCAAGTGTGCACTATTTTTCAAGAGCAAACAAACCCTATGTTGACCAACCTTCATTGAATATACATCTTAGTATCTTGCCAACTTACATAGGTGCTGGTTGGTCTGGTTCCATTTCATCCCTGTATTCTGGGTTTTCCTCTGGACGGGGTGACTCTGGGTTTCCCCATGGCTGTGGAGTTTTATCTGTCTCCTCAGTAACCTCCTCTGGTTTCTTAACAGCAGTCTCCTCCTGGACCATCTTGGGAGGTTCCACTTGCTTAACCTCAACAGGGGGAGGTTCCACAGCCTAGAATGGTAAAGTTATAAAATCAATTCAATGATCTAATATTTTACACAGCATAAGTTTATAACACTTTCAGTACTACAAAATTAAACAATATCACCCATTCTTAATACCTCTGAGCTCTACCTACCTTAGGGGGAGATTCCACGGGTCTTGGAGTGGGTGGGGGAGGGGATATTGGCTTGATCTCTTGAGGGGGCTCCTCTTCAGGGATTGGGGTTGGTACAGGGGTCTCAATTTCATGCACTTCTGCTACTGACTCAGTAGTCACAGGGACAACCAATTTTTCTGTGAATTAAAATAGAATAAATACATCACTATGTTCTGTGATTTATGTCATTTCGATCCTGCCATATATGTTATTCATAACAACGACTTACATTTAACAAATAATCAGACATTGCTACTCATATTCTTTGTAATGTAATCTCAGTATGAAATCAAAATCAGTTTAAAATTCAGCACACAGCTGAATTGTTTTTTTTTATTGATAGCTGACGTACGTCTCAGGATTCTGAGCTCTTCACTGAGATCCAAAGATTCTGATATTTCTGACTCGGCCTCTTGCTGTGGTGGAAGTCTTACAGGCTGTGGGGGTGGTTCCACTCTCACCATCTCTCGCCTTGGGGAAGGTAGAGGGGAGAGCTCTGGTGTTACTGGAGGAGATACAACCCTGGTTGGAGAGGCTATGGGGGTGGCTTTTGGGGTAGGCTGGGGTGTCTCTATCTGGTCTGGGCTATACAAATACTCCTGTAAATAGAAAAATATCCATTAATTAACAGGTTTTAATACAAAAATGTTTATTGATATACAAGTTAATGCTTTAAGAAAATCAAATATATTAGTTATTCAGAACCATACATTCTTTAAACTGTTATATCAAGTTTAAGAAATAAAGGATTCCTTTCATATTCACAGTTTGCAATGTTTTTTTTGGACAAAATGTTCTGATATTTTCAAATTCTGTCAAAGACAGATATCACCTTTGTACTTACCCTTGGGGATGGTTCTGTGGTTCCCATTTTGTCCTCATCTACAGTGGCTGATAATTTGGGAACGACTCTCTGTTCTGTCTCCTTCTCATCCGATGGTCGCTGTCCCAACGCGGTGACCACTTTCTCCACCAGGACCTCGCGGATCAAACTGTTGACAAGGTCAGTGTTCACTGGCTGACCAACGTCCACAAATAACTGCATGCCAGCTCTGCCAATCGAGTCCATCACTAACAGGTAATAAAAAGAGCTCTTTAAACAACATATGCATTTTTACAAAGTTTATGTTGAACTTTACTGTACTGTCTCTTAGGGAGCTTCAGGTAGTCATTTTGTAAAGTTTTCTGCACTATACAATGCCAATTCAAGTATTATTTTATTTTTTTCTATAATATATAGGTCCCACCCACAGCCAAGTTTATAAAAATTCTGAATTCAAGTTTTTACCCAATAGTTCCTTTCCACTGTGGGAACAGAATTCAAACTATTTCCAAATCTTAAGATCATACAACTACCGATACATTAAAAAAAAGTAAAGGTGCAGCATTGCAAAGAAAGGCTTATTAAAGAACAGTTTTAGAAAGAAATTCAACATTCAAATTTCATGATTCTTTTAAAATTTGGGCAAAGGAAAAAAGAAAAATTACATTTATTCTGTATCATCATCATCATTGTACAACAGCAAAATAAAATAATTCTGCAGGCTCAGCTAAGTTTTTTAAAAAAAAGAATTGCACGTTTGTTATAGCATATCATGGTGAAAGCATGAGAATCCGTCACTCACCAAACATAGACTGTTCCTTGTCCTCCACCTCACTCTGTATGGAGTCCTCATCCACAAAATGTGGAAGACCAGGAGGAGGTTCCTCTTCCACCTCAGTTGGACAGAGCTCAGAAATCATCTTTGCCAGCAACTCCTGCTGGAGCCTGTAAATACATGTAAGTACATATTTGATGACAACAATATTGCTTTGTAAAATCCTTATAAAGTCTATGCTGCTTATATATCAATTACATGATATAATTATTAAATATATTTGGCTGAACAATTTTATGTTGTATACCGTATTTCCTACTTCTTTGGAAGAAAACCTAAATCCTACCGTAAAACATGCTTATAACGAAGTGCCAGGGACGGACGATTTTCCTTCGTTATAAGCATAATTCGTTATATCCATAGCTAACAATATATTTCAAACTTACGGGGAATGAAAATCACTTTGCTGTAAGCGTCGATTTGTTATTAGCATGTTTGCTGTAAGCATGTTTTACTGTATAAATTTATGTGAAAAAATTCTCCTGATTTCCTGCAATAATTCTGAGGAAAAGATTTATTATTCTTCTTCAGAGCAATACAGTCAGTCTGATCGTTCTAGAGCTGTCATGTGAAGGAAGACAATTCTTGATGTCTACCTCACAACCAGGGTGACAACTGTGTTGTTCCCCTTTAGAAGACAATAAAATGTCAAGATAACTCAGACATTTTAATAATTATAAATGTGGGAATGGTAAACAATAAATTCTAATGCAAGCACCCCTGGGGTGACAACCCTACTCAGACCTGATAATTTGTGATGGCTCCCTTCTAAACAGTCGATAATTGTATAGTGCTACATCTTTAGACTCTGACTTACCATTCTTCAGCCCTCTTCTCCAGATCATCCCTTCTTCGAATGTCTTCTGCTAAAACATCAGACACAACTGGGGCATTGTAATCCAACAGCCTTTGCTGGGGGAACACAGGTTGTCTGGACTCAATTGGGGGTGGGGAGGGAGGGTGGTACCCTGGCAGGGCAATGCCAGGAGCATCCTCTGGGTTCAAGTCTCCAGAAACATCAGTGAGGGTCTCCTATAAGAATTAATTCTCAATCCATTAAAGGTAACCAATAAGTGTAGTGATCAGTAAGCATGTAATAAATTTAGGATGTTGAATGATATTGTTAGATGACCTATCAATTTATCTTCTGGCAACTAACCTGTAACAATGTAAACTATTCAAACTAGAATTGACTTTCTAAGCAAGCAAAATCTTAAACTAGTCATACTACTGTTTATCTCTCTGAATAAATACATAAACCCAATAAATGCCCAGTCATGTAGATTTCATATTGAAAGCAATTTTGTATGTCAATAACTTACTCACAGCATCTGTATATTTTATTTAGTATTCAAACTACTTTGATTTAATGCTTACTATTCCCTAACAACCTCTTTGTAATTACATGTATTTAAAATCAATTATAACCTCCCCACAATTTCCAGTTTTGCAAGCACACTATCAGCTGTAGTAGGGGTGAGAAAAATAATCAAAATTTATTCATCCAAAGTCCTTTGAGAGGGACATTACAAGATTTGGAAAACATATGAATATGACAGAATCTATCAACAGGTTGAACTCTAATTAACAACTCTATAATTGTTCTTCAAACCTCATCTTCCTCTCTGTGGAAAGTGACCTCTAGCCTGCTTTTGCTGGGGGACTTCTGGGGGGACCTCAGCTGTACCTCCCCATGTTGTGTGGAGGCTCGACTCAGACTCACATTGTCTTTCTCTGGGGACAAGGACCGGAGTTTGTCTGGTGATGGAGATCTTGGGCGGGATTTTGGAATCGGTGAAGTTTCTGATATGTCAGTGTCTATATCTACACTAGGTAGAACCTGTTAAAATAGAAATTATATTACATGTGCATATTTTGTTTCGATTTGCTAATCATCATACAGAGTAGCTTACTGTACCAAAAATAAAATACAAATGGATATACATGTAAATGCATTAAGTTTCTTTGTGAATAACAATGACTCCATTTTAATTTTTGCATTAATTTTATCATTGTTGCTGTGACAGAAAGGTCTGTATGAAATCTAATACCAGTATTAACTGTCTAAGAATTATCCGAAATCTTAAACAGGTAATTTTTTCTCTTGTATTTAAAACATCATAACTTTACTGTGGGCATTTTTGATTAAAAGCATGGAATTTAAAATCTTACCGCTAGTTCTGAACAGGTAAGAAGAGATTCTCATATTAACTTCATAAAAAAAATGGGTAAAAATTTCAATTTGGCTCAACTTTTATCATTACAATCTGTACTTAGTTAAACCATAATTAATTTTCAGTGAAAGTTTTTAATTAATGGCACACAATTCAGATCTAGTGAGACAAATGGCTTAATGTGAATTACATGTACACTATATACTGTAAATGCATATATTTGGCATGTACAATATTTGACAGAAATTAATTTTTCAACAAGTTAGCATAGATCTGATTTAGTGCTCTCTGTATGTGCTAGATATAAACACATAATATATAAGACATTTAGTGATGTTTTTGATTTTACGAAAACTACTAAATGTAATACGTTTACAGTATGACCTGGTCCCCCATTTTCAAAGTGAGAGTATATTAATCATTTAAATTAATTTTTTTCGTACCTGTTTGCTAAGTTCAGGTTCTGGAGGCTTCCTAAGGTCATCCACTACTGGAACAGATACGACAGCAACATTCTTCAGGGCTGACACTGGAGGCTGGGAGGCAGGGGTAGAGGTAGTGAGGGGCCCAGGAGGAGGTGGGGCAGAGTAGGTTAGTCCACTGTCTATTCGAGGACCACCAAGGGGCACTGCCATGGGTACCAACTGTCCTGGTATGGGAGCTGATTACAAAGAATTTATTTGGTCACTCAAATTAACATAAGTGTGCATTTATCAGTTATATTTCTTACATAAAATCTTCAAGCAGTTTCAATAATACCAAATAATGAAATGAGGAGGAAAGAAAATATAGAATTATGGTGGTCACATCCAAAAATTTTCAAAAATAGAACATGTTACTGTCAGGTTTGATTTTAAAATTTTTCCACAAACATACCATGCTCTGCTGAGGTAACAGGGATGTATGTACCATGGGTAGGACTGAAGTAAAACTGTTTTATCCCTGGGGTAGTCTGGGTCTTAGATGACTTGACCAAATGAGCAGCTTAAAATAACAATGAAAACCATAATCAGAATCCACATATGTATCAATGAACATCCTCATATTATCAATGTAAAACTTGTGCTTACTAATTCTTGTTCAAAAGGCCTTTGCTATCTGTGAAGTGTTGTTTCAATTAAAATTTTCTTTGTTGCCACTAGTTCTAAGCCAACTCTTTTTGTCCTTATTTACAACTTACTGGACATATCAGGTGCCCCAGCAGGCCTGTCTGGCTTTGGTTTGGGTACATTCTGGTAATGTAGGTATGGATCTTTGACTGTGGTTCTCTTGTTTTGATAAGAGGCTTTCCCATAAACTTTAGTCATGTATTCCTCATCCTCAAAGACAGACCTTATCTTTGGCTGCTGTTAAAGAAAAGCCCCGTGTACCATAATGCTCACCTGAATCATACTGGCATTATCTAACAATTAATCAAAAAATAAATCCCCTACAGTGACCAAGATTTAGCTCTAAGGTCATAACTCATTTTTTTGTAATTAAATGATCTCATTTTTTTTTTCAAAGCTGTAGAAAGACAATAATTGGCTGACCCAGACACCATCAGCAAATCTCAGTGGCTAATTATTAATCATCTATATATGTCTCATTCAGGACCTTTTAATACATACAATGTTCAAAATGAAAGAAACTGATTATATATATATATATTACTGTACCCTTAATTTTACACCTTTGCAAAACTTTTCCCTTAAATTACCTTTGCAGTGGGTGGTTTAAATATTGTAGTGGTTGATGGTTTATTTTCTTTCCCTTTCACAACCTTACTGGGTGGTGGACCAAAGCTAGGACCCTTAATTTTGCTGAGCCCAGTGTCAATCTTTGCCCCCACTCTGCCCCTTGCTGTAGCCCTCTGGGTGTATGGGGCAGATTTTTGCTGTCCAATGGTGTTGGGCTTGATCAGAACTGGGGCTTCCTTTTTCTGTAGTTCAGCCAAAATCACATCATCTGTAACTTCTCTCTGATAAATATAGAGCAAAAAATAGAGTTCCTTCAGATAAGCTGAAAATAAAACTTTACATTACATGTAGAGTTATAAATAAAAACATTTTATGCAATGTTGTTATTTTACATACACATATTTGGATGATATACAGATACACCATAGTTTCTTATGATTCATCACCTTCACAATAAATATAACTGTACATATCATATACAGACCTCCACCTGGGAATGCAGAAGAGCTATCTTTTTGTCTACCATTTTCCTGATTCTCAGCATATCTGCATTATTCCTTTGGTGAAAGAAAAATTGAAAACAATGATTGCTACTTAAATAAAAGCGATGTTTATTTAGAATCGCATAATCATTTACTGGATTTTTTTTTTCTCAAAAAAAAAAACAAAAACAAAATTGAGGTCTAGTACCTCAAGAACATTAACTCCATCGCTTACTATTATTGAATCATTTTGATCAAGTGAATGTTCTAAAGCTGACAAAATAGGATATTATTATCTATATATTGATTAAAAACAACTTGAAGAAACTGACTTGACAGGTGTCATCAACACATTTTAAATATATATTAAACTGATCTTTCTAATTTTTCCTTGAAGGTGTACACATGTCAATAACAATCAACTGCTTATATAAAATGCCTATAAATTAATTTATTCAAACTCTGGCCCCCTGTGCAAAACAATGCCTTATATACTGCAATAATAAATCAGAATTCACATTTGAATTATAATTAAAAAAAATACTGTAAACCAACTATTACTCGCGTCATCTTTTATTTGCGATTCATCAGTTTGAAATCAATCCGTGACAATTAATTTTTGCGACTGAGGAAACATTCTTTACAAATACATAGCAAAATATTTGGTTCACAGCGATTAATATTCGCGAGTTTAAGTAGGTTGCGAAACTTGTTGATATTTCTCGCACACAATAAAAGTTGGTTTACAGTACGTGAATCCTGACTGATTTATTATGTATTGGATGTTACCATACTGAAGAACTCTTAAATATCTAATGCAAATACAGTGTACAATGTATTTGGTTGAAAGAAATCTTTTGAAGAAAATAATGAATCAATCACTGGCTATGTTGCTGTTACAGAAGGTTTCCTGCTATGGGTAATGAAAAGCTAGCTATGTTACAGCTAAAGAAGGTTTCCTGCTATGGGTAATGAAAAGATAGCTATGCTACAGCTACAGAAGCTTTCCTGCTATGAGTAATGAAAAGCTAGCTATGTTACAGTTACAGAAGGTTTCCTGCTATGGGTAATGAAAAGATAGCTATGCTACAGCTACAGAAGCTTTCCTGCTATGAGTAATGAAAAACTAGCTATGTTACAGCTACAGAAGGTTTCCGCTATGGGTAATGAAAAGCTAGCTAGGTTACAGCTACAGAATGTTGCTTGCTATGGCTAATGAAAAGCTAGTTATGTTACAGCTAGAAAAGGTTTCCTGCTATGAGTAATGAAAAGCTGCATGTAGCTATGTTACAGCTACAGAAGATTTCCTGGCAATTCCTGTTGAGGTAATAAGAAGTTTCAGTGCTCATACCCCTCTTGGTAAAGATTCTCCATCAAGGCATAGACCTCGGCCTCCTGCCTTGTCCTAAACACAGCCTCCAGATTGGCCTCCAATGTGACTCTGTTCTCCTTCACTTGCTGGAGGATCTGGGCAGCATCCCAGTAACTAGAAGGGACCGGTACCTCATGTTTACCAGGGCCTGGCATGGACTTGTATGGACTCCTCAGTTCCTTCTGTGGGGGTAGCTATCAAAAAGGAATTTTTAGTTGTAAAAGTAAGATTATTCACAAGCCAGCTGTGGATATAAACCCAACATAATATAAAACAAATATTAGGCCACTCCATGTAAAAATAAAGGGTTCTAAACAAACCAATTACAACTTAGTATTATATGTAAAGTAATGCGAAACCTTAGATTTGTGGATTACATTATGGAAAGAAAGATGAGTGTTTAAAAAAGTTCATCATTTGGGGGGGGGGGGGGGGGACTTTATGATAGGATATCATCCAAAGTCACTTCAATTCAGAAATGCAGTCTTAAGAAAATATATTCATGACCATGACATCATAAAATGATAATGACCTTCTGTCATTTAATACTGAAAAATTCACACCATTTTTCATTAAAAGGAAATAAATTTTCTGAATGTATTTTAAAAGTAAAAAAACATCATGTGTCAGATCTTCTTTGAATGCAACATTCTAGGTGGATTAGGTAACCAGGTCTCTGATGAGACTGTAGCTCTACTAGTGAGTACTTGCGAGTACTTGGTGTACATGTATCTTAGTATAGCCTACTTGTGTACCAAGTCTTACTGAAATCTGACTGAAAATGTAGGAGTAGCATTTGAAAGAATTTTACAGAAATTTAAATTTTTATATTTGGCAAAATTGAATTATGCATCTTAGTGTAGTCTGCTTGTGTACCAAGTCTTACTGAAATTGGACAAAAACTGCAGCATTTTTAAAAGGATTTCAGAGAGATTAATTTTTAGAAACCATGGCAACACTGGTTGTAAAAATCAAAATCCATCATAAAAATTATGTATCTTTGTATAGTGTGCCAGTGCACCAAGTCTTCTTGAAATTGGACCAGAACTGTAAGAGGAGTAGGGTAGTAACCATGGCAACACCATTTGTAGAAATAAAAAACAGTAAAAAAGAGAATTATGTATCTTAATATAGTATAATTGTGTTATAATCAAGTCTTACTTACATCTGACCAAAACTGTAGAATTATGTATCTTTAGTATAAGTGTACTTCTGCACCAAGTCTTATTGAAATTGGACCTAAACTGTAGGAGTAGTGTCTTGAAAAATTATTTACAGACAGACATTCAGACGACAGACATCTTACTATCACATAAACTCTTTTGGTCTCTGAGCAGTAGAGCAAAAATTTTGCCTGCACAACTGAATTTGGATCAAAGAGCTTGAAAATTCACTCAAAAAATATTTTTCAAAAAAAACAGAGCTTTCATTGTTTTGTTTTTTTTAAAGATACAATTATACCACTGAAAGGAGACCAAAACCCTGTGCAGATTATGTCATCTGAGTGAATAGACACAATGTTATGAATAGGATGTAATATTTTTCCTCTAATAATGCCTGCACTGAATGAATGACAACTTGATTCCCTGCATTGATGCAGACTTCCTCCAGATGTAAGCGGTAGAACCACAGAGAACTTCCTCAGCTACTGTAGTGTTTGGCACGTGGCACGTGACCAGGTGTAATTTCGATGCTGTTCTCATTTTCTGGGTGCAGCCTCTGGTTTGTATAACTGTGCAAAGCACTTTAACAACAAACAAGTTCACTTATTCATTACACATATTGTTAAAATGTTCATAATTTTAAGTACTTGGCCTTAAGAGGTATACTTGAAAAGGATTGTTTGAATAATGTACGAAGAAAATCCAGATAAATAGTTACATGTACTGGTACATTGTATATACAGTATATGTATCAAATTAAAATCATGTTTCTATACATTGGTTGTGTATAAAAAGGCACGAATCTCGCCTGTACGTGTTTTGTAAATGAAACATGATATCATGCCAAGTTATTGGAAAATAGTCCAGAGAAACGATCACAGATATTTGATAGTCTTAACAGTTGAAATTGAAAACACATCACCTCACTATCAGATAAGATGATAATGAAATATCAGTCTCTTGAACTTACTTTCCAAATTATTCAGTTCATTGATAAAAACCATCATTTCCGACTCAATAACTGTGTCTATAATTAGTGAGGAAAGTGACTGAAGTGAAAAGAAATTTTACATATACAAAGAAAATCTAACTGGACATGACAACCAATCAAATTACATAAAAATGAATGCAAAGAGAAAGAATCGATCTTCTGCTTCACCATGCTGTTTAATCTCCTAATAAACATGTCAGTCAACATCTAGTGGAATCAGACCTTTTATAGCAGAATAATACATTATCTGAATGTTTTAAAAGCAGGTTAAAAATCAGTATATATCCAATCACTATGTTTAATAGGAGCCTGCAGCACCTGGTGCATGAAAACTTATATAAGAAAATCAATATTCATTGATGTTTTCACCATGATATAATCAGATATACTTTCCAACCTTTAAGAATCAAGAGGAAGTTACATCTTTAAATTCATGGAAATTTTAAAAAATTGCTTTTCAATTTTCAAAAATCATAATGTTCCAATATTATTAGTCATTGAGCATTCTTTTTTCATATAACCGCATTAACATTATACCCTGTCAAAATTAGTATACATACTCCCTCTCATGACTCACTGACAGATATATCTCGAAGAAATGTTTCAGTAGTATGACCCAACTCTAGTTCTCCAGAAAGTTTTAATTAATTACGGTATCAATCATTTATGTTCAGTAAATTCAGGATTTAATACTTCAGTTGGTCCACATGCACCTGGTTAAATATCCCAACTAACTTATTCTGCAATATTTAATGTACATCATACATGTATGTATGTCATATCTCATTGTTGGTTCACTTTAAATTTTTGACAACATTGATTAGTTACTATTATGGGCAGGACATTGATTTATGTTAACCTCGGTTTACTCAGTGGACCAGCCCTTAGTATGCTCTGAGCATGACTTCTGTGTGTGCATTTTTGTGAAAAACTCTTGCTTTTTAAATTCTGAAAATCTATGTTTTTATTTCACAGTTAAAGAACTAGGGACATTTTTGATGGTGTATCCTGCATTTAACCAAGCATCCTAAAAATGCTAGCTGAGGGTTTCTGATCCGCTACTCTCCTCACAAACCCTTGGCCTATGGTGTTAAAAAAAAGTTGGAATTTTTTTCTCGAGTTGTGATTGGAGTTGATTGATATCTTTCGACAAATCAACAATTGCTCTTCGTAATTCTTTTTGTAGATGATGATATATGCTTTCGAGATACATCTTGAGTTAGTAAACAAAGATCTGTAAGATAACATGTCATTCTATAAATAGCTATGGCATCATCCAATCTTAAGTTGATGTGCAAATAATTTGATCAGAAATCTATATTGCAGATGTAGATTTGCACCCTAAATAACAAACATTGCTCGATCCCGTCTCGTTAGTTATTCTCTAAACACTTTAATTTTTAAATCTGCTTTCTATTTCTGTCAATGATGCAATCTGTGCATTAGATCACATGATGTAAATATGCAGTCCCGACTTTGACAGAACCATAGGCCACGGGTTTGTGAGGAGAGTATCAGAAACCCTTGGCTAGCAATGATGTTAACCAAGAAGTTTTAATAAAACCATTCTAATAATAGCTAATGATAGCATCATAAATCTGAAGGTCCAAGTCATGTTATTGTAAATATTGAAATAAGTTATTACACACTGTTCACCATTTCAGGCCTTATGATCATTAAACAACTGAAAATACATGTCACTAAAAATGCGGCACCTAAGTCAACTGGCTCTAGTTGAATCATCCAAGCAAGTTTGGTCCAGATAAGCAGCTACCAAGTAATGGACAAGAGCCATTTATGCAGAGAATGTGTCAGTTGCAGGACATGAAGCAACCAAGGTAGCATTCATTGTTGCATCATTCATGCAAATATGGTCAAGGTAGGGCTGACAGTAACTAACTTAAGAATGGACCTGCATCTGGCCAAGGCCATTCATCCAGAAAAAAAGGGTCAGATGCAATATCCAAAGCATGACTTGTAGTAAGCATCCCAGAATGCATCATCCATGCAGGTTTGGTCACCACTGGGCTTATATATAGTTGCTAGGGAATGGACTTTTACCAGAGACAACAATGGGGGTATAGAATATGCTCTCCTTTACTTCTTTGAGGTCATATGAACTTATAGTTATATGAGTGTCTTCTGTTATATCATATATTTTTTATCAGTAGTCTATTAAACATTGTTGTTAGATTTTTATTTATCATATTAATGATTCTTCATGTTTTGTACAATTAAGCAGTACTTAATAACATCAAAAAGTACTATCATAATATAAGACACCATAAATAGCATCAGTCAGAGCATTAAAAAGACCTCCTATCTCAAATTAAATGCTTCCTATCCTTATCCAGGAAATTATTTCCCAAATTCTGAAGTGTACTAGTGAATTATACTTTATGTAAATGACTTTCATTAAGCTAAAAGCCTAATCTCCATTTTGATTCACCTTTTATGAGATATTAACGGTATGTAAGTTTCATAGATCTATTTGAGTAAAATTACGTGAAAAGGGTTATATACTGTTTAATGACCATTAAAACACTTTAATGGATCTACAAGACATCCTTGAATTTTAAACAACACTGTACAATCCAGTTTGAAGACTTATTGCTGGAAGATAAAGGTTGAGGTGCAGTGGCAGATTACTTATATTAATTTTAAAAACAAGAAGCCCAAAGGCCTTAACAGTCACCTGAGTATAATACAACCCTTTAAAAGATCCATAGAATCATAATTTAATAAGAATATAATAATAAAACAAAATAACTGATAAAGATATGTTGCCCAATAACAAAAGAAAAAGGATGATCAAGGACCTTCCATCATTTTGCAAAAATGTGAATAGAAAAAAAAGTTTAGTTTTGGGGTCTTTAGCATGATTATCAAACATCAGTACATGCTCATTCAATATGTTTTCTTATGCTCCAATCAACTTATTGCCCATAGACTTCAAAAACAAGACAATTAAAGAAAAAGTATTGATGTTTGCATATTTTCACAAAGTACTTGCATTAGCCTTGTTCTTGTGAGGATCTATACATTCCTGTGTAAAATGTAACAGTGGTCTCCCCTTGATCCCAGTAATCCTCAATACATTAAACTCTAGAATCTTTATGTATTACATGAGGAAGCTATCATATCAATATGACATATTTTAACTCTATTTTGTACATTTTAACAATGCACAACAATGTGTTATTGATGAACACTCTTGTCACCTGGCCCTGGATTGTTTTAACAAAGTCTAATATCACTGCTGTATATGTGGGTGTAATGAATCCCTACGTACTAGATTGATCAATATCATTCTGCATATATGCTGAAAAATGCAGCAAGCATTAGTGTTACATCTAAAGATAATACAGGAATAGTCAAATTGTTTGCCTGCTACCCACACAAATCCAGAATAGAACATGTTAAACCAATAGTGTCTGTTTCACCTAAGGCATACTTTTTATTTCCTTGTCTAGAGGGTGGTAGGTGGAAAGGACTTTTAATTCTAGGAATATTCTACAGACAGAGAATGATGACCCTATTTTACTTATATAACTTTCAAATACGTGTACATAAAGGGAAAAAAATAGCTATGTGATTCTGTGACAAGAATCAAATTTGATGATATTATGCTTTTATGAAAATTAGCTGAATCTGACTTGTTAACAAGAGGCCCATGGGTCACAACACTCACCTGAGTCACCTTGGCATTCCTTTTCTTCAGAACATAGTCCCACCCAAGCTCCTAGGGCCATGATTTGAACAAACTTGAATGTACACTACATTTATGAAAAGATTTTTTCTTTGGTTTTCATTTGCCAGACATTTTCCCATAAAGTTGGTAATGCTATAGAGGGAAAACAGTACTTTTTGCTGCTTGACCCCAGATTGAAGGGAAATAACTCTTGTATTATGGTAATTTGAAAGTCGTCTATGGAATGCAGATGATTTGAACTTTTGTTGGATTTAAAATATCCTTTAGTTATTTTAAAATTCATTTGTATCATATATTGATTTTTATGATCATAAAATAATAAAATCAGTTGACATTTTTATTGCTTTATGAGTAAAATCATGGAGTGTAAATATTGTAGGGAGTCTATAGAACAGCCCACTTCAGTAATAAAAATAGACAATTTTCAGCTGTTTTAGGTAATAAACAACATTTAGACTGCAGAAGATAAAACATTGATATAGTCTAAATAAGTATAACATTTTGAAGTTGTATATTCTAATAATTATTATTGATTAGGAGGAGGGATACATTTAACAGGAAGAGTGGGGATGAAGGGCAATTATATAATTTTAATTCATGTGCCTGTATTTATACCTATACTTAGAACCAGGTAGGGTTATACTGACTGTGAAATAAAAATATATTATCTCTTTTTTGGTGTCTATGAGGATAACCATGAAAGCATTCTTTCATAAAGCCACTTATGCAAAATACTATCACATCTCCCAGTGTCCTTATCATCTCTTAGACCCTTATTTCTTAAATACATACCAAGTAAGGATCCAGTGGGGACGGTCCATGAAGTTGCTCCATCTTCATTTTATCATGTTTCATATCCTAGTTAAATTATAAAGAATATCAATGAGAGTTCTACAATAAGAAGTTTTAAGAAATATTTCACAATTTAATATCTTGTCATTTTTACTGTGTATAGATCTACATAATGTAAAAACTAAATAAATAACTGAACATGTAGAAAATGATATATAAACCAGTATAAGATTCCACTATTATTTAACAAATTATAACAAAATGAAGCACATGAGAGTTTGAGTGCATTATCTGTAACAGCTGTTAATTTCATCATGACAGGGGTTTTATTCTGTTTTGATATCAATATACTGTAAACTAACTTTTACTTGCGTGCAAGAAATATCTGAGAGTTTCACAACCTACTTCAACTCGCGAATATTAATTGCCGCAAATCATTTATTTTGCTTTGACTTTGTAGAGGATGATTCATTAGTCACGAAAATTACTTGTTATGGATTGATTTCAAACTGATGAATTGCGAATAAATGATGATGCGAATAATAGTTGGTTTTCTGTATATGAAAACAAAATGTGTTCCTAAAACATTTTATTCATGGTCATTTCATTATCAGTTTCTTCTCTAAATATCACTTTAACCTAAAGAGAAGCTTTTTTGTATGAGACTGGAAGAATTTTTAGAATCAAAAGCTTTTCTTTAAGAGGTCTTTTTTTTTTAATTTGTCCAGCACCTGAATTGAGATTGGCTTTATAAGATACCATTTGCTTACGTCATTTCAAAAGCTATACTGAGCATTGACCTTACGGGAGTGAAATCTACTATCTGTTTCTTCTTTAATTATTGGGGGAACACAGACATTACCATCCTATAAGCTCTTCAATACATATTTAAATGACACAGATTAATGCTATAGTTGAAACTCGAAGTCAGCTGATATTAAATTCTAACCATGTCATTTGAAAACATTTCTGACAAGGAAAAGTACAAAAATAAATCAGGGTCAACTTTTTATAGACTAGCTGCCCTCATAAATAAAGAGTGTTTTTAATGTGTATTTATTGAAAAACAATTTATGTGAACAACCTGCACTTTTTTTTCCTCCTGTTCTTTTAATACTTTTTCTCCATCCTAAAATAAAACAATCATTATAATTTAAAAAAAAGAAAGGTATAAAAAGATGAGACTTTGTTCACAGAACATAAAAGCCCAATACAGACCTCCTAAAAAACATGTACTTGCATTGTAAAATGTGGTGCAGAAATGTGAAGTTAAGGTCATATAGAAGGTCAAGGTCACAAGAAAATATCTTACCAACATATATATTTGAAATCATACAAAGAAATATATCCTTCACAATTCAAGAAATATGAGATTAAAACATCCAAAATCAGGAAACATGTCAAGAGTAAACAATGACACCTTTTCAATGTTATTAACCATATGTATTGATGCATGCGGTTAAAGAAAAATATCTTGCATAAAGAATACATTTTCCATTTCTCCACAGAGGGGCATTTAATATGCAATGCAATCTAGCATACTAAATATAGAAGTAATTTAGTTCATTTTTGAACAGCCAAATCACCAAAAAATGCTTGCTTTTTCATCTGTTTTTTGCAAAAACCCTTTTAAAGTAGGCAAGATACCTCAACTATTTTTTGAGGGTGAAAGTTGGGGGGGGGGGGGGCTTGAAAGGACCAATAATATGGGTACTTTAACTCAATAAAGGGATTAAATTAAGAGTAGTGTCCCTTTTCAGTGACATAATCAGTAAACAACAAAAGTATGAGTGAATGACATTTGCACAGATGAGAAAATCATTTAATTTTAATTGATCTTGGTGGGTTTGTTAACTATTATTGGTCTTCAACAAAACAAAACACTTATTTTACTAACTTAAAGGTTTGTTACTGACTGTCCATAGAAATATTATGGTTTGTTCAAAGCTTCTCCTCATCACCTACCATGGACTTGCACAACCCATAAATTCTATGTACAGTCAGTAACAAACCTTGTTATTGATAGTGATTTAAAAAAAAAAATAATGACCTTTTGTATTATTTATTGAACTCTCCTCGTAAATAAAATTCGAGTTGTCTGCCTTGAGGATGTTGCGTTTAATGACCTACTGTGACTGCCATTTGAGTTTATGTACTTTATAGCCCTGGTAATGACACAAAATATATAAAGAAACTTGGTCAATTGTCAACAAAAGATACTTCATTAAAATTAATTCCATTTATCTATGCTTCAAAAATAACTTGCCCCAGGCAGTGTGCTGTTTTGTATTCCGACATGGTATTTGCATCTGACATAATTTGTACTGACGGGGCTGGGCATGATATTGTGATATATCTTTGATGAAAATGAGATCAAATATTAACCAAATATGACCTGACAATTGAAGCACATCTCAATAAATCAGTTCGTAATTGAATATTTGAATAAACTAGGTGTTTCCTTGTTTTAATTGATCAATAGTTAATTGGATTTTTAATGTTTAATTTAATCACATCACATGTTTTCTAGAATTGCATCCATACACAGGATATATGAAAAAAAAGATAAAATTATAACAGGGTCACCTTAATCTGAATTGTTCACATCCTAGACTTGAAAAATGCAAAAAAATGTTAGGAAAATGTTTACATCCTGTTAAAAGAAAAACCAAGAACTTTAAAACTACATAAACTACGATTTGTTTTCCTTTCATTGCTGTTTGTTTAATACCATGGATATGTCGAATTGATTTGGAAGTCCCAACCACTTTTTCTTTAAGAATTTTACCCTTGATATCTTGAATCCTTGGATATCTCAAAGTTTTTTCTTGTTCCCATTGAGTTCGAGATAACAAGGTTTGACTGTATATTACAAAATCATAATTCGGAGAATTCACTATAATAACTGTAACATACATTTTCTTGCACTGTTGTTCTTTAGACATGTAAAAACTTGACATTTTAGTAACAGATGCTGATCACCATACTTACAGAGACTTCCTGTTGTAGTCTGTCCTTGACCTCTGCAATGTCGTGGACGAGTTTCTCTGCTCGCTTTACGGCTGGTGACTTCTCCACACACTCTCCTCTCAATCTACAAAAAAATCAAAAACACTTTTTGTAATAGTTTACGCAAACCAAAATATGCTCAATGCAAATTTTTACTTTCAGTACATGCAGTGCCTCATTTTTGACAATATACCATAAAGACATATTGATGCACAAGTGCTTATTTTGGCCCATCTAAAATTTTGCCCACATACAGTGGCGCCTTGTTATTCCAGACGCCTCTGTCTCGAACAAAATCGTCCGGATATATGAACAAGTGTTAGAGTTCTCTGATCTTATAATTCAGACATCTCACAGTTATCTACATTCAGAAATGAACCAAAACATTCAAATGATCTTCTGGGGGCCTGATACTGACTTTGTGTGAGTAAGGAAAATGTAGGTGTGGTGTGCATCCCTAGATTCATAAGCCATGCAAGTTTGATCAAAGTAGGGCTTGTAATTACTTGGGAAACCTACTCCGAAAATTTGAATTTGTTCAATCATCCAGAAAATGTAGGTCAGATCAGCTTCTAAAGCAAGTATGATAGAGTGCAAGTTTGGTGCAGGTAGGTCTTATATTTAGAAATGATCTGCACCAAGAACTTCAGCCTGATCCATCATCTAGAAAGTATATGTCAGATACATATGAAATATTTCTGGAAGTCTGTATCCCTAGATGCCCATACTAATTGATCAGTCCTAAAATATCTTCTCATTTAATGAAGACTTGAGAAAGAAGCATTCTTTTACAAAATGTTTATCAATTCAGAGATTAGGGTCACAGTAAAAATGCATGTTGATATTCAGAATATTGTAACATGATTGATGCATACACAAAATTCAAAGCTCATAGTTCTGATCTAACATAGGTAACATACTGCTGAGTTTATGTCCATCACTGCCATTTCAATGTCAAAGAGGGCTTAACATCAACTCTGATGCAAGTATTGAGAACTTCTATTCTTAATAACATGTAATTTAGTTTGAATTAAAATGTTTAACATGAATAGGCCATTCACTACTGAGACAAATGTGTTTAATTTATCAATAATGAAGTTGGACATCAATGCTAAGTGAAGCTCATGCACATGGTGGATTACATATGATCTAATATTATGTTAGGTCATTCTCATTAAATTTCTAACTTAATTTAAAAAAGTCAGGTCAAGGCCACTTAACTCTAATTGCCTTTGAAACATACTTATATGATCAGAATAGGTCATGAATCCTCATAAGACATAATTTTGTTCATATTTACCAACTTCTGAGCCTACGGTCAATGCCAAATACAAACCCTTTTATGTTATAACCCCAGTAAAGTAAATGTCTTCTTTTATTTGTGAGTGTCATTGGAAGCTAAATAAATGGTCATCTTCAACAGAGACATTTTTCATTTAGACAATAGTTAAATCAAGGTCAAAGTTTAAAGTTGAACACGACTTGTAAATAGGCATACACCATTTTTTTTTGCTGTCTCACTTTTTTTTTTAGCACTGGGGTATACCCTTTGCATTCCTTACACCTGGCTGCTTTCTTATCATGGGTGCCTGCATGGAATGATTATCTTACAATATACTTTTGTTTACATTTTATTGCAGTTTATTTGTATTTGAGTTTGTACTGCAACCTGTGCAACTGATGTAATTTCTTTGGTATAAAAATAACTTTCTCTTCTGCCGTGAAAGAGGCACATAGTTACTCTTCGCTACCGAAAGTTTTTCAATAGCTATGTAGAAAACACATAATTGAAGATGAATTACATTTTATTACCAGTTTTTAATTAAGATAAAGCAACCTAAGAATGGCAGATTCTAAAAAAAGTTTTAAATCTATTTAGCAATCCAAGTGTTGACTTTAAGAATCAGAGCAAAGCATGTCCAGAATTTTGAAATTCCTCAAAAAAGGTTATTTCAAAATGATTTTATGTAAATTAAAAATATCAATTACACTTTTCACTTAGAAACCACTTCATTTACCTGAATATTAACATTTTTGCACCAGTTAACTAAATGTGTGTTCATTCTTATTTCAGACTTTGAATTATGATGTTATTAAAAATCCTTTTTGAATGTAAAATACTTCTATAGCTACTACTCTAATTTTACCAAAAAATGCAGTTTTTAGAAAACTATACTTTTATTGCAAAAAAACAATGAATGCTGATTTTTTTTTAATTGAAAGCAAAGGTTCAACCCAAAACACTTCAAGGAGTTTGCTTGTACGACTTGAATCAAATCTGTTGTAAGCTCTGCTCTTGAATACTAATGAGTGTTTGCAGTCTGTCATTCTAAATCACTTGAACATGTCCTGCATGTAAATTGGAAGATCATTTTTCCATATGTGGTGTTTGGTTGAAAACAAGGGAGTGCTTCTCATTCATCTGCTTCACATTTTTTCACGTACAATCCTGACAAATCACAATTCTTTTACATTATAAAACCATTGGTTCTATTGACTAGAATACAAAACACTAGTCAAAAAGTGTGAGATTTTGTTTCATTTTCTGTTTCATTTTGAACAAAATTGTTACAAATAAATCTCTTTCAACTAAATACTTTCTTGCCTTGTTATTCATATGTTCACTTACTTAAGATAAAAACATCAATTGACTGACATCTTCTGTCACTATCTTTTAAGGGGATGGCTCATAAATCACTTTTTCCTTACACTTCTTTCATTGAATTAAATATCTTTTGTATATATGCATTAAATGTTCATTAAAAAGTGGTAACTTGGTCAGGAAAGTGTCTTAATTATGTCTAAATAATTTTTTATTACCATTGAACAATTACATTTTTTTGTAAAGGTGTGCCAGCAACCAATTTTCATAAACATTTCCCGTGAAACTTAATGTTAAAAATTCACTTTATTTCATCAATATAAAATAATGCTTAATATGCATTTTTTAACAGAAATAAAATCACTTTTGAAAGACTGCCCTCCCTGTTACAGAAAATACCATGACTAAACAAGTTTGACTATGATACAGGTTGATGAGGTGTCAATTAAGAAGATATTGGTGCAAAGTTATAAAAGGTAAGCATTCATTATATTTATAGATTACTTAACTAAGACTAGCAGTAACCTTAACTGTCCAATACATTCTAACTCTGGAAAGAGTTGGGACAAATTACTAAAAGAATTTCATGTTTCCAACTATCCTCTCTATATAATACAGAGAAAAGCTGACATTTGATAAATGACTATGGAAATTGATATAAATAAAGCTGTATCTTCATTTTACCTCTAGAGTAAATCATAAATGTATATAAAAATTTATCTACCAAGAAATATGGTATGCAGGCCACAATAAAACTTGGGAATGGGGAGCTTGTGAAACATCCAAAACTGCTTTTTAAAAAAATCCTCATTATTTTATGTCCAGTTCCATGTCCAGTTCATCTTTCTGTCATGTCCAGTTTCTCATTATTCCATGTCCAGTTCCTTATTATGTCTAGTTCCTCACTTTGTCATGTCTAGTTCCTCATTATGTCATGTCCAGTTCCTCATTATGTAAAGTCTAGTTCCACATTTTTCATGTCTAATTCCTCATTATTTCATGTCAAGTTCCTTATTATGCCATGTCCAGTTCCTTATTATGCCATGTCTATTTCCTCATCATTTTTTTGGTTGTCATTTCCATTTCCTAGTTATTATTGCCTTCTAGTTCCTCATTCTGTCTTGTATAGTTCCTAATTCTGTCATACCCAGTTCCTTATTATTTCATGTCTTTTTCTTCATTCTGTCATGTCCAGTTCATAATTATTTCAAGTCTAGTTCCTCATTATTTCATTTTCAGTTCTTCCTAATGCCATGTCAAGTTCCTCATTATGTCATGTCAAGTTCCTTATTATGTTATCCCCAGTTCCTTATTATGTCAATTCCATTTTCTAAATATTGCCTGTCCATTGCCTCGTTATGTCCTGTCTTAATTTCCTCATTCTGTCATATGTAGTTCCTCATTCTGTCATGTCTAGTTCCTCATTATTTCATTTCTAGTTCCTCAATCTGTCATGTCCAGCAGTTGAACTTTGGAGTCTTGAACACCAATATCTTGAATACCATGAGTATGTCAAGTCATTTGGCAGTCCCAACCACTTTTCCTTGATGTATTTACCCCCAATATCATGAGTCCTCAAAATATTGAAAATTTTTTCTTGGTCCCATCAAGTTGGAGATAATGAGGTTTGACTGTACTTCATGTCTATATACAGGTAAACTTCGGTATCTCGACATCAGATATGTCGACAACCTGGGATATGTCGACATCCTTCTGCGGTCCCGGCAGTATTTACTATATAAATGATTTGCAGAAACTCTGATATGTCGACCTCAGTAATGTCGACAACCCGGGTTATCTCGACGTATATTCACAGTCCCAAGAGCAAATTTACCTCATATATGTCGAGATTGGCAATTTTCTGCTCTACTGAACCTAACTGTTTGTCAGATTGGGTCGCTCGTCACGCACGGACGACTCCAGGTACCTCGACGTCGTCAAAGTTTCACACCTTTCACACCCATGTTTTGACTGCATGCTGCTAATTAATTCTATAGACTGTGTTTGTAGGTGAATCCCAAGCCCCTTCGGCGTCTTTGAGAAGTTAATTGAGCTTGGGTAATATCATTGCTAAATCTACACGATTCTGCGTAGATGTACAGACTGTTATTTATACCGAAACCTAACATTACTATTAAATTTGAAAAAGAAAACTAAATTACAATGAATAACAAACTCACTGAATAATTCAAACTAAGGAATTAAAAAAAATGTTTTAACGAGGTTCGCTCCTGAGCTTTTGAGCAGATTCTTATCTTAACCTATATTTCAAAAATTCTGCATAATGTTTTAATTCTTACAATAAATTTATATTCTACAATGCCAATTTAACTATATTCAGTTAAAACTCCATGATTAAATTCCATACCAAAAGCATTAAGTGAGGAACTATATTTTGTGGCGGAAGGTTTTTTAGAAGAAAATGATCATTTTTTCTCTTTCGAAGAATTAAAAGTATGTTAAGTTTGGATTCCTATTTTTACATGTAGTCTGCACACATAGTTCTTTTGTGCAGAGGACTGTTTTATACTGGTCCTAAATTATCTATTAAAAAAACTGTCATGAATTCTATCATCATATTTGATAAATATAGCAAATATATTTTGGAAATGAAGAAAAAAAATAGCCCAAATTTAAGCTTAAAATTAGCACTATTTTAGTAATATCTAAAAATTAACATCACAGACCCCCACTTTTAATTTTCTTTTCTGAATATATACGATACTTTTAATCATTTTTCTTAAATTCAGTAAAATGTCATTACTTTCAAATAATTTTTTTGCTTGTGAAATTTTAATACCAGAAAAATGAAAATGTTTGAGTGCAAAAAGGTCAAATAATTGAACATGCGGAGTAATTCAAAATTTTCTTCGTTGTTACAAATTTTAATGTGTCTATTTAAGATGAAATAAGACTGTGTTTGTTCACCATAATTTATTTGAACAAAAAATATTGAAGGAAAAACTTTAAAAATTGATTTATGTGTAAGACGTATTTACAGTGCAAAAAGGTCAAACTAAATGCTCTGTAGCGCCAAAAGAAGCGCATTGATCCCCATTTTTTTGTTTTGATTTTTAATAAAGCTATGTGTATAAATTCTTAAAATATACTTGATAAAAAATTCTCATTACTTTTGATGGCAGGATCCAACCTCCTTAATGATATTTTGTAGATAAATTGTATTCAACAGGAAACAATCCAATTAACGACACGATTGACCATGTTGACCGATTCAGCCGTAATTCGTGCATCTGTAACATCACTACGTTAGTTTAGATACTCAAATCTCTTTAAACAAATTAATTTTAATGTACATTCTTCCTGAATGAAATAAGAAAAAAATAATCTGCATTTATTTTTTTTTTACCGTATATCGGATGTCGACTTTATACGGTTCGAAGTTTATAGAGCGCATTTCGTATCCTGTTCTGACGAAAAGGCACGTTACACGCAAATGCAGCTCAATGCTGTAACTTTGTAATGAAACTTTGTGAATTTGGAAAGATTTCGATAAAGAACACGTTTTATAATAACTTCTTAGATTTTTAATAAAAATAGAGGGAATTCTGAAATATGTTGAGCTACAGTCCATATTGAAGTCATGTACATATAATAAGTTTGTCTGTTTTGCTATGCAATGAAATCTTGGATGTCAAGTCTTAACTCTGATATCTCGACACCTCGGATATCTCGACATTTTCCGATGGTCCCGTCGATGTCGAGATAACGAAGTTTACCTGTAGTTCCTCATAATTTCATTCCAGCTCCTCATTCCGTTATCTCCAGTTTCTCATTAGGTCATATTTAATTCCCTATTTTGTCATGTCTAGTTCCTCATCATGTCATGTCCAGTTCCTCATTTAACTGCCTGTCCAGTTCCTCATTATGTCATGTCCCGTTCCTCATTCTGTGATGTCCAGTTCCTCATTATAGTCATCTCTAGTTTTTTATCACGTTATGTCTAGTTCCTCATTACTACCTGTCCAGTTCCTCATTATGTCATGTCCAGTTCCTCATTATTATCATGTCCAGTTTTTTTGTCATGTTATATCTAATTTCTCATTACTACCTGTCCAGTTCCTCATTATGACATGTCCAGTTCCTTATTAAGTCATTTTCAATTCCTCATTATGGTAGACATAACATTCTTTGACTTATCTTTTAACCTGGACAAGAATGTGTAACCTGCCTCTGCATACATACCTTAATAAAGTAATGCCACTTTAATTAATTTCTAATGAAATACACACATAAAATGTATGTTTATGCTGTCCTATTGATTGAAATCACAATTCATGGATTTATCAGTGTTTCTGAGGTACATTGTACATAAATTACAGATTTCTTTATCATTTTTGCGATCTTGTAAGGCCAATTGCTCTGGAAATGACCAACGTACAGAAGTAAAATCACTACGGCCTACCGAAATGAACTAATCTTACATAGTCAATTTAAATTTCATCTTCTCAAAAAGTTTCTTCTTTCATCTCTTTTTCTTTAGAGGATGCATTAAAATTTTACATAATGAAAGAGCAGCATAATAAATGCATTAAACTTTCCAAAACAGCAAGAAGAATAATAAAGAAAGCACTGGGCATATTAAATAAGATTGTAATGTATCCCATTAAAGCAAGATTGTCTTTTCTGTCGATTCTTTTGCAGTGGGTGCACATTCAACAATCATCAAGCTGAGTTCTATCTCCATGTTGATTCCAAGTACAGTATATGCCAGGCAACAGATTAATTTTGATAAGTGTTGGCATGTAGCAACATTGGAATTCTCGGGAAATAATCTGTCACAAGCAAGCTAGTTATACACTCTTAATATCAGCAAAAGATTTTGTGTGGCCCTCAGTTGTCCCTATCAACTTAGACTGTCTATTCCTAAAACAAATTCTTCATTATTTTTTATTTTGACATTCATGGAAATAATAATTAAATCAAAAATTATTTATGTATGTAAGGAAAAATATATCTGATATTTTCAATTCTTTCAAATATCTAATTTGTGACTGTTTTAAATGTCAGAAACATGCATGAATTTTAAAATCACAGAATACCATACAAATCAACTGAAATCCTTAGCAAATTAAAACAGTATTACCTATAAGTACACAATTTCATGAAATTAGCACCATTCTCTGCTTCCCTTTCAGAAATAAGTATACTTAATTGATTAAACATACTGCACTCAATAAACTAACTGAAAAATCATTGTACATAAACAAGTATCTGTGACATTTTCTAATACGTTGTTTTGCACAAATATTTGTGTAGCATAAAAACAAATAATCATTCTATAAAACTTTTTTAATGGAGAGATAAAGTCAATGGAATAAAACGAAAAGGTCAAGTGCATGTGTCATGAAGGCCTCTTCCATCCCAATGACCCACCCAATGTTAAACTGGCCAACAGAACTATTCCTTGGGAAAACTCTGAAATCTAGATTAATAAAAAGCTAGACTTCAACAGACACAACAGATAAAACTTTCTAAAAAAATTACCAATGTTAGATTTACAAGCAATCAATTTTTCTATCGTCTGACAGCTTTAGATATAATATGGCAGTGTGTGTTACACATAGGCCTGGGTTTCCACAGGAATGGGTCTTTAATTTCAACTTCTCTAAGGGTTGATAATGAATGTTTAATAATTATCTATTGATAAAATAAAATAAGAGAAGAAGAAATTTTTAAAAAATAATTTATCTAACAAAAGAAAACCAGCGACATCTTATGGCACAGGAACATTAACAATGATTCTTCAACATCTAATTGGCATGTTCAGCACACCCCATGGTGAGAAGTGAGGAGGGGGGAGTGATCCCCTTACATATCAAACAAAGGCACTGAAAAGTGGAGCATTTTCTACAAATGCATGGATTTCATTCTAAGAACCACAATCATCAAATATGGAATTAAATATGATCACATTATCAACACCTATCAATTGCCATGAATTAGTCATCTGACCTTTTTTTCTCTTGCCATTTAAGATTTCTAGATCAAGCATGAGAATAAGTGCTTACATAGCAATATGTTCTCTCTAATGGAAAAACCTATTGCCTTACTGCTTTAGCATACTGACCTGCAAGCAAACTACCCCTTTCCTTAGTTTGCCTTAATAGTCCCTCTTTAGCAGATATGACTGAAAGGTCAAAAGGTACTCCATGACTTTTTTTTCCCCAATACGAACTGTCTTGGACCTTGCACAAGTGACAGTTGGATTTGGACCTTATGCAACTAACATTTGGGTATGGACCTGAATTGGACTTCAGAACCTCTGGCCAAATAATATTTCTGTCATAAGCAAAAGGACTAAAATATTACACAAAATTTTGTATAGTGTGTCCATTACATTTTTTACCATTGCTGCCTTTGACCAAAATAGGAGACTTCTTTCTCTAGCAATCTACCAATTCTATAGCAAGAAACTGAAACACAGTAAAACTTGTCTAATCCAGGTGTTGTGTATTCCAAAATCTTGCTGATAATGAGGTAAACTTTTAGTCCTTTTCAGTTAATTCCATTATTTAAAATGTTGTCTAATCCGGAATGTTATCTAATCTGGCCAATTTCTATGGAACCAGTGATGTCTGGATTAGATGAGATTTACTGTATAGTACTCTATGAATTGTCCACAACTTCATCTTTTTGACATCAAGAGGATAGTATTAATATACAATACATTTTCAATTTAAGATCAACTTTTTTCCTTCCTGGATACTGAACCCTTCAACAATAAGGATATCAACTTTGGTGAAGAGCAATTTTAGCTTTCTATCATTATGCAAACAGGAGTCATGGATTTTACGTTTCTGGCTTGTTGCTCATGCAGACAATTTGACGGGTGGGTATAAAAAATATTTCAAAATGGATTTTTACCACATTCCCCTTGACTTTGAGCATAGTTGAACAAAGGACACATGGACCATGAATTTCTGAAATAATAGAGGGCTCACTGCTTATAATGATAAGGCAAACAGCTTGTCTGTCAAAGATTACAGAAAGTTTTTTCAAAAATAAGATGTACTGTTAAATTTTGACAAACTTGACAAACTTCCCCCTCCCCCCAAAATGTCAGATAAAAAAAAATTAAAATGGAATACATAATTGTAACTTAACCTAAACTCTAGACCCAAGAGTTGTGATATTTCATGATTTTGGTAGAGGAACAATATTAAATTCCTCATTAATCATATAATCAGTTTCATGTTTGCCATCTTGTAAGTGTCCAGGAAAAAACAAAAATTCAAAAAGAATTTTTTTTTAATTTGATGTTCTTCATTCTAGGCCTTAATGTGGGGTTTGTGGGATGATGGAGGTGCTGCTTAGGTGGCCTAAGTAACCATATTCAAATTAAGTATCTTGAATAAGGGCCCATTTATACCTCTTTTTCCTCAAAATAAAAAGAACAAATGGAAGGAAAGCATATTGAAATAAATGAAATATGTGGAGATAACGAACAGTATTCGAGCTCAAAAGTCCATTAAACATTACAAAATAGGAGTAGAGCACACACGGACCTATAAGACATCAGAGGTGGAATCAGGTGCCATGAAGGAGTGAGCATCCCCTGCTGACCGGTCACACCTGCCGGGTGCTCCTTGTCATGATTGGGAAATAACGGAAAAATCAATCGACAATTCAGTGTGTAAATAATGGCCTAACAATTAGTATGAAAAAAGTCAGTCAGCATTTGACTTGATGAAAGATTGTATTTGCTGACAATGTCATTGTATCGACCATAGAACTTACAAAATGATGACTTTAAACGAGACTGCTGATATTCTTGTTTCATCAACTTGTTTGTCAATAACTTAACATAATAACAAAGCATATTGAAATAAAGCACTTTGATACTTCAAGTAAATATCAACAAACTTTTCATCAAATTTCATTAAAAAGAATTTTGCATCTTCATGAAGTATAAATCTGAATCAAGTTTCTTTTTTTCAATTCAAGGCAACTTTTAGGATCAGTATCAATTCAAAATAATACTTAATTAATGCCATCGACAGATTTATCAAGATTTATTTAAATGAAGCAGAACTGCAACAAGAGTAGCATTCTGATTAATGGAATAGTTCTATTTTTAATGGGGATGCCAATCAAATACAGAATTGCCAATGGGTTAACTGCAAGACGTTCCAACCGATTAAGTGGTTAATCGTATAAAAATACACATTTTTTTGACATATTTTTTTAAGTAACTAGCTCTATTTACTGGTATACACAAAATAAAATTAAGAAAGATGTTAGTTATATTTTGTTTATGTTTGATCAGAACAGTATATAAGTTTATATTATTTCAAGTTCAATTGGCAAGAAAACAATGAAGAAAACCCAGCTCTCCATAGATACTCATATACAGTTGAACTTCAATATCTCAAATACCATGGATATGTCAAAGTGATTTGGAAGTCCCAACCCCTTTATATTCATTCAGTATTTTACCCTGGATATCTCAAATCCCCAGATATCTTGAAGTTTTTTCTTGGTCCCATTGAGTTCAAGATTACGAGGTTTGACTGCATCTCTATTCAATTCTCAATTAGAGAGTTTCAGTATGACTAAATCAAGCATTTGATTTGCTGGACCAGAGCCACTGTGAGTTCAAAATACATGTGTAAATGCCAAAGATATGTGTGGGATCCTAAATCCTGCAGAATCATTTCCTCTGTAACTCACAAGGAGATATACATGTATGTAGGAACCTCTCTAGCAGGTTGGAGTGAGGATTTCTATTCAAAAGAAAGGCTTAAGTAACTTTTTTTGCAGGCTATAAAAATGAAAAATAATGTTAATGGAATGGACTTACTCAAAAACTTTTTTTCTGTCCAATCATCCAGAAAATGTAAGATTTAGCTGGTATTGTGCAACCCTTGATGCATCATCTGTGCAAGTTTGGTCATGACAGGGCTTATAGTTATATAAGAATGATAATGTAACATAACATAATAAGAGTCTGGTACATGTGCATCCCTAGATGCATTATCCAAGTTTGGTCAACAAGAGCTTATAGTCACTCTGCTCCAAAAACTTTATAATTTGCCTGAACATTCTTTGGCTGAAAATGCAGCATCTGAAACCTGACTGGTGACAAGGAAACACACTATATGCACTATGCAGGCAACTCTGGTTAATATAGGGCATAAATGTACTTCATGTGCAGATCTAGATGCCCCCCCCCCCCCCCCCCCCCCCGGTACTTGTAAAGTTATTAAAAGTATATAATGAAACAAATAAACTAGAAATATGTCCATAGGACATGAATGCCCCGCCGAGGTTATATTAGTAATGCAACATGAAAATTTGTATTAGTGTATGAAATTTGATGAAAATATCTTGAATTGTTTCTTTAAAATTGAAATCTAAAAAGTTGGATACAGATGATAAATTCTCACCAAATTATGTATAAGTGCATAAGTTTACATAAATATATCTTAAATGATTTCTTTAAAACTTAGCAAAATGCAAATTTAAGAAATTTAAGGTCAAACATTTTTGATGCAGTTAAATAGTTCTCACAAAAACATATCAGCATATTCAGTTTGATAAAAATATTTTGAATGGTTTATTCAAAACAGAGCTAAACATTAACTAAAAATAAATGAAGTTAAGGTCAAAGGAAAAGTCAAGGTCAAAAAATGTTGATGCAGTTGAAAAGCTTACATCAGTATGTATTAACATATGAAGTTTGATAAAAATATTATGAATGGTTTCTTTAAAACTGAGTTAAACACAAATTGAGAAAAGTAAGGTCAAGATCAAATGAAAGGCCAAGGTAAAAATTGTTGATGCAGTTGAATAGCTTACATCAATATGTTTCAGCATATGAAGTTTGACACTAATTTAAGAATAGTGAGGTCAAGGTCAAAGGAAAGATCATGGTCAAAAAATGTTGATGCAGTTGAATAGGTCTCATCAGTATGTATCAGCATATGAAGTTTGATAACACTATCCTGAATGGTTTCCTTAAAACTGAGCTAAACACTAATTTAAGGAAAGTGAGGGCAAGGTCAAAGGCAATGTCAAGGTCAAAAAATGTTGATGCAGTTGAATAGCTCTCGTCAGTATGTATCAGCAAATGAAGTTTGATAAAAATATCTTGAATGGTTTCTTGAAAACTGAGATAAACAATTAGTTTAAGAAAAGTGAGGTCAAGGTCAAAAGAAAGGTCAATCTCAAAAAATGTTGATGCAGTTGAAAAGCTTACATCAGTATGTATCAATATACAATGTATGAAGTTTTGATTACACTATCTTGAATGGTATCTTAAAAACTGAGCTAAACACTAATTTAGGAAAAGTGAGGTCAACGTCAAAGGAAAGGTCAAGGTCAAAAAATGTTGATGCAGTTGCATAGCTCGCATCAATATCTATCAGCATATGAAGTTTGATAAAAATATCTTGGATAATTTCTTTGAAACTGAGCTTTGAACTGAGCTAACGCAAAGCGCGACGGAAGGACGGAAGACGGACATGACAAACACTATATGTCCCGACCATATTCATGGCAGGGCATAAAAATGACAATGGACCCCTAGAAAATGTGCACCCCACCATCATCACCACAAAATAGGTTTTACAATAGGAAATGGATTTTACGTTCTTTTTAAAAAAAATCTTTTCTTGTCAAGAAATTGTCTGGGTTTTGATACGTTTGCAAAAGGAGTTTAGGTTTTTTTTTTTTTTTTTTTTTTTTGGCTTGTCCAAGAAATTTCCGGGTTTGAATGGAATTTTTTGACTGGGACGGACCCCCCCCCCCCCTTGAATCCGCGCCTGTATATTTCGAAAGAAATCTTAAAAACTTTGTATGCCGATACCAACACCGACACCGTTATTACCTAAACTCCTCCGAATTCGTTGAGGTGAGCTAAAAATGTGACGTTAACGTTACACACTGGCGATGAATAAGTATCGAGAAGATCGAAAATATTCTTTAATTTGGAAAAAGATACGCTACTTTTGACTAAGTATTTTAACATCGAGTCAGATCAAGTAACCAGGTACTTCCCATTTTAGATATGCAAATTTAATGCAATTTTCGGATATGAAGTGCATATGCGACACTCATCATATTTTAAGATATGAGTGAGGTGTATATCTAGTAACTGGGTAAAATTCATATTCTAGACATCGATTTATGAATGCCACCCTCGTAAGACTAATGTTAACGCGTTAAAGGTACCCGGTATGTATCAACTATAGTGTGAATTCATCTTAAATTAACATTTGAAATACAAATAACAAAAGTTAACATATTTATCTTGAATTCTAAACTAATTTTGAAGAAAAAAAATTATTTTTATAAAAATAAGTGGGCCGCCGAGCGGCCTTATCGATATATGCTCTTTCATCAGGAAAAACTCTGAAAAAAATGAGCCTTTGACTCGGGTGAGCTAAATATCAATGCTAGCGTAAAAATATAATGTGAAGTGTACATGTATAATGAGTTAATAGCAATTCCTTTATTAATGACGTAGAAACTTATAATAATCCACCACTGTAAAAGTTACCCCATCCATCAAATATTTTAATCGTCAAGGGACGTGACGACAAATTCGCGCTCCTCTGTTGACAAAATGTTATGACTCAGATTGTCCAAAATAAATATCGGTACTGTGCGTCACTACTCCGGCGAAGTGTACATCTGTGGCGAGATTGGTCTGCTAATCTCTATTAAAAGACATACAAATTCTTTTGTTCCTGTGGATTTTAAGAAATTTTTATTTTTGATATTGAATCGTTAATAAAATCTGTATTTTTCTTTAGGGAAGACCCCATTTTTCTTCCATTTCACTCGATTTTTTTAAAAAAATAAATGTTATTCTTACAATCTTCTACCGAGAAGTATTCTTACAATCTTCTACCGAGAAGTTCAAAGAGGCAGTGCCGCACGACTCATATGCACTAAACATTCATTGCTCATTTCCGATTCATAAAGAAGGTATTTTTTTCCGAAATACAAGTAAATCTGGAACCTTGTAATGCATGAGAAAGGAAGGGTCGTCTCGACATCGCGGCTCGAGTAACTTCCTTTTATATAAACATGAAGCTTTTTTTGAGAAACTATGAAATGCATAACTAACTCTGACGGTTCAAGTAGGCTCTTAATATTGTTTAAATTGCAACAAAGAAAACGCGTCTCCTTGAAATAACAAACAATAATAAATATAGGATACTATTGCAAAATTCATGAAAAGGCCGTAGACGTTTCGTCAATGGACGGTTGTGCAGACGACATTTCACAAACACGTGAAGAATATTAATGTTTCTCATTTAATAAAATTGCAAATTAAATAAAACCAGAAGTCAGAATTTAATGCCATTGTAACTTTTTTGTATTCACGAATAATAAACATACATAACAATAACAAATTAAAAAACAAAACATCCATCACGACAAAAAGTACATGTGTATTCGTCGAAGTACTAACACGTGCTCTTCCATCATGTGTAATCGTGGAGGTACCATCACATATTTGAAAGTTGCAAATTGGACGCATTAAAAAGCTTGATAACAAAGACGTAATAAAATTTTATCAAATAAAACAAATTGATGTTGTGTAAATTGAACACGAAAAGTTCAGAAAAAGCTTTCATAAATTGTTGTTGACTTAAACGTAGGAAGCGTGTCAAAAAAGCCTATAAAAATGGGTAAATGTTTCTACATCAATCTGTGATACTGCACACACACTTCCAGTTACAATTCTTTCATGTTTCCACCCAATCAGCTCTTCCTTTGATCTATCAATTTCTAATCGTCCTTCACCTTTTTCAAAAACTTTTGTTTCCCTCAAACACTTGAAAAAGGCGATTCGTTTAATTCAAAAATCATCGATCGCAAACATCTTCCAGCATTCAAATCAAAGCTTGGACAATGTAAGTGGAGAGAAAATCATACCGTTTTGGGTTACGGTTTTTTTCCTACTCAAAACTGCTTTTTTATCATCTCAGTCACGTATCGCGCTCTTTTTTAATATTCATATCTGATCTTACATCACCTCCAAGTATTGTAGCGATTTCACCCTGCATGAAGGCCCATGGTACATTGGACCCCACTAAAGGACACTTTTTACCACTGGGACAATACACCTCTGAAGCGGCCCCTTGTAGCTTTATGCTATTCCTAGAGCACGGGAAACAGAACTTGTGCTCACTCACAGACGGACATTGAACAAAATGAGTGTCTTCAAGACGCTCGTGACAAAGTGTGCATTTTAAGGTCTCTGAACTCTGCACATTGGTTTCCAATAACGATGATGGCGTGCCAACTTTGATAGACATTGGTGGTCCTCGTCTTGCAGATGGCCCTTGTGAGCCACCCGGGGAATGGTGAGAGTTCCGGTTATTAGGTGAAACAGGACCGGAAGTAATATTATCAGTGACATTCATCAGTGCTGCCATTGGCGAAGGACCATTCATATTTGTGCCATCTGGCGGTGTAGGGGTATGGTTACTAGAGGGAGATGTTGATGAAGATCCCGCAGAGGCATACCCAGTTGAATTCATGGTCATTTTGAGTGCTTCTGATTGGCTTTGAATCCACTGCTGACGCTTTCTCTGTTCTCCTAAATCATTATCAGGTTCAGGGGAAGCTTTTCTTTTCTTAGATTGTCCCTCAAACGATCCATGAGAGCCCTGACTTCTGGTATGGACTAAAGGAACATGGGGCCTTGTATTTGGTGTCGGCAAGGGTGGTAAGCTAGGGTTGTGGTAAGGAGATGGAATTATTTCTGGTTTCACTGGCTCTTTAAAGAATCTAACGGTCTCAGATAAAAGTTCATTCAAAATTTTCCAGTCATTTGAACCATGCTTCATATCATACTCCAAATACTTGTAACCTGAAGATAACCCTTTCCCTACATCTTTCATACTGTCTAAATGCATTTGTTTTACAACACTCGATGCGCTGTTGTAAATATTACCTGAACCAAGAGGGTACTCCATGAAAACTTTTAATTCAAAATCAACTCCATTTTTTGATGTGGAATCAAAAGCAAAAACGCGGCCAAGAAAATGATGATCTTTCTTAAAGCGGATTTCAAATGGCACTGCAGATGACAATGCTGCAATTGTTTCACGTACAATCTGTGGACGCTTAGCCATTTCTTCTGGAGACGTGAATTTGAAGATGTTATCTTCATGGTGACCGCTTGTTGACTCATCTTCATCATGATCTGCGCTACGTTTCTTCGTGTGCTGGAGAGTATGGCCACCCATTGATGTGACATTTGGGTTCGGTACATACCCGGGTCTTCCTTGTGGATGTGCGCAAAAGCGAGCATTGTGGTCCGGAAGATGATGTAACGGAAAAACTGCCGAAACTGCCCGGGCAGACGATATTGGAATGTTAGGCCCACGGTGGTGCTCCGGCAGTTGGTCTTCTACTCTTGCAGGAATAACTGCACTTGAGTGGTTTTGTGGCGGCGAGTTATAGTCAGTCATCATGTTTCTCGAGCGGCTATCGTACCGTTCTAAAGACGGGTGACCACGTGGGTGGTCCAATGAACCGTGCTGGTCAATTGCAGTCCTCTGGGGTGGCAGCCCATGGTGTTTCATAGACTGACGACTCTCGTGGAATCCATGTGACCTTTTCATACTCCGTGCACTCTCCAGCACCATTTCTATTCTATCTGCTCCTTCATAGTTGACACATCCTCGACACACGGGTTCGGAAAAGTCATGCAGCATTGCCCATGGCATGCGGGGTAAATCGCACAAGTAGCATTGCTGTCTCTGTGTTCGATGAGGCATCGACATTGTCTAAAATTTCACTAAATGGAATGTAAAAAAACAATGTATCCCAAGGCAAGTAACTTAGTTTTCTTTATACGTCAACACTCTATCACATCATACACACGAATGTCAACAAAACCGCCATCCACTTGAAAATCAACAATACAGAGCATTCTTGCGCATGCGGATTTCCCAATACTTAAAACTCAATCAGGCTTGCACAGTCGACAGTTACTCTACTGATAGACACATTATACTTCTCCCTGCACAATGCGTTGTTCACCGGAAAACCCATCCATAAAGCCCTTGCACGCAATTGTAATTGGATTCCAAATGTACTAGCGAGGAGATCCGATGGAGACATCAGGACAAAAATAATACAGCGTCACGCAAACTTACAAAATATCTCGGCTATTCATTCATCTCTAGGTGACTAAAGATCGCATAATTATCAAATCGGCTCAGGCGTATTTTGTTATGATATGCTTTAAATCAAAATGACACGTCTTCACCGAAGGTGGCTTTTATTTAAACTGCTCAAGACGGGCAATTTTCTTCCTAAACAACAGGCCAACACGCGATAACTGTTACATTCTATACCAACAATACCATGTCCCGGGATAGAAATTTACATGCAGTAATTGGTGTATTCGTGAATTATATGCCTCGACATGAAAATCGGAAAAATTGTGTTGATAAAAATGGAGAAAGTTCGTGCCGCAAACAAATTTCCTTGCACAGAATTAATTAAATCGCGTTCACTTGCGTGTCTTTATGTCATTTCACGTTCGTGACAGGAACGCGATTTCCAGATTCCCCCTGATATGAACTTGGAACACAGACAGGAACATCAATAACCTAGCATTAAAGTCAGAAAGGGGGTCCATATCTTGTAAAAAGAAACTGTATTCAAAACAGAAAATCAATACGAAAAAATCTATCGAAACGTGTGAGAACCTTGCCGTGTGTGTCCCAATTTTCTTCTCGCCATGGAAACAAATCGTTTCGATGTTCAAAATGACGTCACAGCCATAGATAATTGGTACTTAGCCAGTAGTTCTATTTTCATCAACCATCGATTTCCGCTGAGTTGAAGTTATTTTTTTTTTTAGATGTTTTACTGTTGCATCCCTTGTGTAATAAATTACAGATGTCGCAAGTTGAACTGTATCCGAGAAAAACAAGGTCATAGAAAATCAGTGAAGGTCATAAATCTATTTTTTTTAATTAAGTCCTTGTTTTCTTTTCGTTATGTCATTACCTGGAGAGGTGAAAAAATCTATGCTTTGAAAACTGCAAACAGATTAAAATATATAAGATAGTATATTACTTCTGCGAATATATGGAAGCAATGACGTCATTGCTTCTTGGACAACGATTTTGGATTAGAGAATGATTTCTACTCTCACCACCTAAGTTCCAATTTACAGCAATTTATACATGTACTACATGTTCATCTCCACGAAGCAAATTTTATTGATATATTTGAAATCTTACGACATCTGAATGATTCGGGTGACCTATACCGAGGGATGTCGTCGTGCGTGTCAAACTTTTTTTTCAAAAAAAAAAAAAAAAACTTCTAAAATACTAGGGTGTATATATACATGTAATTCATAATCCAATCCATAAAAATCTTCAGTGTTTTAATTCTAAGTTTTAGATAAATATACATCATTTTAAGCAATAGGTCGTCTATACTGTGAAATTCAATTTTGTTAAATTAGAGAGGTTTAGTTGAAGAAAGGGTGGGTTAAATTAGCCATATATTTTTTTTAAATCATCTACATGCATGTACATCGTAAAAAACGGATATGTGTAAAACACGAAACAAGAAACAAGAAACGTGAAACGAGAAACAATAGAATGAGATTCAGCATACAATATCAAATGACCTTAAAATGTCAACAAAGAGGGACAGTTTGCGGTTTTGCTTTCATTTTGTTGCATAACAGATGCAGAGTGAAATGAAATCATCTTACTGAAGTCAGATTTATCAGCGGGTCCCTATCTCACACAGAAAAAATATAAAATGTTGACAGATTTAATTAATAAAATACTATTATCTGAAAGAAATTCTTACTCAATTTTTGTTTATGATAATAAATTTGTCATCAAATGATCCTTTAGTGATAATAAACTACTTGAATGTATTTCCGCTGGGGTACTCTATAATGGTTCAAATTTCTATGTTAATATGTCAGAATTCTAACTATACTTCTGTCAAAAAAGAAGCAATTATTACAGATCATTACCTTTTTTACTACCATAATTCCATGAAAATATTTGTGATTTAGTAATTTTGGTAATATTATAGGTGAAATTTAATGTCGATGTTATAATAATAGGTTTCCTAATACTACATATGTATTTTATATTGAAATATATTATTAAATGTTTTGTTTATTCTTTGATTATATAACAATCAGATAGTAATATGAGGTGATATGTCTCTTACCAGTTATTAAATCATGTACTTGTCAGTTTGTTGATATCTAATTAAATCTGTCAAGACTAGAATAAGCTGTGCGGGCTCGCTGATAAATCTGACCTAAGTTAGATGTTTTAATTTCACTCATCTATTTTCTAACAAAATAAAATCAAGGCAAAAACTGCTTCTTGGTTGACATTTTGAGGTCATTGGTTACTTTTTTATTCCGTTGTTTCTCGTTTCTCGTTTCGTGTTTTACACATACCCGTAAAAAACTATATGCATAATAATTACGGTGGAAAGTACTAGTCAAACACCAATAGAGTGAGCTCAACATTCAGAATATTTGTAGGCTGTACAACGAATGGGGGCAATTTATGTATACTTTTTCATACATTTCTTTGTTGCTGGTGGGGTGTGTGTGTGTTTCTTTTGGTTGCTTTGAAAAACGATACAACGTGCCTACTGAGTAATTGAACTTTCAGATCTCAGTGTGACCTCATGTAATTGTAGAAATCATCAATACTAGAATTTTTGAGATGTATGACTATCTATCATTACAAGCACTACATTTTAGCTCTTTGGTAAAAGAAAGGACTAAATTGTGGCGTTACGGTGCTAGGTTCTGGTACTACTGTAAAATTTTGGTTGAGAATTAGAAGTCGCTTATTAAAGGCGTAAAAAAAGTGACCCAGAGGCCCGGTGCACAGGCCGATATATATTAAGGGTAAGTCTGGGATTACATTTACTTATGTGTTTGTTCTGAACATATTACTATGTAATGTATACGGCATATGCACGGGGAAAAAAGATTCCTAGATAAGTCGGCATCACGGTCACTTAGCACGGGGATTGGCGCGTCGCTGACAGATTGTGTCATTTTCGATAAGTCACGCAACTTCGCTTCCAAATACCACGAAAGACAGGCTTCGGGCACGGAAGACAATTAGCAACCCCATAGATCCACACGACAAGTAGTGGTACAGACGACACGAATGATAAGAAATTAATAAGTTTTCCAGCAATTCGATCACCCTTCGACATGCAAGTTGCATATTTAAATACATATGCACTGTTTACAATGATATCAGTGAAGCTTAGTATCAAATGTATGGCATATTGTCATGCAAATAGAAGATAAAAGTAGGACATTAAAATAAACATTTAAAAGGACAATACAGTGATTAACAAGAATAGATATGGGTTACCCCATATCCAAGATATTCGACTTTTAATTTATTCGAATTTTCATTGTGTTCAGATGATTTCTAATAAAAAAAAACAAGTATTTACTGACAAAACGTCAGAGATACTCAAGCTGTAGAAAGTCAACTATAAAAGTGCCATATACATAAATATCCTAAAATGACATAATATTTAGGCTACTGAGTTTCTACATCTTTTGTTGAATAAAATATGCATATAGTAGGAAACAAACTGAATGTACATATATAACGTTACATGCATGTAGTGACTTTATCACAAAGTTGCACATGCATAAAAATAGTTTTAATTTCACATAGAACATAAACTAAATATAATTAATCGTATAATTTTAAAAATGTATTTAACACCTCACTCATTTTCAGGAATATTTAATCCAAATAGCATGTTACAGGCCTATAGCAACGTTTTCAAAGTGAAAGGGGGGGGGGGGGGACTCCCAAAAAATCCCGCGTACTATGGGCCTGTGCTACATGTGTACCATCTAACTTTCCAATGATAGAATCTTCTGTAAAAAAAAAAAAAATCAAAACAAGTCCAAGCCGTTATGGATTATCAAAGATAGCCCATTTTCATAAATAACAAAACTTTAGATCTATCAAGGATAGATTTTAATTTATTTTTTAATTTTGTGCTATTAAAAAGTACTATCACTCAAAGTATAGGCAGATGTTAAAGATGGTCCAACCTGTCACCTTTTAGAGTAATCAATGAACTCGTCCATTGATGCATTGACGGCCGTTGTTAAACGCAAAGGAAAGCGCGAGATCGGTTGCGGCTATGGAGCATCACTGAATATTCCTCCACCATATACTGATTTTGAATATACAGACGTTTTGAAGATAAACTTCCATTTTTGTTTCTAGAAATGTTTTTATTTACAAAAATAGTACATTTTCGTGTTAGATCGATGACCATAACTCAGCCCCTCCAGCCCAGTCTACCATGTCTACGGCTTCACCTTGAGTAAAAACCTGCACTTGTTATGAAACTGGTGTATAGTTCTAAACTTCTTTATGTCTGTAGCAAGTACTGATACCCAGTCTACTGATCTAAGCGTCACTAGGGAACGGTGCACACACCTGTTCTTGCAAGACCAAATAGCCTAGGTCTACACACGTGCGAAGATCTTTCCGAGCTCGGAAAATCACGTTGCTTTGCCGAAAAGTGTTTAACCATAATAACCATTCCGTTATTTAAAAAAAGAGAGAAAAAACACACAGTTAATGATTTACATTCTAACTCAAAAGAAAATATACGGCAATTAACGAACAATAATCATGACAGTAATATAATTGGTGAAAAGATTTATAATTATCAATCGAAGTGTGACCTATATATTTTCGTGAAAAAGACTGAGGAGGCAGCGAGCGTAGGAATATGAAAACTTTTTATTTGCTTTTCTGGGGAAAAAGTGATTTTCTTAAAATCTTTTAATGTTAATTTTGTTTTCTTTAACGTATTAAATATACATCATTATTCTTAATATTTGTTGTAATGTTGTATCTACTGATCATGAATGGAACTATTTTCTTCGGAGCAATTGTGTGAAGAGTACCTGACTTTAGTAATATATCTTGAATAGATAATATGCACTGATCGAATATATTAAAAATGGAGAGTCCTTCTGTGAACACACAGTTATGAAAATGTATGTTGACGTTTGACATGAATAAATGAAACATTGAAATTTCTTAGCTTTTAAATTATATGTGAACTCGAAAGTTTCTTATAAAATTGTATGCAATGAAGCTGTTTTTCTATAGAGGTAACTTTGTCATTTTCAGAGTATAACTTTCAACAGGCTGACAGACGAAGCATCAAAAATAACTGTACACTGTCCAAGACGTCTGACAAAAGCAGAACTATATTATCAGATAAAGCAACGACTGTGGATATTTTTAGTGAGCTTTCTTGTCAAAGCTCGCATGCCGTGGATTATTTAAGTACTGTAGGTGTTGAAGACTAATTTGATTTCCCCTCATGGTGAATCACTGTGGATCGAGATATGATACAGATATTTTAAGCAAATGTGTAGAAGACATTACAGGGGGACCACTTCCTTTTACTAATTAGGTCAAGGAGATCCTTCAGTACTTATAAAAACATATTCTTTGAAATTGATTATTCATGAATTCAGAACACGTCCCAATTCTGTGACAAAACGTTTTCCTGAGACCCCCTGCTACGCTGTAGATAAGCATGGAGGCTCAAAATAACAGGAAGTGGCCACAATTTCACTCCCGGCAGTAACATTTACATTAAGAGAAGACCCAATTATACCCCATACGCAACATCATAACACCGCTGTAAGGTTCACAGTAATTTTATGGGTTAATGTGAAACATTGCAATATAATTGGTGCGTCAAATGACACATACAAACCATAATTTCAGTATTCACGATTCGTATGAATTTAACTACAGTACCTGTCTTAAATTGTTTAAAACCATATCCAGTATATTTCATGCGCATTATTAGAACAAATAACAGCATGATACTTAATACTTTATATAATAATACTGGTATACATGTATTTCTTTCACATAGTTGGCTTCTCTATAAGCGCCAAGATTCTACCCCATACTATCTTTCCTGACGACGAGTTGCCTTACTATTACATAAGTTCAAATAAAAAAAAAATACAGTAAAACTCCTGAGAAAAGTTTTTTTTTTGTCTAAAAAACCTCATTGTCAAAAGTATTTGGAGGTACAGGACCCCCACCCCCTTTTACTTTGTTTTCATACATACTGTAGCAGCAAAACACACTACAGACACCAATAAAAATTGTAACTGTCTAAAAATAATGGGTACGTGTAAAACACGAAACGACATTTTAAGGTCATTAGGTGTTTTATGCTGAATCTGACATTCCATTGTTTCTCGTTTCGCATTTCTTGTTTCTCGTTTCAGATCCTTGCCTACAGAACAACATTAGTTTTTATTTCGTTGTTTGCCTGCTTTTGTTGCTGTTTATTTGTTAGTTTGTTTTTTTTTATTTCTTTTTTGTTCCTTTGTGCAAGGATGTATTTTTCCTGATAAAACAGTTTAAACTGAAAACAAATTAAAATGCAGCAGAATATTAAGCATCAACTGTTGAATACTAAAGAGTTATTTTGTCTTTTTGTCTTTTACTCTTCGTCTTCCAATGAGATGTTCTTCACTCTACATATCCATATAATACCAATAAAGCCAGAAGGACAATACTAAAACCACCGTGAAGTGCTAATACCGTGGGTATTTCATCCAATTTTTTAAAAAATTTTTCCTGCAACCACAAACTCCAATAAATAAGGGGTTATAAATATTTGGTACTCTGACACATTCATACATGTATTAGTAGTAATTAGAGCATGTCCCCCATGAGAAGAAAGAAAATAGTACTCACTACAAATAAGAATGATTAGTCATGCAGTCTGTCTATCATTATTGGGGATTAACAGGGATAAAATGCCAAGGGTGAAGAAGTCATTGTAAGGAGAAATCATTATTGTGAAAATAAGGGGATCACAAAAGGACCCCCTCAGACAAATATTCATGATGAAACAAATCACACACACCCACATGTACAAGGAAATAGATTAGTCATGTATATATTACATACTTTGATAACAGGGCAATGAGAAGATTTAAACCAGGTTGAACTTTATCAAAACACAATTCTATAGGGAAAAAAAACAACAGAAAAATGTTTTTAAAAAATGCAATCAAGTTTCAAAAGAATATATATATATATATATATATATATATATATATATATATATATATATATATATATATATATATATATATATATATAAATATAACTGAAGAAAGTATGCAATTGCATTATTTGTTGGATTTTCCAAGAGCTGAACTTTTTCAATACTACATACTGGTACAGAAGAACTCATTTGTTTTTTAAGAATTGATAACCCTTTTTTCCAGAAAATGTCTTCATTATGATATTAATGTCAGACAAGTATTCTGTTAATTGCAGGAAGCTATTGTAGTGTATACATGAGACAAGGATTTTTTTTTTGTCTTTTGTTGTAGAATTCTAGAAAATTCAAGATAACATCTGCACCCTTACAATGCTGTAATACTGATAGAAATGCGTAAAATGAGATCTTATGCAATACATTGATTTTTGCATAAATCATGCAAAGTTTAATGCCATTTTATGTAAAGCAGTCCATTATAATCCCTTGAATTATAGAAAATTGATATTTGTAGATTTATATGATTATGATTATTCAATCATGTATTTTTTGAAAAATAGTTGCTTTTCTTCTTATGAACAAATTTCTTCCATCCTAGATAAGTGTAAATAAATGATTTCCTTTTTTTCTTGGTGACTTTTCTAACAAGTTGTGGGGCAATTTACTTCTTGTCTAAGGAGAGGGGGGGGGGGTGCAGGAGGGGCTATGTACAAATAAACAATCTTCTACCCACAGATTGAACAGAAATTGTGATTCTGCAGAATTTTGACCCTATGGAAAAAAGTACGTTTACAGTATTTAGAATTTATTTTTACTGAAGTGCCTACCTGATTCTATCTATGATTTGAATAAAGTTAATGCATTTGAAAACCATTTGGATAAACTGTAACCTTTTTGTTTGTTTGTTCCAGTGACAAACTATATAGCTCTTAAATTACCTCTATAGCTTAATCTACCTTTAGAAAGAATTGTGCTCTTAAGAATAAATGACGCAAACAAAACTATAAGTATATCCATAGGACATGAATACCAGGCTGAGTGTATAAGTTTGATAAGAATACATGTATCTTGAATAGTTTCTTTGAATTGCAATTAAAATCTAAAAATTTTTATAAAGATGATAAATTCTCACCAAATTATGCATTACAGTCATTCTACGATAAATGGACCAATTCAGAGTATAAAACATGAAAAAAATAATTGTTTCAAATAGCAAAATGAACATCATAATTCTCTAAAGGACATATCAGTGAACTTGAAAACAAAAAATTGTCCACAAATTTGGTATCGTTAACTTTTTACAACAATTTCAAGATACTATTGATTTTAAGGTAATGTTACGGAAGTTAATGCTTGATCAAACCTTATTATTTTTTAAATAAAGCTGAATTTGACCAATTTTTTGTTTCTGATGTTCAGTAAAGAACGCTAAAGTATGATTCATAAAGTCTCGCATGAATCCAAATTTAAATTAAATTTTCCGGAAAAATATCGTTATGGAAGTTAATCATTATGGAAGTTAATTCCCAGCAATAAAAGTTAAAATTCTCTTCAATAGTTAAAATCAAAGTTTGTTTTAGGATATTAAACAAAAGTATGAAGCATTTCGCTCCTAAAATAATAAATTTTTTTATACTTTTAATGCAAAAACTTCCCAGAATTACCATTATGGAAGTTAAATTTTTAAGAGAGACAACTGTTTTTGTCTAATTCATTTTGTTATGTCGAAAATGTAATCATCTAAAATAGCTGACTCGCAACAAGAATCGATGATATAAGGTTCCGTGGTCACTTTCAGATAAATTTCAGTTCTTTTTGAAATCTGCATCCTAGGCCTGAAATTTAAAACAAAATCGTTAAGGAAGTTAATTGATTTTAAGTGACATGCTTATGATTTTGCATGAAAGGAGATCCATGCATTTCTTTGTGAGAAGTGGTTTGATTTCTTTTTATATAGGATAAAAGACATTTTTTAACATTCATTGCTGTCTTTTCGGAATGATTTTACGGCTGAAAATTTCATCTTGAAATTTGTAAATATTTTTTAATGAAGCAACATTAAGATTTGCAGTGGAATACGTTTTTCAATATTACATTATGCTCATATCAAAACTTTAACTGCATATATATCGGTGAATATTTACAAAACCATGTGTGTATGTTAAGTCTTAGAGTTGAAATCGACCTTTAAATTTATAATTAAGATATTACAATGGGAAATTTGTAAGCGACATAAAAAATTCTTAATTGGTTATGTTTTTATAGAATGACTGATAAGTGCATAAGCTTACATAAAAATATCTTAAATGGTTTCTTTAAACTAAGCAAAATGCAAATTAAAGAAAAGTGAGGTCAAGGAAAAGAAAAGGAAAGAGCAAGGTCAAAAGTTTTTGATGAAGTTGAATAGCTCTCACTAATATGTATCAGCATATTAAGTTTGATAAAAATATCTTGAATGATTTATTAAAACCAAGCTAAACACTAACTTAAGAAAAGTGAGGTCAAGGTCAAAGGAAAGGTTGAGGTCAAAAAATGTTGATGCAGATGAACGGCATAGTTCAGTATGTATCAGCATATGATGTTTGATAAGACTATCATGAATGGTTTATTTAACACCGAGCTAAACAATAATTTAAGAAAAGTGAGGTCAAGGTCAAAGGAAAGGTCAAGATTTAAAAAATGTTGATGCAGCTGAATAGCTCCCATCAATACATATCAGCATATGATAAAAATATCTTATATAGTTTATTTAAAACTGAGCTAAACAATAATTTAAGAAAAGTGAGGTCAAGGTCAAAAGAAAGGTCAAGGTAAAATATGTTGACGCAGTTGAAAAGCTAACAACAGTATGTATCAGCATATGAAGCTTGATAACACTATCATTAATGGTTTATTTAAAACTGAGATAAACAATAATAAAGAAAAGTTAGGTCAAGGTCAAAGGAAAATTCAAGGTCAAAAAATGTTGTTGCAAGCAATTGATAGCTCTCATCAGTATGTATCAGCATATGTAGTTTTATTACACTATCTTGTATGGTTTCTTGAAAACTGAGATAAACAATTAGTTTAAGAAAAGTGGAGTCAAGGTCAAAGGAAAGGTCAAGGTCAAAATATGTTGATGCAGTTGAAAAGCTTACATCAGTATGTATCAGCATATGAAGTTTGATAACACTATCTTGAATGGTTTATTTAAAACTGAGCTAAACAATAATTTAAGAAAAGTGAGGTCAAGGTCAAAAGAAAGGTCAAGGTCAAAATATGTTGATGCAGTTGAAAAGCTAACAACAGTATGTATCAGCATATGAAGCTTGATAACACTATCATTAATGGTTTATTTAAAACTGAGATAAACAATAATAAAGAAAAGTTAGGTCAAGGTCAAAGGAAAATTCAAGGTCAAAAAATGTTGTTGCAAGCAATTGATAGCTCTCATCAGTATGTATCAGCATATGTAGTTTTATTACACTATCTTGTATGGTTTCTTGAAAACTGAGATAAACAATTAGTTTAAGAAAAGTGGAGTCAAGGTCAAAGGAAAGATCAAGGTCAAAATATGTTGATGCAGTTGAAAAGCTTACATCAGTATGTATCAGCATATGAAGTTTGATAACACTATCTTGAATGGTTTATTTAAAACTGAGCTAAACAATAATTTAAGAAAAGTGAGGTCAAGGTCAAAAGAAAGGTCAAGGTCAAAAAATGTTGATGCAGTTGAATAGCCCTCATCAATATCTATCAGCATATTAAATTTGATAAAAATATCTTACATAGTTTCTTTGAAACTAATTTTTAAACTGAGCTTAAAGGTGCTTAGACACAGATTTGAAGTTAATATTTTCTCAAGTTTTCTGTATAATATCACGACTTATATATTGCAATAGCATTTCACACGAAAATATAATTAAAAACTTATTTTATCTAGAAATTATTGGAACTACGAATTCCTAGACGTGTTTGATTAGCACATCATTGCACTTTCACAAATTTTATCTTTATCCTTAATATTTAAGAAAAGAAGCGATTTTGTTGTGTATTAATGAAAAACATTACATCTATAATTCAGAAAATTCAGAGTAGAAATGTGCGAAAGCAAACCCTCTCACTAATATCGTCAGCCCGTGCTCAGTGTTGTGTACAGAGCTTAACAAATTGAATACACCCGTGAAACGTAAACTGTTTTTGTAAACAGGGCACGAGCTCTGTTATTGTTAATGTTTACGATTCACCGGGTGTGTTCAATTGTTAAAGTCTGCACACACCACTGAGCACGGACTGACAATACTGTGAGTGGGTTTTGCTTTCGAACATTTCTACTCTGAATTTTCTGGATTATAGTTCTAATATTTTTCATTAATACACAACAAAATTGCCACTTTTCTTAAGTATTAAGAATAAAATTAAAATTTGTGAAAGTGCAAGGATGTGTCAATCAAACGCGTCCAGAAATTTGAAGTTTCAGTAACTTCGAGATGAAATAAGATTTTTATTTTATTTTAGTATGAAATGCTATAGCAACATATAAGTCATGAAATTATACAGAAAATTTGAGAAAATATTAACTTCAAATCTGTGTCCAAGCACCTTTAATGCAATGTGGGACAGAAGGACAGATGGAATGATGGAAGACAGACATGACACACTATATATGCCCAGGCCATATTCATGGCGGGGCATAAAAATGGATCCCTGGATTGATATATAAATTGCTGGACCTATTTTGGTTGTAAATATATTAAATTTCTAAAATATTAAGTAACTGTAAACTTTCTATGATGGTCAAAATTCTACCTTTCTGAGTTTCTGCAATCACACTTAGGAATTTATACAATTTTTGTGTTGCCTACAGAGCAGAGTGACACTTAGGTATCACTTTACCCAGTATCTGTCTGTCTGTTTTTACCAGAAGTACACTGTGAGGTTAACTGTGCATATTTCCAGTATTCTGGGGTTATTTTTAAATTGCAGGGTTTATCCCTCAATAACAGGGTTTATTTAAGCTTGATATGACTGTAAGAGGTTAAAAAACTAAATATAGACTTAACTATAAGAATTCTTATAATTACAAGGACTTCCATAAGGATTTTAGACATTTTATGGACTTGTAGTAGGTATGGACATGAGGAACCCCATACTGAATTTCACCCCACTCAGTAATAAAAATATGAACTTATCTGGTTACCAACCGCATGACCTTTCAACTTGACCTTTGACTTACTTTTCAAAATAGTTCATAGTGCCGATAGACAGCATATTTATAAGTATATGATATTCGGCAAGTGTACAGTTTGTCATAAAATATTATGAAAAAGTTTACTTGACCTTGACCTTTGACCTATTTTGAAAAATACTCTAGACGGTTAATCCAACTTAAGTGTTTTGAATTGGTAGACGTAGGGTTTTAGTAATTAGCATTATCTCATGTTTATGAGCTCATGGCACTGTACTTTAAAACTTTATGATATACAGTTACCATTATCATATCATCTTCTAGTACATTATTGTGAAACTTTGAACAAAAAATAAAAATATAAGTGGTTCAACTTATTTGTTTTACTTATAAAAACATGACTTTAAATGTTATTTCCATGAATTTGGAAAAAAGTTTGTAACATCTGTCCTTAATGTGAACAAATTTAAATCTATCATATCTATATGATGCTTTTGGACAATTTGGATTGACGTTGGTAGATTGGTTCTGAGAAGTCAGAATGAAAAAAGTTAACAGATGACAGATTTATATTAGATGCCAGACAGATGGCAGACAAAATTTGGTCAGAAAAGAATGATAGAATCTTATGGCCCAGCAAAGTTTATTAAGACACTGGGCTTTCCCATAGTCTCTGACATAAACTAATAATGTTAAACCATAAATGCATTAAGCAAAAATTCAATTACCTTCTAAGAGCTGTTACAAGTATATGTTGTAGTTCAGTAAATAAAAGTTTTAAATGGAGGTGATTTATATAAAACAATTTTTCTTTATTTTGTACATGACTGTCTTCAATTCACAGTGTTAGAAACAAATATGTATGATATTTTTTAGATTAACACTGCATTCTGGGATTTCTTTTTATTCATTTTATTTTTCCCCTAATCTTTAGTGAACTAAATTTGTAAAATGTGTGAAAAATTTGTGCAAAAACAGATAAAAGACTTGGGGATTGAAAATGGGCTATGTTGGATTCATCTGGTCAAAAATATCCTGGTATGGTTGGAAAACAGCCAGTCATCATATTGATTTCTTTATCATATTTATGAATATATACATAAAGTTTTTACTTATGTTCTTCAAGAGAGAGATTCCTCCAAAGAACATCCCCTCTTTTATACACAAACAGTTTAACTGCTGGTGGGTACTTATTTAGTTAATCAGGATCTTTGTTATACTGTATAATTAATCTTCTTTTTTAGCCCACCTGAGCCAAAGGCTCAAGTGAACTTTTCTGATCAAAGAGTACTAGTGTCAAATGTTTGTGTCTTCTATCCTGTGTTGTCTGTAAACTTTTGTCATTTCAAGCTTCTTCTCCAGAACCACTGAGCCAATTTTAACCAAACTTGCCAGAATTTATTCTTGGGTAAAGGGGATTCAAGTTTGTTTGAATTAAGAGCCCTCTTTCAAGGGGAGAAAAATGAAATAAGTGAAAATTTTGTGACATGGCTATTGGCCAGAAAAGATTTAAATTAAATGAAAGCTGCTTGACTTAGTGTGTAGATTGAAGTTTGTTCAAATAATGGCCCCTGTGGATAGGGTGGGCCACAAGAAGAGAGTTTTACAAGGGAATATGTAGGAAACAGGCAGTCCATGGGGCACAATGCAACTTGAGTCATCTTGACTCTGTTCTTCATCAGCTGAACTATTTTTTTTCTTACCCCAGGATAAGGCCAGGGACCACTTTAGGGACCAAAGTTTTACACTGGAATATAATTACATAATTTTTTTTTAAATGATGGCCAAAGGGGTGGAGTGTGGCCAGAATATTAAATCAAACTTTTACCAGGGAAAATATTGGAAAAGATTTTTAAATAAAACTATTCTTCTCAAGAACAACAAGGCCATGATTAGTGATACAGGTGACTCTCGATCTCTCGAAGTTCAAGGGACCGCAAGAAAAGTTCGAGAGATCGAGGGGTTCGAGAGATTGAGAGTGAATAAACTCCGGAATTTTCAGTTCCGATCATCATTGTTCTACTATTATAAATACCGGAAGTATATGTCGATAATGTCGTTGCACGTTTTCATTCGTATTTTACAGGTAATTCACTTGATTTCAACAACAATGATCGTATTTTGAATAAATAAAACGATCTCTTTAAGTTTCAGTATTTATTTGTTCTCATTTCATAATTACATGAAACCTGAATAGCAATCGTCGGCGTGGCTACCCCCAGGGTTTCATCGGCTCCTTCAACAGATTTCTCGTAATAAATGGGTATTCAATTCTTCAGATAGGATTTCTTGTGCAGTGTTTGTCATGCTGGGATTATGTAAACTCTAATAAAACTTCATAATCTATGAAAAATTATTGACACGTCTCTTAAATTATTTTCTAAAAATTATCGTCTCGCTGTCAAGTCAAAATAAGTTGTGAAGCAATTCGTTTATAGTTTACCAATTGTAACCAATTAATTATATCAACACTCGGATGCTCACAGGTATAGTGTCATCTATGTAAACACCCAATTAACACCTCCATGCCAGCCCGAGGCGTTCACTGTTATCCAGGTAAGTCTAAGCTGCATTAATTTTACGCTTGATCGGCGTGTGCACACGCGCAATCAAAACTTCGAGAGATAGAGAGTAAAAAACAATGAAATGTGTGTAACGGAACCCAGGTCTTGGTTCGAGAGATAGAGAACTTCGAGAGATCGGAAGTTCGAGTGATAGGAAGTAAATTTGCTTAGTTATATAGAAGAAAAAAACGGGACCGGAGGTTCACTTCGAGAGATCGAGAACTTCGAGAGATCGGAGTTCGAGCCATCGAGAGTCACCTGTATATGCAAGCATCCTTAGGTAGTACAGATCCAGGTTTATTCAAAACATGGTCCCTCAGCATAGGGTGGGGTCACATTTTACATTGGAATGCATAGGGGAAAAAATATTTAAAAATTGTGAAGAATAGCAGAGCCATGATTATGATGATTCATATTTAAATTTACACGCATCCTCAGGAAGTGCAGATCAAGAAATTTCAAAAAACCCTTTCTCCCTCCAGCCCCCTCCCCTCAAAAGGTTATAATATTTTGCAGTGGAATATATACAAAACACTTTGATCAATTGAAAGATTTTTCCTCAAGTAAAAGGACATAATTAAAAGTTGGTTCAAAACATTGCCAAGGGAGGGTAGGGTGGGGGGTGGGGGGTAGAATGAAGGTTCTATATAGGGTCAACATTTTTATACAAAAGTAGAAGGGAAAAAATTTATTAATCTTTTCTCCAAGCTAGAACAGAAGGGCTAATGTCACTCAGCTAGGTGAGATTGTGGCTCATGGGCCTCTTTTTTTGAAATTTTTTATCCACATGAGCTTCCTATGTAATTTTTTTAAAAAAATAAACTTGTAATAAATTATTAATTTAAATTTTTATAAGCTTGCCTTTATTTTTGAGTGTTAGTAACAAGAATTTTATGGCAGTCTGTATAGAAAAAATAAATATATTGTAAATGTATATAATTTAATGCACTCAAAATTTAGTACAGTCTTAATCATCAACTGATTAGCATAATCATAAATTATAATTTGGAGGAGAACATCAATATGTAATTGTTTTAATCCTATATTTATATTAGTGTGTACTTGAATTAGCAGACAAGAATCAGCAAGAAAGGCTCTAAAATAGGATTTCATCTAAATTAAGTAAGTTTACAGCAATACATGTACATACAGTCAAACCTCATTATCTTTAACTCGAAGGGACCAAGAAAAAACTTCGAGATATCCGAGGATTCGAAATATCGAGTGTAAAATACTTTAAGAATATGTGGTTTGGACTTCCAAATCACTTCAACATACACATGGTATATGAGATATCAGTGTTCGAAGTACCAAAGCTCAACTGTACTTTCAATATGGATTTTCATTTACTTATTAATCTGATATATAATTTGTGTTTTTTAAAACTACCAACTGAGAGCATTTTGAAAACTTTTTTACATTAAATGATTGTAAAGCTTGATAGAAGCAATAAAGCAAAGCACCCCAATATTGTCCTTTACTAACGAGATGCCAGATTTTTACTACCCTTAGCCTTCTATGACACATACAAATGTACCGCTCCTCTTTCCATGATCTGAATCTTCTAGTTATGCAGAAATTAACACACGAGGACTTGGAAACATACACCAGTCCACAGGAATTATTTAACAGCCTACGTGATTCCTGTCACAGTCAACTCTAAAACACATGAGACCTGCGACAAGATTATAGCAGCAGATTTACAGCCTTTAGGTGGGTGTGTACTGACAGTTACCCGCTGTCTGGGGGTGATGGAGTGATGTACGGCATGCTATAGATGACATACGTACATTTTAGGATTCTAACAATTACGCCTCTAGTGATCTATATGATTATATTAATATTCTTATCTAGATGCCAGTTGAGGTGATTTGTAATTATGTCAATTAGTCAGTTTTTTATTCCCTCAAAAAGAAGAGTCTGTATATAGTATTATATACTATGGAACTTATTTCCTTTTATTAACAACTGCTTTTTATTGAAGAAACAAATCATCTTTCTGCCCCTCAGATACCTACTTTTTATTAAATATCTCTCATCCACACTCATAACTATTTGATTTTTTTAAAACAAAAATCTAAAATCTCTTAAGCAGTACTAGTGTAAACTTTGAACCTTTATCATGGCCTCACTTGTTCCCCAGGGAGGCTGTTTCGGGCATTTTAGGTCTACATTAAAGGAAGATGTCTACATATTCAAGTTTTACACACAGTAGCATTGCTTTTCTGCTGTAGATTTTAAATGTTTTTTAAAGTGTTAAGCATAGTAACAACAGTCTTTTGACACCAGTTGGATTTCAATATACTCTCATTTCCGCATTTCTAGATAATATTGCTTGCCTTAAATTTCATTGATCACTGAAATATTCACACTTTCAAATGCCTTTGTCTAAGATAAAACTGTGAATAAGGTTATAGTTTAATTTCCCTCTTAAAGTGATTTCCTCAGCATGTGACATGTTCTTAAGTTTTAAATCATTTCAGATGTATCAGAAAATAAGGGAAATTGTTAATTAAGAAGTTGTCTATGGATTTTTAAAACATACTATCGAAGATTATGTATCTCTTATTAGGCAGATAATTGTAATTAAATATGTATTTAAATTTGAACAGTATACAACAAACTTGCCCTTGGTATAAGACTATCAGTTTATGGAGCTTCAAGATTTCATTGCTTGTAATTATATTTTTGGTTATATACACTCAAATCATAATACAGTCAAACCTCGTTATCTCGAACTTGATAGGACTGAGAAAAAATTCGAGATATCCGAGGGTTCTCGACATTGGGGGTAAAATACTTAAAGATAAAATGCATGGGACTTCCATATCACTTAGACATATCCATGGTATTCAAGGTACCGAAGTTCAACTGTATTTATTGCAAACAATGACAAATATGAAAAGAATTCTTTACTGTACACTTACAAATGTCTACATCCAATTTACTTCCAAATACTGATGCAAAATCTGTCATGAGGGTAGGATGATGCATTTATTGAAAATAAATGAGATTTTGTTTATTTTATCGAATATTAAAATATATTTGTCAATGAATATTTTCACTGAATATTCATTTAAGAATTGTTGACAAAATTGACATCCCTACTTAAAAAACCAGAGGTTTTGATTCTTCATCCTAGAATTATGCTTTGTTTTCAGAATCATTTCTCCTGTATTCCCTAAAACATAGGATACAATTTATAGAAAATTTTTACGCTTTGATGGTTCTATTGAGATTATTTCTGGGAAATATTTAGCCTCTACCCTTGAATTTACCATGTCTGTAAAAGAATTCATTTACAATATTTTAATGCCTTTGTCCTGTTCAAAGAGGAGATAATTTAGTATTCAACTAGGAAATAAACAAGCATATCTCATACATGTGTTTTACAACTCAAGTAAACTCTTAGTAAGCATTCTATCAATCTACATGTGCAAAATATACTAAGTGTCTACTAGAGTTGATTGTAATACACTGACTGTGGAATCAATCATTTAAATAGTTACCTACATGTGTAGATAAATGACACACTTATTGTTGCCAATAACTTTGTCAATCATTTCAATAATTCTAATTTACAAAATACTGAGGTCTGATGTCAAGATCCTTATAGCTCTTGAGAAATTCCAAGATAAACCATGTTTTCTTATTGCTGCCCAACCCTGCCTCTGGGAGCTATGTTTTGTACAAACTTGAATCTATACTACCCGGAAATCCTCTGAATTTTTCATCCATTTGATAAGGATACTTGTATTTTTATTTGACTAGTTAAATATCCAGTAGTAGGTTCATGTACTTGCAATCAGTGGTAAGCATTCAATCCTTTGTATGCACCTCAGCAGACCTGTTTACCCATATAGTTGTCTCTCAATTTTTTTTATTAGATTTGTCAGTGAGATTTGGCATTTGTCAGTAAGATTTCACTTTCCATCGATTTTACATATATCACAAGAGAACTACTACATTTGTGATTATTATTTCTGTCATTTTTTAAACCACCGTATTTTGGCAACCCGAAAACTTTGAAATCTTTCTCTTTTTTTAGCAATTAAAAAGCTTCAAACTGAGACAGATCATAACAAAAACTAACTGCTAAAATCCAAACGAACAGATTTCTGATCTCCATATTTTCATAATAGCAAAACATGAGATGTATTTTGGACTCAAAATCCATACAAAATACAGCGATATCATAAGAGTAAACAGGTCAGTTGTACACAGCTAAAACTTTAATCATGACAGGTTTTTAACTGATACTTACACCATATAAGACTGAAAACCTTTTTGGGTCTTTTCTTTTTCTTATGTCTTTTATTCTTTTTTAAAATTCAAGGGCAGTAATTTCATAAAAGTGCATCACAGGGAAAAATCGGGACAAATGATGTACCCTTTTGGCAGCCGCCTGCCCACCATTTTCACTATTTCAATAACAAGATTTTTCCTAAGGAAAACCAGGTTAAAAAAGATGATGTTGTAACGTTACGTCCTAACCACATTATGACTGGGACAAAGTAATATTACAGAGTGTTTTTCACAAATTCAGAGATCAAAAATTTCAAACAAAATTTTAAAATATAATTTCAGGGCATGTAGAAATCAGGAGAAATATTTGTTCTCTAATCCTTGCAATCCACAGATTGTCATTGGTTTTGTTGGAGTGTGTGATTGACACCTGTGGCTTGCATTTTTACTTGAGTTGTGCATTCTACATGCTTTCATATCCTGAAAACTCCTATCTCTCCTTAACTTAAGCTTTTTTTCTCTTAAATTTTATTGTTTTTCTACTCCATTCAGGCTTTCTCCATATTTATTTTGACATCTTTCATTTTGAACTTCACTACTTACTTGTCTTTGTCTTCGTACTTGGTGGGCTCGGGGACGTCACGGCGGGGGGATGCATCAGATGCCAGTATTTCCTCTAGGATCCCTCGAGCTACAAAAAAGGACATTGAACTTTCATCTTTTTCATTTCAACATAATAATGAGTTTTGTAAACAAGTCTGTCTAGCATTAATACTGATGAAACATGAGATTTGATTTTTATAATACATTAAATTTCACTAGATGTACTACAGTTAAAAATACTACAATAAATCCCAATGTTTGGTGTGTGGCATTCAATCGATGGAAACGGTGAATTCTTGCTAATCTGGACCCCTGTGTCATAGACAATAACTGACTAGACCAAATTATTTGAAAATAACGAAGCCTAGATTGAAATGGTAAAACTCTACATGCAGATCATTTAAAAAAAAATAATTGAAATACGAACTATCTATGCATATCCATAATTACATGGATAGATAATCAAAATAGCAATACAACTAAATACAGAATGATTCAATTCAAAATATTGACAATTATTGGCCCCAATTATCACTGAATAAATAGAAGGTCTTCATTTTATCAGTAAACATGTTTACATCTTCAAAATATCCTATTTCAGATATTGAAATTCTGAGTTTAATTGCATAAACATTTTCCAAATTGAAATATTCATAACTCCACAAGTAAACTGCCAACCATTTTGTCTGTAAAATCAGATCAATATTTGTTTGACCCTCTTTTATTTCATATCAACAGAAAAATATATTAAATATGCACAATTAACAAATTACAATTTCTGTAATTGTTACTCTGTTTTGAAAAAAAATGTCATTTGACATTTAAGTGCTAAACAAACATTTAACTTGATTAGCTTGCACACACAGCATAAGCTGCAAATCTGTTGACTAATATACAAAATCAAGGTTATGAAAAACAGAAAAACACTTATAATTAGTATGTTTTTGTTCTTTGGAATCCCTTGCAAACATGCAGCATAGACGGTAATTTTCAGCAACTTATTGTTTATAAAGCTTTGCTCGAAATTGATGTTCCTTCAGAAATGAACAACCAGATTGTTTGCATACTTTGTAATGAAGTACTTAAGCATAATATCAAATACAAATATATACTTTAATTCAGAATTTGACTCCTAATTGATCCTTGATACAGATTGCACTCACAATTAAACACATTTCCAAAGATGTTGAGAATTATATCCTTTGACCCTACATTTCACCGTCTTAAAAAATACCAATATTTCTAGGACTTGCCTATAAGTCAGACATAGAATTTTGGCAGAAGTCATATTCCCAAAAATCTGATGGTCATGTATAAGTGAGTATACATGGTAATAAATCGAAACAGAAAAAATATAACCATTTATTTCAATCCAGATCAAAGGGATGGCACTTAAGCTGTTTACAGACTGTCAAGTATCTAAACATAGTCCGGGGTTAAATACACTTTGCCTAATCTTAATTAAAAAATGTTGAACATCTCAAGTGTAATTTTAGTACACGTACATATATTACCATCATAGATAGAAATACTTTACTTGATGGTTGTTTCTTGTTTCGAAATTCAAAAGACAGTGGTTTGGGAGGATTGGTCCTGGGTTTGGGGGTTTCTGGTGACCTGTGATCCTGGAACTGCTCCTGATTATAATCCCCATGACCCAGTTTTGGGACTGTTGTCTTTATGATTGGTTTTGGTGGGAATTCTTTCTTCCTCTGTACAGGTGGACTCCATGAAGGAGATCTTATGGTTGGTGATTTGGATCTGGTGACTTCGGTTCGATTTTGTGGTGTTCTTGATAGGGATAACAATTTTGCCTGTAACAGTAGAAGTTAGGAATAACTGAATATAAAAGCTGTATTATGAATCGAAGCTTTTAATATACATGTACATTAACTGATGAAAATTGATAAAAGTATATATGCAGTTTGTTAACCAATCTTCTGAATACTGTAAATGTATTATTACCATGTATAATTTTTAAACATGTTAGAGTAAACTTGTTTTTGAGCATTTCTGGATGTTATAAATCTGAATCTTGCAGTCACAAAATATTTCTAAACAAACATGTTATGGAGTTAATATGCCCCAAATTTTGTTCCATTTGTTAGAGTCTTTGATGAATTTATCACAGGTATGTATTACTCAGATTAAACAAAAGGACTGTGACTCCTTTTTATTATACAGAGGCTAATTTCTAAGTATCTTAAAATTACTGTTAGCTGAGGAATATTCATCCCTTAATTGTTGCATTTGTTATGGAAAATTTACAGAATAATTTTACTTATCCAAAGCTTTGACGAAAGCTCTTTTTTCTTTGAATTTACCAAATAAGTATAAACTAAATGAGTGAAAATAAAATAACCAAACATTCCCAGCATAAATATTTAACATAAAACAGATTTATAAGGGATCTTGTATCAATTAATTATGTGGTGAATCTGTTATTACTGAGTTTACATCAAAGCATACATCTCTACTCAGTAGTTCAAATAAGGATGCCTGTATGCCTTAACAGTTGGAAGTAAAAGTTAGTTCTGTCCACATAGATATCAATATATTACTAAACAGGTTCTACTTACAATACTAACTACTGACATAGGAGTCATGTAAACTTGTAGACTTGAACAAACAATACCTGCATGGCAACCTGTTGTTCTTGTAACTTTTCTAGGTGTTGTATTCTCTGCTCTGTAACTGTGGCCAGTTGTTTCTCTAACTGGGCCACCCTTTCAGACTCTGACTCCCCCTTCAAGGGAGGGGCCACATCAGACTGGAGACTGCCAATCTGGTTCAAAATGTTGGTCATCTTGTTCTCTAGTTCTTGTTGTGCCTAGTATGAAACATGGTTCTTTTGCAAAACTTCTGACAGCAAAGAAAATGTATAACTGAATTCATCATTGATCATAAAATTGTACATGAAGTGCTAATAATCGTAATTCCTTTAGAGACAAACATCACATCCATGTACATTTTTTGTAGTGGATTAATATCAGGAAATATATCCACCCTTGGTCTTTGTGCGGTGGCGACCTCGAAAGCTTGGTTCCCTTTACCATGCAAAGATCTCAGGTGGGCATATTTCCCAATATTAAGTCAATAACCTATAATTCTGAATTAAACACAAAATAAATTTTGTCAATTTTATTTTATCAGTTGAAATTATCCAAAGTCCTATAATATACCTTAAGAAATGGTTGTGTGGCAGCTATTGCGGCACTAGCAGCCACTGCTGCAGTAATGGCCTCTGTGTTCTGGATACTCGGCTCCTTGGTTTCCTTCTTTGATGACTTGGCAGCTGGACCAATTAGTCTAGGCTGAACAACCCTCTTTTTAGGACCCCCTTGCAATCTTAAAATCAAACAGTTGATCAACAATTAAAATTCACATAGACAGGAATTTGTATGCTGCATTTTTCTTCTTGCTCTTTTGAGTCCTTGATATTTTTTAACTTACACAGTACTACGTAATGTATGTAGTTTATTTTAAGTTTTTCTTTCATTATCTTTTGGAGATGTTACCTCTTAGTAAAATTCTCTTTCATCAATAGTTGCTTCTCTGACAAGCGGAACTTTTCAACATGGATGTCATCTGAATCGGACGGATGATCCATAACAGATACACCACTACTTTCTGATCCCTGCTTCAACCCACCACTCTGGTGCTGTAAGATATATTTCAATGAAGGTAAGATTATTTTGTATGTACACATACACCTCCATTTCTGTTGTTAAAACTCCTGATTTTAATTATGTATAGTTTTACAAATGTGCTGTGATTGCATAACTTATTGAGGAATTACCAAAACTATGGATAATCTTATTGATAAATTATTTTGGGTGAAAGATTGGTTTAAGATAATAAATGATAAAAAAGCTACTAAACTGATCAAAAAACCCACAGGATAAAAAAAAACAATTTCATTAGCTGATGCAGTAGATAAATGAGGCATTCCCCTCCCCAAGGACTTACCTTGGTATATTGATGGAATTTATCTGGCAGCCTTGGAGGGATTTTTTCCTCCTCCTCCTCTTCTTTAGTGTGACTGACAGTAGAATCCTCATCCTCCATTGGCTGAGCTGTCGAGATTGTGACCAGTCTCTCCTGGACAGTGAGTATTTGACCCGAGTCACTGAGTGAGTGGTCTGAGGAGACGGAGCTCCTGGTTGATATGGTGACTATCCTCTCCGGTACAGTGACAATCTCTGGTTGACTACTCGTAGCACTGTTAATGCTGGTTTCTACTGACTCAGTTACTATTAGGGAACATAATATGAAAAAAAAAAATTGTTTTTACCTCAGAATAAACAATGATGAGAGATAGAAAAAGAAGAAATTGAAACAAGGGCAAGTAACTTTAGTTATAGTTTTATTTTTTAAAGATGAAAAAAACTATTTGTTTTAATATTTTCATGATCTGATACACAAGTTTAATTTGGTTCTCTTTTCTCAGAGTGATACCTAATTTTTCTGGCACCAAATCTTGTCTTTCTATTTGTTCTTTACAGAACTCTTCAATATAGCTGCCTTTATCATCATCATCATTACGTAGAATTTTCTTGTCTCTGTACACTTTTTCAGGTGTATGCCGCTCTACAAAAACAGGTTGAGGGAATCCTTCGGTTTTCCTTTGTTTTTCTGGTGTATTTGCTTTCTTTGGTTGACTGGTCTGTTTTCTCTGTGGCGTACATTGTAGAGTTATGATATCCTTGGGGTTGTTACTTACAGGTTTTGGTACAGAAGTCTGACTAACTGTCTTTGAATCTTTAAGTGACTTTGAAGTAGGCCCTCTAACTATAGATCCAGGCTGGCTAACAGTAGAGGACTTTGAAGTTGCAGAGTTTGGTCGACTAGATGGTTTTAGAACATCTGAGGCTTGACTGTGTGTTCTAGAGGTATCTACTCCTCTAGAACTTGCCTTAGATTCTGTTGAGATTTTACGCATTCCTATACTTGTACTCTGTTCCCTTGATTTACTTGGATTAATCTCTGGTTGTACATTCTGAACCTTAGGAGATTCCTCTCCTGTGTTCGCTTCCTCCCTTGGGCTTTCATATGGAGACTTAATTTCTCTCAGCAGTTTAGAAGACACCTTCACTTTAACAGGACCAGAACTGTTAAAATTTTCTTTTCCAAAAGAATATTTTGAACACTTTGAGATGTTACTTGTATTATCAACACTCTGAAAAGTTACATCATCTAAAATACTTTTCTCTCCCGGTGCTGCTGTAGTGGACCTGATCAATACATCACTAGCTGTTGTACTAACATCAGAGCTGTGCTGGGATACATCAAGCTCATCAGTCTCTCTACTGTGAGATGCCTTAGTTTTCTGAGATCTGTCTTCAGTTTGACCGATTCCACTGTCCGGTACTTCTGATGTACTTTTCTTCTTTGATCCTGAGGATGACCTGCTGCTTATTGATGACTGAGATCTGGAATATAATATTATGCAAGCAGATTTTAGTCTTAGGGGAAATCATTTATAAATAAAAATGTAGTTAAACATTTCATTTTTCTGGTGGGAGATAAATTCTAAATTTTAAATATGTTCCATTTCTGATTATCAGATTCCTGCATACTGAAGATATTCAAGTGGGAAAAAATTGACTTTTAACAATTCCACTGCTATTTGCACATTTTTTTTTGGGGGGGGGGGGGGGTAAAAAAGAGTGGTGCAGCACATCTTGACAATATATCATGTCAAAAATGGGCATATAAAAATACATTCCATCTTTTTCTGCTTAATTTGAAAGAGGGGGCTCATAACTAACATACTAATATTAAAATATTTTCATGATTTTTATCCTATCTTTTTATGAGAATCAATGTTATTTAAATGAAAAAAATATATTCTGATAGACAAAATTAATCTCCAAATCTATGATTAACAACTCATTACCCCTTCTTTTTACCTTGTTTTCAATTGTGCATCAACACTAAATTTTATCAATGAGAAGATTGGAAATTACAACTCATAACCGATACATAAACAACTCTTATGTGTAGTTGTGTACACAATTATAAGGTATATCAATGGTGCTTACATACTTATACAGGGTTCGAAATTCACTATATACATCTCGCAAAATGCGAGTTAGAATATCCAAATTGTGAGTTAAAAATTTTGTTACTCGCAAAATAATTCGAGTTGATATTTTTTCAATGTAAATTTCAACCGTGAAAAAATATCCGTTTCAATCCAGTTTTAATCTTTCTCTCTTTAGTTACTGTTTATATCCGTCATTTTTAAATGAACGACCATGTGCCATGTCCGATGATCATGTCGAAAATTTTTTAGAAGATGGATAGATGGCCGCATTGGCATTTTTCAAAAAAAGCTTTCATTTTAAGATTGAGAGTTGTCTTTTGAAATTGCGAGTTCATTTTTTTGGTACTCGCAATTATTTGCGAGTTGTAATTTTAGGGAGTTTCTACCCCTGTTATATAAGAAGAAATATGAATCTACGATGTATTATGATATAATGATACATTATAAACTACATTTATGGGCTTATAACAAGCTCAACAAGCGGCACTTAACTCAGTACCCACAATCCCCATAAATTACATACATGTATGTAGTCCAAACTACATACTATACATAACCTCTGAAGTCAAACCTTCCAAATGTATTGTGCACTTATAAAAGTGTATATAAAGGGTTTTGTTGGTATATACAGTGAAAAATATAAAACTTTGCTTGCACCATAAAAACATATTAGCTGGTACCATGAGCTCTATAGACACATAAGAGCAAAGAAATTTTGATGGACCCACATGAAAAAGTTCTACAACTCCCAATCCTCTTTAGGTGTATAACAACATGATGGCTGGAGCATGGCAACAACTTAACAAAACAAGAGGCCCAGGGGCCACATCGCTCACCTGAGCACTATGACTAGGAAAAAGCAGAAATCACTTCAATCTTGAAAGGTTGAAAAGTTTAAATATAAAAGTGGTTGGGGGGGGGGGGGGGTGTCATAAATGGAACAAATTTGAATCTACATTATCTGAGGATGCTTCCATTTAAATATGACCAAACATGGCTTTACTGTTCTTGAGTAGAAGATTTTTAAAGATTTAACCTATGTATTCCTATGTAAAACTTTGATCACCCATTGTGGCCCCACCCGACCCCCGGGGGTCATGATTCGAACAAATTTGTATGTACACTATCTGAGGATGCTACCATATAAATATGACCAAACATGGCTTTGCTATTCTTAACAAATTGTTTTTTTTTTTTTAGAATTTTTACTATGTGTTCCTATATAAAACTTTGATCGCCCATTGTGGCCCCACCCGACCCCTCGCAGGTCATGATTTGAACAAATTTGAATGTACACTATCTGAGGATGCTACCATATAAATATGACCAATCATGGCTTTGCTGTTCTTGAGAAGAAGATTTTTACTATGTGTTCCTATGTAAAACTTTGATCGCCCATTGTGGCCCCACCCGACCCCCGGGGGTCATGAGTTAAATAAATTTGAATGTAGACTATCTGAGGATACTTCCATGTAAATATGACCAATCATGGCTTTGCTGTTCTTGAGAAGAAGATTTTTAAAGATTTTTCCTATATATTCCTATGTAAAACTTTGATCGCCCATTGTGGTCCCACCCGACCCCCGGGGGTCATGAGTTGAACAAACTTGAATCTACACTACCTGAGGATGCTACCATATAAATATGACCAATCATGGCTTTGCTGTTCTTGAGAAGAAGATTTTTACTATGTGTTCCTATGTAAAACTTTGATCGCCCATTGTGGCCCCACCCGACCCCCGGGGGTCATGAGTTGAAGAAACTTGAATCTACACTACCTGAGGATGCTACCATAAAAATATGACCAATGATGGCTTTGTTGTTCTTGAGAAGAAGATTTTTAAAGATTTTTCCTATATATTCCTATGCAAAACTTTGATCGCCCATTGTGGCCCCACCCGACCCCCGGGGGTCATGATTTGAACAAACTTGAATCTACACTACCTGAGGATGCTTCCAAGTAAATATGACCAATTATGGCTTTGCTGTTCTTGAGAAGAAGATTTTTAAAGATTTTTCCTATATATTCCTATGTAAAACTTTGATCGCCCATTGTGGCCCCACCCTACCCCCCCGGGGGTCTTGATTTGAACAAACTTGAATCTACACTACCTGAGGATGCTTCCAAGTAAATATGACCAATCATGGCTTTGCTGTTCTTGAGAAGAAGATTTTTGAAGATTTTTCCTATATATTCCTATGTAAAACTTTGATCGCCCATTGTGGTCCCACCCGACCCCCGGGGGTCATGAGTTGAACAAACTTGAATCTACACTACCTGAGGATGCTACCATATAAATATGACCAATCATGGCTTTGCTGTTCTTGAGAAGAAGATTTTTACTATGTGTTCCTATGTAAAACTTTGATCGCCCATTGTGGCCCCACCCGACCCCCGGGGGTCATGAGTTGAAGAAACTTGAATCTACACTACCTGAGGATGCTACCATATAAATATGACCAATGATGGCTTTGTTGTTCTTGAGAAGAAGATTTTTAAAGATTTTTCCTATATATTCCTATGCAAAACTTTGATCGCCCATTGTGGCCCCACCCGACCCCCGGGGCTCATGATTTGAACAAACTTGAATCTACACTACCTGAGGATGCTTCCAAGTAAATATGACCAATTATGGCTTTGCTGTTCTTGAGAAGAAGATTTTTAAAGATTTTTCCTATATATTCCTATGTAAAACTTTGATCGCCCATTGTGGCCCCACCCTACCCCCGGGGGTCTTGATTTGAACAAACTTGAATCTACACTACCTGAGGATGCTTCCAAGTAAATATGACCAATCATGGCTTTGCTGTTCTTGAGAAGAAGATTTTTGAAGATTTTTCCTATATATTCCTATATAAAACTTTGATCGCCCATTGTGGCCCCACCCGACCCCCGGGGGTCATGATTTGAACAAAATTGAATCTACACTATCTGAGGATGCTACCATATAAATATGACCAATCATGGTTTAGCTGTTCTTGAAAAGAAGATTTTTAAAGATTTTTCCTATATATTCCTATGTAAAACTTTGATCGCCCATTGCGGCCCCACCCGACCCCCGGGGGTCATGATTTGAACAAACTTGAATCTACACTACCTGAGGATGCTTCCACATAAGTTTCATGTTTTCAAGCACAGTGGTTCTTGAGAAGAAGATTTTTTAATGATGCCATTAATTTTTCACGAATTCTTAATTATCTCCCCTTGGAAGAAGGCGTGGCCCTTCATTTGAACAAACTTGAATCCCCTTTACCCAAGGATACTTTGTGGCAAGTTTGGTTGAAATTGGCCCAGTGGTTCTTGAGAAGAAGTCGAAAATGTGAAAAGTTTACAGACGGACAGACGGACGGACAGACGGACTACAGACAAAATGTGATCAGAAAAGCTCACTTGAGCCTTCGGCTCAGGTGAGCTAAAAAAAAATCTGTGGAATCTCTCTGCCACAATACTAATACATTCATCCTTCATAAACAAGCCTGCATGTGAAATCTTTTTTTCATGGTTAAAAACATCTCGGGTTATTCTGATTTTGTCAGAATTATTCAAGAATTAGAAATCTTGATTCTGAGGGTCCTATTATACACTGAAATTGAAAAAAATTTAACTTTAAATTTTTATTAGTCATAAATCCATGTGGAAAAATGACATTACAATATGCAGCAGGCCAAAGAAGTTTACTAAAAATTGTGAGGTCATTACGTAGATGAATGTATTAAAGAGGAAATAGTGAATACATCATTTGAGAGGTTTACACAAAGAAAACTGCACTCATCCTAACACAGTTTCACAATTAACCATTTCATGATGACCGCAGCACTATTCTTCTGTAGGGCAAATTAATAAGGCTTGGCAAATTTTTTGTTAACAGATACTAAAATGATGTATATTAAACAATTGCTTTTACATCATTTTTCAACAAACTATAACATTTGCCCTGCAAAAGAGTAGTACCGCAGTTATCGTGAAACAGTCTATTGGACATATTAGTACAATGAATCTTCAGTGCTAGTTCAAAATAAAAAAAAAAAATGGAAAAAAACGTAAGAATCTACATGGACATTAAATTTGAGTTAATTCTCCTTGCTATTTCCACACGAAGCACTTACCTGCTTGTTCTGTCTAAGGCCTTAACAGCTGCGTCTGTCGTTGACAGCAACTCAAGCATACCCTCCATCACAGATATTCTATTCACAGTGCACTTCAGAACTGAGGAAATTCGAACGCATATTGCTACAGTGCAAATGCACTATCTTGCTTGATTTTTTGTAATGAATTTACATGTTCATAAAAACTTATCTGTTACATCATCATAATTATCACACATGATACGCAAAGTTCCCTTGCTAAATTTTAACAAAATTATATTCAAACACCCGCTACATTCATATTGTCAACAAAAATATTTCTATGAGTTTCGAATGAAACGTGGATTTTCATTGGTGCATTTTCCAGTTTATGTTTGTCGTAAAATATTGATCAACAATTTTACAGCAAAATTAATAGTTTATTATATTTAAAATTACGTATCTATATAAAGCACATGTTATATTTTTATTCAATATATACAGATATTGTAATTTTCAATATTTTTCTAGTTTCATAAAATGTCAATATAAATTATCCAATCAAAATTCATGTAATTGAAATTCGGTTTTCTCTGTTTCACTTACGATAGAATTAGTATATGTTGAAACTTGTCAAAAGGGACCCACGTGGGAAGGTAAACAAACCCATGCCGTACATTTGGATGTACTTACAATGACTTCACCAATGGTGTTCATCATTTTTTGGCAATATTTAGAAACTATTTTGTATAGATCGCATTATTTTATAATCAGGTCAGGAAAAATGTCCAAATCATGTCATTTCGAATTTGTTCCTCGAATTTCAAGGTTGCATTTAATTGTATACTTAAAGCTTTGTTAAGGTTTCGATACGGCAAGAAATTGAGAGTGCATTTTAGGTTATACTTTTGAACTCGGGGGAAAACCAATATCCTGGTTGTAAAAGTATTAGGCCTACCTTAAAATACATTACCAATTTAATTCTTGATTTTAAAGGGTTTTAGCTCTTGATTTTAAAGGGTTTTAGCTCACCAGAGCCAGCATCTTCGCTAGCCAAGGGTTTCCGATCCGAAATCTACTGATTTCGGATCGGAAACCCTTGGCTAGCGAAGATGCAGAGCCAGACACAAGCTAGTTTTTTTTCTGATCAAAGAATGTTTGGCATCCTTCTGAGTCTAAGACTGTCTCTCACCCCTTTAGTGTCATTGGTAAACTTTTCACACTTTTAACCTTTTCCGGAACCTCTCGGCAAATTTCAACCAAACTCGCCACAAAATGAGTGAACATAGTGAAGGCAAACTAACTATATAGGGGATTCAAGAATCTTTAATTAAGAGCCATGCTCTCTCTCAAGGGGAGATAATCAGGGCATATACTGATAATGTCATTTGAAGTTCTTTTTTCTCAAGATGGTGACCCATTGAGCCAGAAGAAATTAAAACTTAATGTGAAATTATACAGTGTAGATTGGAGATTATTTGAACCATAGTATTGGGAGGATAATATATTTATAAAGTAACATAGTGTATATTGGACGAATCTTTAAAAAAATCTCAAGAACAGCAGGGTCACAATTAGTCATATTTAGGTGAGAGAGGGCTTTTGTTTAATTGATACATCAACAGCAGCTTTAACATCATTAGACTTTGGTTTCTCATCTAAATAATCTAAGGGCAGATCTCTATCTTTTGCATTGTGTATATTAAAAGTCATGGACATTCATTTAAAGAGAATGTATCACAGTATGAGGGTAACAAGGGAGAGAACTCTGCTTTAGTGATGATTTAAAAGAAAATTAAAAATCACTGGGTCTATTGGTTAAGTATTTTTCATCTAATAAATATGACTGAATCTTGCTGTGCAGATGTATTAAGCATTGACAAAAGCCCCCCCCCCCCCCCCCCCCCCAAAAAAAAAAGGTTCAAATGGTGACTGTTAATAGTTATTTTATTTTTTTTTATTTTTCAGATAAACATATAGAGCATGGCAACACAAGAAACACAAGAAATAGATCCTGAGGCTGCAGTTAAGCAGGTTAGCTACTAGCTAGTACATTATGATTGAAGAATTTTACATTATTATGACTTATAATTAGCATAATATTGAATAGCAAGTTTGTGTATGCAAATAATAAGTAAACCAATTATGTATGAAATATCTCTTGATTTTTCCATGTTTTTGAGCAGAGGCAGGCAATATTATACTTTATTATACTTTCATGTTAAATACTAAAATCTGATTGGTTTAGACGCATTTAACAATCCGTAATGTTACCCTCAGCGTTAGCAACAGACTTGACAACGGGTAACATTACGAAAATATCACATGCGTTCAAATCATGCGCGTACGGTTCACCGTAGAATTCTCAAAACGTCGGTTGTGCGTTTGAAAGAAGCCGAATAAACGACGTCAATAAAAGCTTGCGTCCGATGTAGCTTACTTGAAAACAACAAACGACAGACGAAACATCCTTGCGAGTGCAAACTTTAGATGATAAAGGACTTTTTGAGTAGCAAACAAACAATAAAGAGGTTGGTAAATCTTTTCCGAAGCTTTCTTATTGAGAAAAATAGAAGCGGGGAGTTTGAAAGCTTTCTAAGCGTGAACTTAACGACGATCTCCGAATTTTTTTTATGACATCCGAAATCAATAAGACATTCAGTATAATAAAATAAATAGTACACGTTTTTGAGGGTAACAGTTGAAATTGACACCCCTCGGAAAACCATTGTCAACCTCCGCTGACGCGTCGGTTGACAATGGTTTTCCTTGGGGTGTCAATTTCAACTGTTACCCTCAAAAACGTGCACTATTTATATAGTGTATCTAACTACATAGTGTATCTAACTACAGAATATTTTTGTTATTTCTAAAGTAATTGTGCCCTTTGTGTTCAAGTAGAATACAGTATGTATTATTTGTTTCACTCCCAGCTGGACTAATATGTAGATATTTTGATTTTCAGTTTAAAGAGTTTATTGGAGCATATAATAAAATAACACAGATGTGTTTTAAAGACTGTATTCATGATTTTACAACAAGAAAAATTTCAAATGCTGAGGTATGTAATTTTCATGACATTGAAATAAGATGTATGAGCATAACATGTAGCTACACACCTTGTGTAGTGATCTGTGTGAGCGAATCAAATGATCTGATTTTAATCAGATTGTCTAAAACTCAAGTTTGTTGCTGGTGTACATTTTTTTTCTTTTATAATAATCTTCCAAAGTGGTATACATTTCCTCTTCAACACATATTTTAAGCCAAATTAAAAGAAAGCATTTGTAGGTTACTGCAAACCAACTTTTATTCGCGTGTGAGAAATATCTGTGAGTTTTGCAACCTACTCTAACTCACACATATTTATCATTGCGAACCATTTATTTTGCGCTATTTGTACAGAATGTTTCCTTAGTCACGAAAGTTATCGTCGCGGATTGATTTACAACTGACAAATCACAAATAAAAGAGATGTGACTAATAGTTGGTTTACAGTATCTCTTTAAATGAAGGGCCATGTTCTCATACAATGGAAGATAATAAAAGTAAAAATTTCTTTGGATTATAAAAGATCTATAAATTCATTAAATATGGGCCAACTGATGGAACAATTTTTGACGTACATGTAGAATAGTCATCTTATTTCCCCAACGTATTAGATATACTCATGAGAAGTATGCTAATTATATTGTGTAGGGTAGTGTATAGTGTGTAGTACACCTAGAACTATTTGAATTCTATACTTTTAGCAGAAGTAATAGGGTCTTTTGAAATCATATATACAAGCATAAAGAAAAAAAAATAATATTCTCGAAAGATCATCATAACTTTAGACACACTGTTTTGCATAAGGTGTCAAGATTATTTCAATTTCAATTATTGTTGCCATTATTTGATGAAATATTTGAAAACTAAATTTTGATCCATTCACCATTTATCAAAGTTCATTTCTGATTTCAGAATAGCTGTTCCTTAAATTGCTTAGAGAAATATCTGAAGTCCACACAAAGAATATCTACTCGATTTCAGGAACACCACTTACAGTACACAGATGACTCACCATACAAGACAATGGCTGGAAAAAGTTGATGAAGGCCATTTTAACGAAGGAGGACATTAAACTAAATTTTTCAAGTTAAGATCCATTTTATGGATCATTGTGTCCATAATGTCAACTGCAGAGAGATGGGATATCAACACCATGTTATACAATTCTTGTTGGATGTACAGTTGACTTAATTATGAAAATTTAAATATATAGATATGTGAAGTCATTTAGAAAATTGCAAGGTCATGGTATAAAGTACACTAAAATATGGAGAAATGAAATAGATGACCTTATGAATGATTTTTTGGGATGGTAAATTGACTGAGATATAACAATGACAAAAATATGTATTAAAGTATTACATTTATGTTAATCTGTTTTTTTTTTAACTGTTGACCTTCATGAATTGGACATTTTAGTAACTCTTCAAAGAATTATGTCTCTCAATCATGGAAAAGTGAAATATATTGTGTTTGTCATTTTTTGTATGCCTCTGTATTCAATGATTTGGGAGCATATAGTGTTTGATCTGTCTGTCTGCCTGTTCGTCTGCAAAGAGTTTAACCTTGCCCATAACTTTTGGTTAGTTGAAGCTAGGGCTTTCATATTTCACATTTGTATTTCTTGTGACAAGAACTTTCATGGAGTACCAACATATTTGACCTTAACCTTGGAGTTTGACCCACTTTTGCAAAATTTTATTAAACTTTTACCTTGCCCATAATTTTTGAATGGTCTGAGCTAGGGCTTTCATATTTCACTTGTATATTCCTTCTGACAAAACCTTCTGTTGGGTGCCATCATTAATGAAGTTTTGACCTTGACCTTGGAGTATGACTTACTTTTGAAAAACTTTTAATAACAATGGCAATAACTTTAGAGTAGTTGGTGCTAGGGCTTTCATATTTGATAATACCTTTCATTAGTACCAAAATTTTGACCTTGACCTTGGAGTTTGACCCACTTTTGAAAATTTAAAAAACTTTAACCTTGCCCATAACTTTTGATTGGTTGGAGCTAAGGCTTTATATTTCACATGTGCATTCCTTGTGACAAGACCTTCCGCAGGGTACTATTATTTTTATGACCTTTTGACCTTGGAGTATGACATCCTGTTGAAAAACTTTAACCTTGGACATACATATAACTTTCAAATGGTTGGTGCTAGGGCTTTCATATTCTATGTGACAAGACCTTCCATTGGGTACCAACATTTTTGACCTCATGACTTTGACCTTGGAGTATGACATACTTTTGAAAAAACTTTAATCTTGGCCATAATATTTGAACATTTTGTGATGGGGCTTATGCAAGACTTCGCTTAGGTACTGACCTTTTTGACCTTTAAGTTTGACCTACTTTTGAAAATTTTTTGCTTTGGTCATAACTTTTGAACAGTTGGTGCTAGGGCTTTAATGTTTCATGTATATTCCTTGTGACAAGACTTCCCTTGGATACCTGCAATTTTGACCTTGACCTTGGAGTATTACCTACTTTTGAAAAACTTAAACCTTGGCCATAACTTCTAAATGGTTGGTGCAAGGGCTTTTATTAGCTCACCTAAGCTGAAAGCTCAAGTGAGCTTTTCTGATCACATTTTGTCCGTCGTCAGTCTGTCTAGCTGTCCATCTGTCTGTCTGTCTGTAAACTTTTCACATTTTCGACTTCTTCACCAGAACCACTGGGCCAATTTCAACCAAACTTGCCACAAAGCATTTTTGGGTAAAGGGGGTTCAAGTTTGTTCAAATGAAGGGCCATGCCCTCTTCCAAGGGGAGATAATTAAGAATTGGTGAAAATTTGGTGTCATCTTTTAAAAATCTTCTTCTCAAGAACCATTGGGCCAGAAAAGTTGAAACTTAAGTGAAACTTTCATTACATAGTGTAGATTCAAATTTGTTAAAATCATGACCCCCGAGGGTAGGGTGGGGTCACAATGGGGGATCAAAGTTTTACATAGGAATATATAGGAAAATTCTTTAAAAATCTTCTTCTCAAAAACAACAAAGCCACAATTAGTCATATTGATATGGAATCATCCTCAGGTAGTGTAGATTCAAGTTTGTTCAAATCATGACTCCTGGGGGTAGGGTGGGGCCACAATGGGGGATCAAAGTTTTACATAGGAGTATATAGGAAAATTCTTTAAAAATCTTTTCAGAAACAGAAAAGCCATAATTAATCATATTGATATGGAAGCATCCCAAAATTTTGTTGATTCAGGTTTGTTCAAGGCATCCTCCAGTAGTAGGGTGGGGCCATAATGGGTGATCAAAGTTTTACAAAAGAACATATATAGGAAATATCTTCAATAATCTTCTTCTCAAGAACAACAAAGCCATGATTAGTCATATTGATACAGAAGCATCCTCAGGTAGTGTAGATTCAAGTTTGTTCAAATCATGACCCCCCCCCCCTTCTCCCAGGGTAGGGTGGCAGACATCTTTAAAATTCTGTTTTCAAGAACAACAATGATTAGTTATGTTACGGTTCTCTAATTATTCCCACTACTATGGGAAACATTTCTGTGGAAATACACAGTACAAGTTAAACAATACTCCCTGTAAAATATTGCACTATAAAACGACAAATTATATGTTTAATTAATTGTATATTTATTGTATCATCAATTGTATAGTTACCAAGTTGGGACGAGGTCGGTAATTAGCGTTACCCCGAAATTCCTCGACATCTTACATTCCCAAGTCACGCTTTAACTGTTTACGATTGCTTTTGTTTATTTTTACGAAGTTCATCAGCAATAAGTCCCAAATGTACCAAACAGTATATTATCCGCGCCCTAGGGTGCGTGATTCCTTTCGTCGATCCGATCGGCATGGCAGCACATCAAAGCTTCTTTGCAATAACAAAGATGGCGGGTAGTTTCACTTTGTCGTGACGTCACGACAGTCGAGCCCGATGCCTATATAAGCCAGCGCAGATCGATCGACTAGTCAGTTTGCGAGTTTGTAAGTTGTTACAGCTCACATCTCCAGAATATCTGGGAGTGAAAGTCAATGGATAACTCATATTGAAAAATAATACATTTATGGGAGCTGATGAATTTTGAGATAATATTTTATTTTTACTTTTAATAATTATATTGAATTGTTCTGTGGGAGAAAATTATTGGGAGGTGAAATAACTCTTCCATAAGTATCAATTGTATTGTGAAGGGACTCCCAGTATTTTGGGAAATACTTTTATACTTTTGTAAATTTATTTATAATTCCCTAAAACTTAATTCTCCCATTTGAAAATATTTTATTCCCATTTCTAATTGGGAGAGAAATAATATTTCTACGGGAGCAAGAAATAGGGATAATCATTCAAAGAGATATTACAAGTTAAATACAACAAGAAATAATAAATTTTTATACATTTTAATCCTGACTTAGAGTTCTTTTGTCCAATATACAGACTTGGGAGACCCACAAGTTGCATAAGGGAGAAAACCCCTGAACGGCAACAGTTATTTGAATATAGAAGCATCTTCAGAAAGTTTAGATTCAATTTCATTCAAAACATGGCACCTGGGGGTAGGCTAAGGGTATGCCAAGAACAGGCGATCAAAGCTTTACATATGAATATATAGGAGAAGAAATCTGCTGATGAAGAACAGGAGTGCCATATTGACTCAGGTGAGCATTGTGGCCCATGGACCTCTTGTATTTCATATGTATATTCCTTGTGAAAAGATCCTTTGGGTACCAATATTTTGATCTCTTGACCTTGGAGTTTTGCTTGCTTTCAGAAATTTTAATCTTGTCCAGGAGCTGTCAAACAGGGGCATCAGGCTTTCAAAAAGACACCATGTTCTTCTCCTTCCTATTCTTATGCATAGAAATAGTGTCCAAGCCATAACTTGAGGTTCCTTGGACACAAGTACTTCATACATGGAACATAGAAAGATGAGATGCACTAAATCAATGTCTTATTTTTACCTTGACTCATTTCTTAAAGTCAACGAAAATGTACAGGTGATAACTTGAGAGTTCTTTGACATTTAGACTTGGAATACGGACAATGAGATTAAGACGTTTTTTTTTTTTCTCTAAAGGTCAATTAAATTCATTCATTCATGCAAGTTTAGTCCCATCAGGCTAGCTTATACATGAAATTACTTGGGAATGGACTTGTTCTTTAAACTTTAACAAGACAGGGTATAGCATAAGCTTATCTTGACTTTATCAAATTAAACTAAACAAAGAACCAGAAGTCTCTGCCGAGACTGTAGCTCTACTGGTTTGTATTTAGAACAATAAAGGAAGAGAAAAGTAGCATTTGGACTTGAAACTTTGCAACAGCAATAAATAAATAGTAATCCTTGTTTTACTCTCTTTTTGTGGCAAGATGAATTGCAAGCAGACTAAAACTGTATAAGGAGTAGCCTTTTAAAAGAATTTTAGAGAAATTTCAATTTTAGTTACCATGGCAACATTATTTATTAAAATCAAAAAACAATCAAGACAATTATGTATTTAAGTGTAGTCTATTTGCATGCCATGTTATATTAAAATCAGACCAAACTGTAGACGAAGTAATGTTTCGAAAGTATATCAAAGAAATTCATTTTTTTTGTAACCATGGCAACACTACACCAAAATCAAAAAAATTGATAGACAGAATTATGTATCTTAGTGTAGTCTACTTGTGTGCCAAGTTATTTTGAAAGCAGACCAAAACTGTGGAAAGAATAGCATTTTTAAAGTTTTTCACAGAAATTTCTATTTTTAGTAACCATAGCAATACTGTTCACCATAAATCAAAAACCGATATACAGAATAACATATCTTAGTATAGTCTACTTGTGTGCCAAGTTATATTGAAATTAGACCAAAACTGCAGGAGGAGTAGCATTTAGAATGTATTTCACAGAAATTTCTATTTTTAGAAACCATGGCAACACCGTTCATCGAAATCAAAAACCGATACATATAATTATGAATCTTAGTGTAGTCTACTTGTGTGCCAAGTTATATTGAAATCAGACCAAAACTGTAGGAGGAGTAGCATTATGAATGTATTTCACACAGAAATTTCTATTTTTAGTAACCATGGCAGCACTGTTCATTGAAATAAGAAACCGATAAATAGAATTATGTATCTTAGTGTAGTCTACTTGTGTGCAAAGTTATATTGAAATCAGACCAAAACTGTAGGAGAACTATTTTGAATGTATTTCACAGAAATTTCTATTTTTAGTAACCATGGCAACAACATTCATTGAAATCAAAAACCTATACATAGAATTATGTATCTTAGTGTAGTCTACTTTTTTGCCAAGTTATATTGAAATCCGACCAAAACTGTAGGAGGAGTAGCGTTCTGAAAAATTGTTTACAGACTGACGGACAGACAGACGGATGGACACCTTACTATTGCAAAAGCTCTTCTGGCCTGGAGTTTATAAAATTTTTTGAGTACATACTCCATGCTCAAACTCATACTCCGTTCTCCGATACCATAAACATACTCCAAATTTATATACAACTTAGAGTGGAAGTTTGCAGCATGAGTATGGTTTTGGAGTACAGAGAATGAGTTTGAGCACGGAGTACGTACTCAGAAAGTTTTATAACCTCTAGGCCTGGTCTCTGACCAGTAGAGCTAAAAACTGGAAACCAACACTTTGAGGTTAAACTTGCGGAAGATTCCAGGTGTGGATACTGAAAGGTATTTGAAAGGGTCTGTATCTAAAGTTTTAAAGACATAAAACAGATCACCAAGTCACTTTGTCAAAATGCATTCTCATGAAGTGTTGGTGATCTGTTTTATGTCTTTAACTTTAACTAAAAATTACTTGAGCCTCTGACTCATGTGCATCAAAAAAAAAAAAAAAAAATTAAAAATAAGTTGAAAATTCCATCTGCTTAGGATATATTTATTACCAACATTCTACAATTCACAGAAACTTTTTTCAACATTCTCAAGACTTTCAAATTAATTTATACATTGTTTTTTTTTTCCAGATAATAGCTGCTATATGACACACATGATTTATATTGCATGTAAATAAATTTTAAATAAAACAAAGTCCATATTACATCTACAGACACCCAACGGAATACACCTATTACATAAAGTAAATATTTCTCTATTCTACGATAAACAAAGGCAACAAATAATCTCTATAAGCAACTATTCTCTGCCATAACCAGGTTTTCTATAACAAATATTTTACTGTATGGTATATATTTCTCAACAAATTCAAAAACAGATAGAATACATAAAATACTTGGGCAAGCTTTTGTGTATGCAGCATGATGTGAAAAATTCTGCTGGGCAAAGGAAAACATCAGTGATACAAGTTATACATCCTACACTATGTTACAGTATTTCACACCGAGATGTCTTTGGTGATAAAGCTTTTGTTGTATTTTGTTTCAAATCCACAGACCAGCAGCCAATTTCAAGTCAGCACAACTGTTACAGGTACTAGTATCTAACAAGCATTTTACCATACATGTAAAACTATGCTAATATACATGCACACTGTAATTTGTAAACATAAAACCTGCATAGGTGAAAAACAAAAGGTTCACAATCAATACTTCAAGACTAATATTTTGGTGGGTTGGAATGCTTCCATTTGCAAAGTTTTACTTTCAAGAAATCTATAAAATTTTTAAAAGTGTAACTTGAATTCATTGATGAAAATGAAATTTTTGTTCTTGTTAAAGATAAAGGTAAAGTGCAGCTTGTTGAATATCAGTCAAAATAAGCAAGCAAGCTTCACAAATATGTAAATGAAAAGTCTTCTTGTGCAAGAGCTTCAGTGTTTACTAAATGGTAAATATACAGTTATTCATGAGTTGTGTATTTTTTTACCCTAGTGTTTTGTGATGGGATACAAAAACAAATGATATAAATAATTTCCAATCATTAAATACATGTATGGGATTTCTTTATCACAATTTCATTTCTTACAGTTTTTTTTAACATTTTTCTTTGATTTTCATTCTATATAATAATTTATAATAACATTAACATTCTTATCCCACCAATAAAGGTACATCATAAAATACAGAGAAAAAAGGCATTTTGTAAGTCCTATTTATTTCATAAACTCTAATGCATAGTCATATGGACTAAGATTTAATACAAAGTGTTGAATACTAAAAATTTATAGGATTGATATCCGCTGATTACAGAAACAACAGCTGGATGACTAGACAGACATAATAACAAAAATTTCATTCACTGTAAAATTTTATCGATCAATGAATATTTAACAGTAACATATAAAGGATTTCTAACAAACATTAACAATTAACTACATGAAAATCTAATACTAAATGTAGACTAGTATATAAATTAATGGTGGTAAAAAAGTTCAAAAATTAGGAAATTCATAATTACTACATCAAGATCACTTAATATTACATGTGGAGCTTTGTCTAATAAAGAAAACTTTACAAAAATATTTTATTTAAAAAACATCATTGTTTCCTTTCATTAAAAAAAAAAGGTACATGTTTTCCAATACATCTATAATTGATAGGTACATTCAAATTCAAAAAAATTAAAGCTTTCAAGAAATTTAGCATACAATGACACAGGAACAGTATGCATAGTTTTAAACCTACATTGTATACAAAAAAGGGGGGAAAAGAAAAAAAAAACAAACAAACAAACAAAAATGTATGGTTAAACACAATTACCAGTATTGACATCATCAAGGACAGCAGAATTTGTTTGGTTACATACGTAATTAGTTATATCCAATTCATTATTCATTTTTTTCTAGCTCTGGATGATTAAATATAACTTCGTTGTAAGCATGAATTAAAAAAAAATGTACATATTTTCAAGTACATCTATCAAAATATTACTACAAAAGAAATAATAAAATGGTCAAAATAATTTATATGTTCAAATTTAAAACAAATTAAAGCTGTTTTCAAGAAATTGAGCATCCAATAACACAGGAACAGCACTCATAGTCTTTAATAAACTTAAATTGTATACAAAAAACAAACAAAACCCAAAATGTATGGTTAAACACAATTATTGAGATTGTCAAGCAGAATATGCTTGGTTACATACATAATTGGTTATGTCCAGCTAATTATTCATTTTTTCAAGCACTGGATGATTACATATAACTTCGTTGTAAGCATGAATTTGCAAATATAATCATGTTTAACAGTATTGTGCTTTAACAAATTTTATTTTACTGGTAGCATTAACAACCTTCTACTTAACATTTTTCTTCTATGCATAATACAAAATTTTCCATTGTGAAATTATTGATAAAGGCTACATACATGTATCTGGGATATATACTGTGCAAAGCATTTTAAATGCTCAAAACCTATCATTTAAATTATCTAAAAACAATCAAGTGGTAAAATATCTTGCCTCTGCAGTCTCAACTAAAACCAAGTTTCAATCAAACAAACACATATTCAACCTTATAGATTCATTAAAAATTTTTATCAAAAATTGTGCTAAATTAAATGATACACATAATATAAAAAAAGATAGTGATATATTAGTCATGTACATTTAAATAAATTTTAATTAAAGAAAGTTCAAAGCACAGCCTAAAGAACACATAAATCAACAGATCCCGTAATACATGCAGTGTTTGAAACTCACGGTAAAATTAGCTAGACATGCAGGACTGACTGTGAGTGAAAGTTGTCAGCCCTGCCAAAACCCTACTAGCCTGAGAAAATAAAAGTCTTTCATAAATTTGTTTTTAGCACGATCACCATAACTTCCATCTCGAATCTATAGCCTGTTAAATTCTACCCCTTTGCTACTTAGCTACCGATACTATTAGTTGATTTGAGAGATATTTGTCAAATAAATGAATTTTAATTTATGGCAAATTTTAACACGTCCAGTCGGGCGTTAATACGTGCAAATCTGTTCGTCCGCGGTAAAATTTGTGCATCTCGGGCGATTGGGCGCACAGTTATTTCAAACACTGATACATGAAGTTTTATACTGATTATTCTAAAATGTATATTTACAATGACTATCATTACAATGACTATCAATAACTGTTCAAAATCATCCAAAAAATAATTAAGGCCTCTGAATAATTCAAATGAGAGGTAGTCTGGATTAAATCCACTATTGACTGCCTTTCATTCCTTCTTCTCTCCGTACACAGCTTGATGCTTGTTCACTATGGCATCCACTATAGATGGATCAAACAATGTGGACGTGTCTCCGAGCTCGTCAGGTTTATCTGCTGCAATCTTCCTCAATATTCTTCTCATGATTTTGCCAGATCTTGTCTTAGGAAGCCCGGGAGTGAACTGAAATTAATTTTTATAATTGAAGTTGAAAATGATTGTGACAATCAGAATTCTAGGATACAATAACATTTGTTTTATTTCAAATAGCAGTAATCTGAATTGATGTTATTTGACATTGAATCAAATTTATTTCCTTGTTCTGAATAACTAGATATTAATTGCTATCATATTAAGGGGAAGAAGGACCTTTAGCTGAAAAAATACTTGTCATTCAATTTTTTTTATATTTTGTATATTTCTTATTAAATATGTCCCACATATCTTAAAGCAGTTATATCATTAGGTTTCTTACCTTAATTTAGAGATATTGATTGACAAATATTATGCCCTACAGTATCTAAGAGGAGTTTTAATTCTCCATGTTTCCGGGCTCATTACTCTGTCCATAATTGGATTTTTAAAGCATATATAAAAAATATGTAAGTGAACATGTATCTTTTAAAATATTTCAGAGTATGAATTGGGTTTAAAATTCGAAAAGGCAAGTTTCATCTATCACACTGCATCTGGATAAGGAAAATTACGAACTTTTTAAGACAACTTAAACAACAAAAAAACGTAATTTACAAAAAATCCTATCATTCAATATTTTTAAATTTACGTTGAAATGCAAGTCCTTCAAATTATTG